>NW_016107343.1:2006211-2065712 GCF_001604975.1 Cebus imitator | reverse complement strand
CATGCCAGCACACCAGCTAATTTTTGTATTTTTAGTAGAGACAGGGTTTCACCGTATTGGCCAGGGTGTTCTCAAACTCCTGACCTCAAGTGATGTGCCAACCTCAACCTCCCTAAGTGCTAGGATTATAGGTGCGAGTCACTGCACCTGGCCTCAAACATTTATTAAGCACCAACTGTATTCTAAGAATTTTGCTTGGCAGCATGGGGACTCAAATGAGAATACAGGGTCTATGCACAGAACCCTTGGTCTCTTATTCCTATCTTGCCTTCTCTCCAGCTAGGAGAGACTGGGATGACACAAAATATCAATAACATTTGGACAAGGGGCTTCCAAAATGAACAAGGCAGTAAAGAGAGAAAACTAGCTTAACCCATTATAATTCCTCCTCTTATTCAGCAAGAAGCACCTCTCACCATCTGCCTAAGCTGGAATCTTTCACCCTCTTATCCCTGAGGGGTAACTGGTTTTCAAACATCTTCAGATGGCAGAGCACCTGGAAGTCTTGGTCCTTTTTGCAGAACAACAGGAAATAGTCATCTCTTGAATTCTAACACACAAATTATGAACAATTTTGCCAGGAGGAAACATGCCACACGACAGTATTCAGGTCCATAGGCAATATCAAATCAGAGGCACATACATGCAGATGCAGGAAAGCACTGGCTCTTGAACTTAGCATGCTCCTTCCCTCCTGGGTTCGGCCGCTACTCTTCATTTGCTCCCTGCTCATTTGTTTTATCCATAGGGCACAGTGGCAGATAGGTTGAGGCAGGCACCAGAGATTTAAGGAAAATTTATGGCAGAAAAATTTTACCTGGGAAAAGTCTATCTAGGGGGTTATGTTATTTTTTCTCATGTTAATTATGGAAAAGATACCCACTATTTGATTTTAATGGTCTAACCTGGCTAGTACCATTGTTACCCCAGGAGCAAATCTGAAAGCCACCCACAGTGGTGTTCTCATGAGCCACCATGGTGATGGGCAGAGCAGCCTAGGCCACCTACAAGTGGAGGGTGGCTTCCTATTTTCTGATACCCTCGAAGCTTCACTTAGGACATCAAAGATACAGTTCTTGGATTTTATGGGGGTCAGGAAATCTCGACCTCAGAAACCTCAGAGACTTTGAGGGCCTCCCGTCATGAACTATGTATCAAGTGTAGCTGACATTTTCCCATTTGGCAGTTCCACACATTCTGAAGGTCCAAAGTGACTGTCAGTTACCTGGTGGCTCTCACCGGCCTCCCTCCCTAACCCTGTCTTAGGGTTGAAGGAGATCAGTACCTGATTGAAAGTCTTCACAGCTACCCTGATCGCCCACAGACCTCCTGCAAGATTGAAGGAGAGTAGCATCTGCCTTAAACATGTCACTGTAGTCCTTCTGCAGGAAATGGAGGAATCCATTTCCCAAAAGATTCCGGCCGGATTTGAAGTAGTCCAGGTGAGCTGTGGACTCACAATCCGCCCAAACAATGTCAGGTGCCGTGGATTCCTGAAGAATCATGGAGGGCAGGGAGTCTGTCTAGGAAGGAGCAAACCATCTGATCCCCTGAACCCTTCTTAAATGAGTTCAGACTCCGTAACCATCCCCCAACCCCAGCTCCACCTCTAGACATTTGGGTGAAGAACTGAACAGCCAATGAAGGAAGTTTCCTAAACCTTCCTTTCCCAGGTATTCACCTCTGTCACCACCACCTCCCCCTCCTTCCAGTTCCTTCTCTGCGCAAACGCCCCCCTCAGCCAGACTCCATGCTTTTCAGCGGCTCAGGGTTTCCAGTCTCCTCTGCTCCACTGTACTGGACTCTCTTCTACAGTGGGTTTTTAAGTAGCACACCCAATTAATTTTTAAACAAAATCTCCTGTGAACCCCCCACGAGGTGTGAGATACTAGGATGAAGACATCTTCACTGGGTTTTGGTCTTTAGTGTTTTCAGCTCCCAAACACAACACCCTGGTTTCTGTCCCAGACCACTGAGTAGATGCTGATAATTCGTAAACTAGGGAACACAGAAAGAACAGGTTTCGATGAGGGTGAAGAGGATGACATGATGAGAAGTGAGGAGTTTCATTTGGAGCATGCTTGGCTTGAGGCTAAAAAATTGAATCTAACCCAGATGCAGGTTGAAAACTCACAGAGAGACCTGAGCTGGAGCCACGGATGCAGTGGGATAAGTGTGCAAGAAGCATCTGCTCTCTAACTGCACTGAATTACTTCTTTATGTCCCCATTCAAATGGGTAGAAGACATTAAATCTCAGTCATTTACAGGCTCCCATCACTGGAGTTGGGGTGGGTGGTACTTGGTGCCAGACACAAGGGCTAACTTGTGTCCCTACTACTGGTACCTACTAAAAGTATATATACATATGATTTTTTTCTTTTTTCTCCCGACCCCCCCTGAAAGTATATTGTATAATTTGGTTCAAGATCACAGATTTTAAAAGGTTGCAACATCCCCTTTACCCAATCTCTATGTCTTTCTCCCTTTAAAAAAAAAATATTTCCCTTTCTCTTCTATTCCCATTCTCTACTTTTATGGACTGAATTGTGCCTTCCTCCCTGTCCCCTAACAAAATTCGCAAGTTGAACCCCTTGACCCCAATTATGACTACTGTATTTGGAGATAGAGCCTTTGCAAAGGTAATTAAGGGCCGGGCATGGTGGCTCAAGCCTGTAATCACAGCACTTTGGAAGGCCAAGGCAGGTGGATCACGTGAGGTTAGGAGTTTGAGATCAGCCTGACCAACATGGTAAAACTCTGTCTCTACGAAAAAACTACAAAAATTAGCAGGATGTGGCAGTGCACACTTATAATCCCAGCTACTCGGGAGGCTGAGGGAGGAGAATCACTTGAACCTGAGAGGCAGGGGTTGCAGTGAACCAAGATTGTGCCGCTGCACTCCAGCCTAGGCAAGAGTGAGATCAAAAAAAAAAGAACTAAACAAAAAGGTAACTAGGGTTACATTAGGTCATAGAATAGGGCCTTAAGCCAGTAGGACTGCTGTCCTTGTCAGAAGAGGGAAGCACACACAGAGAAGAGGTCATAGGAGGACACACTGAGAAGGTGCCTATCTGCAAGTCAAGGAGAGAGGCCTCGCCAGAAACTAACCCTGCTAGTACCTTGATCTTGGACTTCCAGCCTTTAGAAGAGTGAGACAATAAATTTCGGCTGTTGAAGCCATCCAGTCTGTGGTCTTTTGTTATGGCAACACTGGCAAATTCATACACCCACTTGGGAGTAAGGGAAGTCACTCTCCATCTGCTTCTGCTCCAGCACCATGTTGAGAATAGAGATGAGTCTGGAGTCTTGACACTTTCTAGACCATACCCAGGGAAAGGGCACAGGTTTCCTCTGTTATGTTCCTAAGTAAATATATTAAAATGTAATTAATAATTCATTAATTATTAGAATAGACCATAGAATATATTAAAATATAATTAATAATTCAAATTTAGTTAATTCATATATTGAATGCTCTAATCTAAAAATAGAAAATAGACACTTTCTTTTCAAAGTACCCGTGCAATATTCACAAAAGCTGAGCACATAAGAAGCCACAGAGAAACTGTTTAAACTCTCAAGAAGTAGAAATAATACAAAATATTCTCTGATCAAATTGCAACAAAATAAATATTCATTACAGAAACAAAAGGCTCTACCATGCAGAAATTTAAAATTTTTTCTTAAACATTTTTGGATTAAAGAAGAAACCAAAAAATTGAAAACTAGAACTTTTAAAACTGTACACATAATAACCTATAGGACACAAGGGAAAGGAAAATCTATGACCTTATTTTTCTTATATTAATAAACAGAAGAAAATTAATACATGCATTAAGCATCTAAATCAAGAAGTTAAAAAAAGAATAACAAGTATATTTAAATAACATGCAAAGACAAAATTAATAAAGATAAAAACTGACACTAGTAAATGAATAGAGTAATGAGTCAGAAGCCAGATTGTAGTGATGGAGTCAGCTGGAGGTGAGAGGGTGGTGAGGAAGTGCGGACAGAAAATGCAAACAACACCTCTGAAAGCCTGGCTGTGAACGGGAAGAAAGACAGGGCAGTGGCTAAAAGTGGATGAGCCTCTGACAGAGAAACACTAAATATTTTGACAGTAGCGGAAAGGCACAGATGCCAATAAACGTCAAATGCATAAGGGATGTGTAGAAAGCTGAGAGTTTAGCTGAAAATGTTGTTTTTCCTGAAAGTAATGAATAGGGAGGTGTAGGTGTTTGAGATTCAGACAAGAACCCTATGGAAATGGAAAACAAAAACTAGGGAAATACAGAATTATTAGGGATTGTTGAAGGCCCAGATAACTTGGCAGGAACTCGGTCTGCCCAGACGTTGGATTTTCTGCAGTGTGCGGAGGTGTCTTGGTGCTGAGGAGAAGACATTGGATTGAGGTAAGGTTGAGATTTTCCTGGCAAGTAGAACAGAGGTTAAATGGGCAAGAACGACAGAAGAGAAAGCCATCAGTGCATTTATCCAAAATATATTCATTAAGCACCTATTATGTAAGAGCACAGAGTCTGGAGCTAAACTGCCTAGATTCGAAATCTGGCTTTGGCACTTATAAAACATGTGTCCGTGGACAAGTTATTTAGGCTCTTTTACCCCCAGTTGTTTTTTTTTTTAATGTGTGAAAACACAAGGACAATAATCTACCTCTTAGAGTTGATGAAAAGATTAAGTGAACTAATTCAAATTTAAAAATCAGAACAGAAATTTGTCTTCTGGCCATGACAGAGAAACAGTTACTAGAATTGCCTCTCACCATAAACAACTACAAGTTTGGAGAAAACCTATGACACAATGCCTCCGAAAGCTTGGCTGTGAAAGGGAATCTGCTTTCAGATTCCCAGGTGGCATCCCCACGAATTCTGGTGTAGGAGGTCTAAGGCAGGGAACCAGCTTTGAGTACATTTTTTAACAGTCATGAGGTTGGTTGCACAGCTGGTCTGGGAACCACGGTAAGTCCCGGGTATGGAGGCTGACCCTGTCCTAACAAGCTCCAGAGGATGCAAGATAAAGAGGGAACTTTCTGAACACCTGGGTGGACTGTACAGACGCTCTGCCCAGCTGGGGGAGGCTGGGAAAGGAACTAAAACAAGAGGTACAGTGAGCTCATCTGTGAGGTTCCCGTCAGCTGTCACACTAGGGACCCTGTAAGAGGAAACAAGGCCACTGTTGATCTGGTAGCTCCCAAGTGTCTCGGAAAGGTCAGCGACGTCACCACTCCACTGGCCTAAAGCTGGGTTAAGCAGATGACTCTGCTCCACAGGGTCTCTTGAGATCATCTCCTCCTTTTACTCCTATGACCCAGCCCCATTTCAGGCCCTCATCATCTCGTAACTGAATTGTTAATAATCATCACTCCTTCCTACAACAAGTTAACACATGGGGAAAATGAAATTTAAGAGCAATAACAAATCGATGCAGTGTATGGGTCTGACTTGGCTCTTAATTCAAATATGTCAACTTTAAAAACTTAATTTTGGAGCAATCAGGAAAATCTGAACATAGACTGAGTGAGGATACTGAGGAATCATTCCTAATGTTGGAAAGATATGGATGGCACTGAGGTTGAATGAGAAAAATTCATTTTAAAAAAAGGCATGAATTGGAGTATGTGATGGTGAAATAACGTGATGTCTGGGATTTTCTTTAAAATATTTCAACAGAGAAAAAAGAAATGAAAGACAAAAAAGGAACAATAGAAAGAGGAATAGATGAAGCAAGTGTGGCAAAATCTTAACAATGTTGCATCTGGGTGATGGGTATTATGTGGAGTTCATCATATTATTCTATTTTTGCATATATTTGAAGTTTTAAAAAATATTTTTAACGAACTAGTGTCTGGCATGACACACAATGAGTATTAGGTAGGCATCCGTATTTGTAGTCATAACAATTGCATGGCAAGCACATTTCATAACGCCAAGGCTATGGTGGCAGACAAAGCCAATACAGCCCTGACTCTCACAGGGTCCAAATGCAGGGGACTAGGACATGAACCATGACAAGTACACAAATAAAGAAGATAATATCAAACAGTGGTAAACGCTAGGGAAAACAAACTTTATGTATTTTCTTTTTTTTTTTTTTTTTGAGACGGAGTCTCACTCTGTCACCCAGGCTGGAGTGCAGTGGCATAATCTTAGCTCACTGCAACCTCTGCCACCTGGGTTCAAGCAATTCTCCTGCCTCAGTCTCCTCAGTAGCTAGAATTACAGGTGTGCACCACCACACCCAGCTAATTTTTGTATTTTTAGTAGAGATGGGGTTTGACCATGTTGGTCAGGCTGGTCTCAAACTCCTGACCTCAGATGATCTGCCCACCTTGGTCTCCCAAAGTGCTGGGATTACAAGTGTGAGCCACTGCACTCAGCTGAAAACAAACTTTACATGGGACGGTGTCTCAGTCTATTTTGTCTTGTTGTAACTAAATACCACAGAGTGGGTATTTTTCAAAGAATAAAAGTTTATTCAGCTCATGGTTCTGGAGGCTGGGAAGTCCAAAGGCATGGCACCAGCATCTGGTGTGGGCTTTTGTGCTGTGTCATGACACGGTGAGAGGAATCGCATGGCAAGACAGAGTAAGCAAGCCAGAGAGAGCTCGTTTTTCTAACAAAGCCACTCTCAAGGTAAGAAGCCTACTTTCATGATAGTATTAATCCATTCATGAAGGCAGAAGAATTAAGTTTCCAACACATAAACTTCTGGGGGACACATTCAAACCATAACAGATGGTCAGGTAAGACCCCACTGGAGGCAATATTTGAGCTGAGAACCAAATTCTATGTGAAGGAGGTAGCCATGCAAAGATATGGAGTGGGATTGGGGGTGGTAGTGGGCAGAGAGCTCTTGGCAGTGGGAACAGCATATTCAAAGGTCTGTTCTGGAAACAAATGAATCAGAGTGAGGCTGGGTATAGAGGTGGGAAGAGGGTGGAAGAAGATGCTCAGGAAGGTAGACAGTGGCATGTTTATTTAGAAGCTTTGCTGGCAGTAAGAAGAGCAAGATAGGTGGTTAGAAAGACAGAGCCCTGTGGTAGGCATGAATAAAACATTTAGGAAAAGTCTTGTCTGCAACAACTTAAAAGATAGGCCAAGCCAAGTATATACTAAGCCTATAGCTCTAAGGGAAGCGGCAAGGTGGGATGGGGGACACATATTAGTATGTGTTGATTGCTCCTCAGTGTTGTAGCAAGATATTACTATGAAGAAATATGTTCAGGTAATAACTGACAATTTCTCAAGAAGAAATAAATGTAAGTAGGAGGAATCCAAAAATTGGGGTTTTTTTGGATATAGGAAAGCTAACTGCTTCTCAATCCTAAATTACAGTAATAAAACTGGAAAAGGCTTCAAGCATTAAATATGAGACCAACAAACATATGAAAAAATGCTCATCATCACTGGTCATTAGAGAAATGCAAATCAAAACCACACTGAGATACCACCTGATGCCAGTTAGAATGGCGACTGTTAAAATATCTGGAGACAACAGGCGCTGGAGAGGATGTGGAGAAATAGGAACACTCTTACACTGTTGGTGGAAGTGTAAATTAGTTCAACCATTGTGGAAGACAGTGTGGCGATTCCTCAAGGATCTAGAAATAGAAATTCCATTTGACCCAGCAATCCCGTTACTGGGTATATATCCAAAGGATTATAAATCGTTCTATTATAAAGACACATGCACAAGTATGTTCATCATGCACTGTGTACAATAGCAAAGACCCGGAACCAACCTAAATGCCCATCAATGATAGACTGGACAAAGAAAATATAGCACATATACACCATGGAATACTACGCAGCCATAAAAAACGATGAGTTCATGTCCTTTTTAGGGACTTGGATGAATCTGGAAACCATCATTCTCAGCAAACTGACACAAGAACAGAAAACCAAACACCACATGTTCTCACTCATAGGCGTGTGTTGAACAATGAGAACATGTGGACTCGGAGAGGAGCATCACACACTGGGGTCTGTTGGGGGGGGTTTAGGGGAGGGACACGGTGGAGGGGAGAGTGGGGAGGGATAACCTGGGGAGAAATGCTGGATATAGATGAAGGGGGAATGGAGGCAGCAAACCACTTTGTTATGTACATACCTATGCAACAACCCTGCATTATCTGCACATGTACTCCAGAACCTAAAGTACAATAAAAAAAAAGAAAGAAAAAAAATGATCTTACAGAGACTCAGTACTGTGACAAACATCAGATTGAAGGCGTTGCTCTTCCCACCGAAGCTGACTCTCAGATGACCTCAAGGTAGCCACCAGGAAGTTGACAAGGAGACTTGAAGGTACAGAAGAAAAATAATAATAACAGATAAGACAACTAGGACCAGGAGAGAACTTCAGTCATGGTTGATGAGTTACTGGCATAAGAAATCGATTGGAAGCAAATACAGCTAAAGGCTATTTTCGGATAAATGGAATTGCCAAAAGTCCATGAACCCGGCCTCACAATGTCTTTAACTCTTGGTGCTTAAAACCACACTCAGTCTCCCAGACTTGCACAAGCAGGTATTGGGCTGGTCCTGAAAGCCATCCAGTCCCAAAGCAGGCTCAATCCCAAGACTCACTTCAAATGTGGCCAAGGCAGGTAACAATTAAGGAATAATCTCCCAGAGCCACACCCCAAAAGCGACAGAAATAGAGGAGACATCAGGGTGGGGGAGAATGTAGCTAGACAAAGTAAGAGTGTCAAAGAACCTTTCAGGGATTGTCTAACACGCAGAGCTCCAGCAGAAAAAGATGATGGGGTCAGCCAATGAGACTGAGTAGCAGCAGCCAGTGAGGGAGGGGAAGCCAGAAGTGTTTCCGAAAGGAGCAAGTCAGTTATGTAGAAAGCTGTTGGAAGATCAAGGAAGGTACAGCCAGCTGTGATATTGTGAAATATACATTTGGTCTTCGTCCCTGTCTCTTGGCGTTCAACTCCTGAAATCCTTGAAATCTTCAAAGCGATTTTATGTTAAAAAAATGTCTCTTCATATGTGAATGAATTTATCAGAGGGGGGTGCTGGTAGCCAATAGGCAGCTTCAGGATGGGGGCTGGGTGCTGGAAAGGCCAAGGCAGGATTAGAGGGATGGGACTCTCAGCTTCACCCCGAAACATCCAGGGAGGGGAGAGGGGCTGAAGGATGAGTTAATCTCCAATGGCCAGTGACTAATCAATCATGCCTACACAATGAAGTGTCCATGAAAACCAAAAAGGACAGGGTTCAGAGAGCTTCCAGACAGCTGAATCTCTGGAGGTTCCCGGAGGGCGGCGCACCCAGGGAGGGTGTGGAAGCTCCAAGCCCCTTCCCATTCCTCACCCTCTGCATCTCTTCAACTATATCCTTTCTAATATCCTTTATAGTAAATAGGTAAATGTAGATGCTTCCCTGAGTTCTGTGAGTCACTCTAGCAAGTTAATCAAACTCAATGAGGAGGTTGTGGGAACCCTGATATATATATGTCGTCAGTCATCAGAAGCACAGGTCAAACGACCTGGAGCTTGAGATGGCACTGGAAGTGGGAGGCAGTCTTGTGAGACTGAACCCTTAAACGTGGGGTCTGATGCTATCTCCAGGTAGGCGGCGTTGGAACTGCATTGAGTTAGAGGGCAGCTGTCAGCTGCTGGAGTAGGGCTTGCTTGGCGTGTAGGGAGGAGCCCTATACATTAGGTGTCAGAAGCTGTGTGTGACTATTTTGTGAGAGGATGCCAGGAAGAACCTGAGTTTGTTAATCCCCTATTTTCAGCAAAGAAGCCATTGCAAGGTGGAACCACTGGTGAACTTGAAAAGATTATTTTAAAGGAATAGCAGAGATAAAACTCAAACTGGAAAGTGTTGTAAGAAAAAGGATAGAAGACTGTGTCTGCAGACAGCTCTCTAGAATTTTGCCCTCCCAAGGAAAAGAGCAACATGGGTGGAAGCTAAAGGGGGACGTGGGCTCAAGGAAAGCCATGCTAAAATGGGAGGTGTTCTCTGCTGAGGTGAATAATCAGGAAGAGATGGGGAAATGGATGTAGCAAAGAGAAGACAAGCGCAGGAGCAAAGAGCTTGGGAGGACTGAGAGGACACGATCCAGAGCCCAGGTCAGGAGGCGCCGACTTTCATAAGAGGATGGACACATAGTCCATTCAAAACAGCAAGCCCACGTTACTCTGGGTCTCACTTTATCAGGCTTGTCAGTGGCAGGGATTAAAGACGGGCCCTGTCTGCTGAAGGAGGCAGAGAACCAGGCAGGAAGGCATGACATGGGATACCCATGCTACTGCCTATGAACTGGATGATCTAATGGTATGTTGTTCTTGGTGTAACCAAAATGCGGGTTCAGCTGCTTACCACGTGTACAGTCCAACTAACAAGAGGTCTGGTATAAAGAAAGTGACTTTATTCCAAAGTGTAGCTTAGGGGAGGAAGTCCGGGCTTCTGAATTTAAGGCAAGCACTTCACTTTTGGGGCAGAAAGTCGGGGCTTTTAAATGGGGACTTGGCATGAACGGCATGCAGGGGAGGGAGCCAGCAGGTGTGGGGGCCACGTGGTTTGTGCGTTATCTACCAGTTGGTTAGGCTGGTGCCATCATGGGCAGAGCTGGGCTACAAAGTGATCATGGTTATAAAGTGGTTGTGGTCTTGAGATACTCTTCAGGTGGGAAAGCGTTTTGTAGCAGGCACACTTCAGGTTGTAAATTGACTGCTGTCTCTCGTGGGAAGCTCCTGGTAGGAGAGAGTTCCACTCTGGAGCTGCTAAGTATACACACAGTTAGATAAGCTCGCCCTGCAGGGAGTGTCTGGTGAAGGGAAGGTAAAGGTTAAAACCATTTCTAAAGAGCTAAGTAGGAAGCAGGGAACAGGGGAAAGGAGAAAAGAGAAAAGAATCATAATTGTAAAAATTAACTTTTTTTCTCTTAGACAAATGGGGGTAATCAGTTACATTGGTGCTTGTTTTCTTTTGTCGTCCTTGAGACTTCAGAGAAATCTAATTTAAATGTCCCAGGCTGGTCTCAGCTGTGCCATGGAGAATTCAGGGAAAGGGCAAGTACCCGTGTTTGTGAAGGGGGTGAAGGAGGAATGCTAATTGGAGGATTTCTGAGAGTGAGGTGAGTATCCGTCAAGTTGAGCTGATGAGGGCCAGTGTCCCACCTCCCCTGTCATTTGTGACTCCCTCCTTCCTAGATGGGGAGTTACTAGGGAAGATCTCTCCCTTGCCTTGTCCATCAAACCGCCAGGATGCACTGCCTCTTTCTCTCCAGCTCGTGTCGCTAGAAGCTCACTTTACGCTGAAGACCACATGGGTCAGCATGGAGGGGAAAGCAAAGTGAAATGCTGCTGTTTCCAAAAGTGCTGACAGGTGGTCGGGAGCCAGGGGTGTGTTTTTCTCTGAGGATCTCCACAGCTGGCCAGAGTCCTAGAGTCCTAGAGTCCTAGAAATTTCCTATTGGTGTTTTCCAAACCACTTAGTTGCATCCACTTGAGATGGCTGGAGGTGCTGAGAGGCAAGGGGAGAGACAAGAGAGCCTGTCCTCAGATCACTTCCAATCAAATCATCTGTACACCCAGAGTCTGGGGTTGGCTGGTCAACTAGTTCTGAGAGCTAGAAGTGGGGTGTGGAGGGTTTGGGACAGGCACCAGGCTCACTCACTGCATTAAAAGAGCAGTTCGACAGAAAGCCAAATACCGACCGTGTGGTCTTACTTATAAGTGGGAGTTGAACAGTGAGAACGCATGGACACGTGGCAGGGAACAACACACACTGGGGCCTGTGCTGGATAGGTGGGTGTAGAAGGGAGAGTATCAGGAGGAATGGCTGATGCATGCTGGGCTTACCACCTAGCTGAGGAGATGACCTGTGCAGGAAACCACCATGTGTAACAAACCTGCACATCCTGCACATGTACCTCTGAACTTAAAAGTTGAAGATAAGAAATAAAAAATGTTTAAAGGGCAGTTGGATTTAAAGGCAGGAGCTGACTTCCACGACCCACCATTATGGGTTTTCTAGGCTCTCGGAAGGTTCCGGACCTCAGGAAGTAAGAGTTTGTCCCATTGCCCTGCAGCCTCTTAGTGTCACGTCCCAGGGTCTCAGTGAATCAGCCCTAGGGGCACTCTGGGCTCCTTCTGCAAACCGTTCCAGGCCTGCCTGCTTCTTTCCCAGTCACAAAGCTTTCGAGGAGCTGAATTCCATCTGAGGTTGATCTTCCCTCATGCAAGATGAGGCCTCATGCATCCCTGGGGTTAGGGCTGACTGACAGCAGCTTCCCATTCAGGCTTTTAGGCGTGGGAGGAGTTGGATTTGATATGGTAAGCTGGTGGATGGGAGAAGAAAAGTCAAGATAGAAATATAGACTCAGGAAAACTTCTGGAAAGCCCAGCTGAACACCACGTCCAAGCCTCGAGTAGTTAAAGTGTTCTTTCTCTGGCACAAATCTGGACCACATTCCCTCCTTACTCCTCCCTATCCTGACCTGGGATAGCAGGGGACCCAAAGGAACCAAGGCAGGTTTTTTTTGGTTTTGGTTTTTTTTTTTTTTTTGAGACCAAGTTTTACTCTTGTTGCCCAGACTGGAGCGCAATGGCATGATCTCGGCTCACTGCAACCTCCCCCTCCTGGGTTCAAGCAATTCTTCTGCCTCAGCCTCCCGAGTAGCTAAGATTACAGGTGCCCGCCACCACGCCCAGCTAATTTTTGTATATTTAGTAGACATAGGGTTTGACCATGTTGACCAGGCTGGTCTTGATCTCCCGACCTCAGGTGACCCACCCGCCTCGGCTTCCCAAAGTGCTGGTATTACAGGCGTAAGCCACCGCACCTGGCCAGCTTTTAATGGGATGTGCAACCCCAGTTGCTTTCCAGGCGGCCTGAGCAGCAGAAGCACCTGCAGCCAGTGACCACTAGGTGGGGACAGAGTCCCGGAGATGCCCGCAGCAGCTGCAGTCACTCCAGAACCCCAGGCTCCTGGGTCCTGGCTCCGTGCACTCCTGTCCTGCAAATAAATATCCAGGACCCCAGCTCCCCTTCCAGACCAGCCAGAGCCTGTCCCCATTTATAACTCACCGTTTATAGCACCGTGGTGTTTAAAAAGCCAGTTGACGTGGATTACTCTAGTCGGCTTCACAATTGTCCTGAAGATGGGTGGAGCAGGTATTGCTGACCCCCTAGTCTCATGGTTGAGGAAATGGGGCCTTCAGGAGCCTTTGAGAGGCAGCAAAGGTCGCAGTGCACAGCAGAGCTGGCCTCAAACCCAGGTCCCCTCGACTGAATCCCAGGTTCCTTCTGCCAAACCTCGGCTGCCCCTCTTCCTCTGGGGTGCCCCGCAGGGCAGCCACCAAGCTATTTGGCATCAGAGTAGATAGAGCCTGGGTGCTTGGTTCCATGAGTCGGTATGCTGCACCCCGATGGGGCCCATCTGGTCTTCAGAGAGCTGCTGTACCCCAAGGCCAGGGCCCAGCTGTGCCTCAGGGGATTTCAGGGCACTCAGAGATGCAGGCAAGAACAGCAGTGTGTTACGGGCACTTCCACACCCCAGAATGGGAGAACTGGCAGGACTTGACCACACGGGAGCCCGGAGCAGACCTCCTCTCCCCAGACATCCCCGGGTGCAGGAGTGCTGGAGGGAAATGGGGGTGGATGCAAAAGTCTAACTTAGTTCTGCTCGGTAAAGGCTGAGGATGAAGGAAAGGCTCTTGCCCCAAAGTTACCAGTAAATTCTGGCCAAGCAGGTGAATGAAACAGAAAAGCTGAGAGCAACCAGTTTCAATTCCATGTAGGGAAGGGCCCCTTTCTCATGGCAAGGGGTGGAAGTTGTGGGAACACACAATGGAAATTGTTAAACCTGGCTGGGTGGGGGCAAGTGGAGAGGCCAGCTCCTCAATGCGCCGCACGCCTGAGACACCACCTACCAGCTGTGGCATCACAGCCTCAGTTTACCTATCTGTAAAGTGAGGCCAGCGCTCAGCACCTCATCCCACAAGTGAAGGCTGAATGGCAGCATCCTGAGTGTGTTGGCAACAGCAGATCCCTGCGGTTGGTGAGCTGTTGTGTGTTGTGTATTCCCACTATCACAGACTCAAGAGCAAGAGGAGCCCCACTGGGTCCCGCAGTCGGTATGGATGAAGGCAATGATTCTCATGGGGTCTGGCCCCAGGGACTCAGTCAGGGTGCAAGTAAGGGGGCCCTGTGCCAGGCTGCATCTCTGCACCCCACCTCCCTGAGAAGACGGGGGAACGGGTGCAGCCAGCCGGCGTACAGTTGGGAGCGGCTGAATGCAGCGTGGCTTTGCTATTAATGTAGTCAGTAAATAAATAAAGGAGGGCTTAAGCTTAGTGTACAGCAATCAGTTTAGAACTACAGGGTAATTAGCGCTGCAGGGGGCTGCAGGGCTGCAGAGTCAGGTTTAAATGAGCGAGTTCACTTTCACTGAGGCACCCCCTGGGGAGGAGAAAACGCAGCCCGGAGAGGAGCCTGCCTTCCTGCCAGCCCACAAGTGGAAGTGGGGATGGCGGCGGGGCTGGGCCTGAAACCACACAGAGAGCTGGGGGATGCACCCGCCCCCGTGGGCCGAGGACCAGGTGTCACATGTACACCCCTCATCCCCACTTCTCCCCCCACCCCACCGAGCAACACCCAGGCAGCTCCCAACTATGAAGCGCCACTGCCCTGTTGTCTCCTGCTCCTTCCTCTGACCGTGGCAGACACGGGTCAGGTGGTCTATGAATCGACATGGGCACAGGTGTGGGGATGCAGGAGCCCTCACTGGGCCTCTGCCGCGTGTGTACATGTGTCCTGGGGAGGTGCCCGAGTGGGCATGTGATGTTCCGGCTTCCCTGCTTTCACTCGCCTCTGACAACTGCAGCACATGCCATGGAGTGCTAATTACCTCTCTGTTTCCATCCTTCTCCCTCTCTTTCTTTCATCCATGTATACAACAAAGATTTACTGGGTGCCCACCATGTGCCAGGCAGTATGAGGCTCTGGGAACACAGACAACACCCAATTCCTGATCTCAAGGAACTGACAGTCTGGTCATGGTGACATTTCAGGAAACAGGTGACGACTATAGAGACTCTACAGCTAATTCAGCTTCAGGGGTCCAGAGGAGGTTTCCTGAGAGAGAGAAGGTTTGAGCTGAAGAGTGAACAACGAGAAGTTGAGAGATCAACAGAAGGGGTGTGCATGTTTGTGCAGCTCCCAGAAGAGGACGCAGCACACGCACAGGCCCACAGGGGAATGGATCTCGGTGTGGCCCGGATCATCGGTGGTCCCATTGGCTGGAGTAGAGTAAGGGTTGGCCCAGGGGCTCAAGAGTGATCTTGGGATGAAGTTGGGGTGCTGAGCAGGGGCTCTGTCACTCAGGGTGTCTTGGAACTTTGATAGGGAGTTTGAATTCCATCTTTAGAGTCCAGAGGAGTCACCAGGGACTCTCATCCAGGGAGTGACATGATGCTATTTGCATTTTTGGAAAATCGCTCTGGGCAGCAAGCAAGCAGAGGACAGAACCGAGAGAAGGCCTGGGCAGAAGCAGAGCACTGAGGTCAGTCATCTTCTGATCCCCAGTCTCCTCCCTTCCTGGTGCCAGGAGAGTCGGGGGCTCCCAAATGGGCAGGCCTGGCCATGTTGAGTGGAGGGAGCCAGACACCGTGGACTTGACTGGCCTTATCCCTCTTCTCACAGGCTGCAACTTGCTCGAGTCTTCAGCAAGCCTCTGCTGGCTGCGGGCCTCAGCTCTCCACCTTGGACAGGAGGGGAGTTCCTCAGAGCCACTGGGAGGAGGGAGAGCTGCTAAGGCTGACATGACCCAAGCACATCCTTAAACCCAGCCAAGACTACGGGGCATGCAGGGAGCTCCCGCTTAAGGTCCCTGGAGAACACCCTGCAGCCTTGCAGTGGTGTCTTCTGGGCCCCGGCCTCGGCCTCAGTGCCTGTCCCCTCTTCTGACCCCAGCAATGTGCCCTCCTGGCAAATCCATTCTGGATGAGGCTGCCCACAATTGCCAGGGCTGGGGTAGAGGGTGGCAGCGGCAGGGGCTGGCAGGGGGTGGCCTCAGGGCCGCCTGCCCCAAGCAGGGGGGAGAGGGGTTGAGTCAGGCCACGGAGGGAGCATTCTCAGGCTGGCTTGGCCAGGGCCCCTTTCTCTCCATGAGATCATATCTGGGTCAAAGAGCATGTAAAGCTGGCAGAGCCGGCGGTCACACAAAGCCCATTCAGCCCAGCCCCTATTCACTCACCTCCTCTCCCCCAGCGCCCGCGCCACCACGACCCCAACACAGCGCCTAAGCCCCAGCTTTGATGTCCAAGAACAGAAAACGGCGATTAAATGTTGTTTTAAAGAGGGAGTGCTCACTGCCCTCCCATCTGTCAAGAGAAAGCTGAGGCCTGAGGGAGGGGAAGGGAGCTAGGGGAGGGGCGGGGAGGCGTGTGTGTGTGTGTGTGTGTGTGTGTGTGTATGTGTGTGTGTGTGTGAAAAGATGGGGTCAGGATGGCTTGGGGGAATGGAGGCAGCCGCTCAAAATCAAAACACAGAATTTTAGTTACGGACTAGTTTCCCAGATGAGAAATATGTGGAGAGAGACAATCAGGTGGGACAGAGAAACAAAAGCAAAAAGGAAGGAGAAAAGACAAGAGAGGAAGAAGAGAGGGGAGGAGTGGAAAGGAGAGAAAGAAGTCTGCGGGAGGAAAAAGATGAGAGGCAGGAGGGATGAAGAAAGAGCAGAGCAGACGGCAAAGAGGGAGAAGAGAAAGCAAAGGCAAAGAAGCAACTTCTAGGGGCTGGAGGCCCCCTGGCTGCTTCTGTTCCTCTTCCTGGGAAGATGTCTTGTCTAGGGATAAGCGTACTCTAGGTGGTTCTCTGCGCAGCAACCCCAAGGTCAGACAGACCCCAGCCTTGGGCTTAGAACAGGGCTGAAAGGTAACCCACCCAGTGCCACCCCTGGCAGGCCAGGCCATGCTTGGCTCCCCAGGTGGGTGGTGGTGGTACATGGGTGATGCTGGAGGCCAGGCCTGGCACTTGGCATGGGCTTACCACGTCGGAGAGGCCCGATACGGCAATCATGGCTACGTCCCCTAGGTCTTGATGAGGAAAGGGGTTATTTTGGTCAGAGACTGGCAGTGAGGACAGCCTCAGGCAGTGGCGCTGAAGCACCATGTCTAGGATTGAGTGGCTTTGGTTTTACAGATAAAGATGAGTAGGGTGATGCTTCCATCCCCCGATAAGAGGAACAGAGAAAGGGCTGGAGGCAGGGAGGGAATCGTACCCACGTACCCATGGAGAGTGTTGTGGAAATCCTTTATTCTGTCCCCGACAATGCAGAGCTTACACCGCTGCCTCCCACCCATCCACTCCCCTGCACAAGGCCACCTGCTCTGATCTCCTCTCTTAACAGCTCTTGGCTGCTACAGACACAGGCAGGGACCTTTGATTGTGTGGAAGCTTCTTGTTGAGAAATTTCTGAAGCTTGCTTAGCTGCTAAGGAGTAAGTTGACAATGTCTCTCTAAAGACTAAGACAGGAGAGCCCTGCCTCAGGGGCTCTGGAATAAAGGAACCTGACCTGGTGTCAGGGGGTGTGGATGGAGTTCTGACTGCTGCTTGCCAGCCGGGCATTCCTGAGCAAGTCATCCTAACACAGCAACTGGTCCGACTCAGTGGTTCGCTAGCACGGTAGCTCAGGCAGGGGCCAGGGTTTGTCTGTTTTGTCCCTTGCCGTAATTCCCAGTGCCGACAACAGTAACTGGTACACAGTGGTCTTGCTGAATAAAGGAACAAGTGCCTACCTAGCACATTGTACCGAGGATCATATGATATTCATGTAGTTAACAAACTTTTAAAAGTATTAGTGAGATGGTACTTAGTGTGCACGTGCCTTGTAAATGTGGCATAAAGGTGCCACATAAATAAGGCTAAATATGTGTAATACAGAGCTTTTTCCCAGACCCCACACAGAAATCTTAATTCCTCTACCGTGTTCTCTACCCAAGAAAAGGCAAAAGAAAAAAAAAAGACCAAGTACTTCAATGAAAAGGTAGACACTTGAAGCGAGAGACAACTGAATTAACTTTATTCTCTTCTAACTGCAGATTCAAGGTATACAACTGAACATTGCTATTTTTCTTATGAGACTTATAAATAAAAATACAAAAAATGTTCACTACAAAAAAATCTACTGTTAGTAGGATGTAAAAAATATTCTCTTTGCTATAGAAGGCACAAACTTCACTTAGTGACACATGGAGAGAGAAAAAAACCTGCAGCAGTAAATTCATTTTTTCTTTTTTTTTTTTTTTAAATCTTGTCAGATACACTGAAATTACAAAGAAACGCATCAATCTACACGACACGAAGGCAGATGCGGAAAGCTGCAACCAGGACCGCACAACGTTGAGTGAAACTGCTTCGGAGCTAGAACAGATACGGAGCGGCAAGCACGACTTGGGGAAGTGGGCTGGGGACGGGGTGGAGGGGGCGGGCAGCAGAAGGAAGGAGGGAGGGAGAGAGAATGGAGCCAACAAAAATGAGAGGGGGAGCCAGAGGGAGGAGGGGAGTTTGGGAGGGGGAGACAGGAGAGGGCAAGGGCGAGAGGTGGGGAGGAGGGAGAGAGAGAAAGAGATTGATTTGTACAAAAAAGTAACCAGTAAAATTGAAGAAACAAAATTGGGCAACCTCCTAAAATTAGGCTAAGAGGAGGCGCTGAGGTAGACATTAACTAGAACATCGATGAATTAAGAACACTATTCTGTAATACAGAGCAGTCCGACTGGCACTTGTGCTGTCACGACATAAGACAAGCCACAGAAACAAACAAGTAACAAAACAAAACATAATACCCAAACCAAAAGGCTTAGTTCTGCTTGGTCCAGCAGGGCAGCGGGGCCCTCAGTGCTATAATTTACATACATATATATATATATATTTATCTTTATATATATGGGTCGGATGTCATGGTGCACCACCACGGCTTCTTAACCTTACGAAGATCATGCATAACACTATGTGAACAAATCCTATGATACACACCAGGAGGCTGGTACCCTGTCTGCGAAGTGGGATGCCAAGGGCCCGGGGAGGCCGCAGCTGCTGGCTAACCGGTCTGCAGGAACTGCACCCTCTTCCTCCCCACCCTTCTCCCCTGACCCAACCTCTCTGGCTTGTCCTGCGCCCTTCTCCTGGCCATCTCTGCCTTTTTTTTCCCCTCCCATCTGTCCCACCACGTAGGGTGAGTCTCGCTTTCTGTCCTCCCACTGAAATACCCAGGTAAGTGCCGCCATTCTAGCCAAGCCAGCAGAGGCTCCAGGAAGGAGGAGAGAAGATTGGGAGGGGGAACGATGACCACAGGATGGGCCTAAGAAAGGTGAATGAACAGAGTCTAATCTCCTGCTTTTCTGTCTGACATCCTGGTGCGCCCCCAGTTTTCACCCCAGCTCGGCTTGCCAGGAAACTGGCCCAAAGACTCCCCTCACCCTGCCACCCTGTCATAGACAGAGTCGAAAGGCTGCCCACCTCTGCTCACTCCCCTATAAGGAGGTAAGCTCAGTGGCCCTTTCCCATCCACAGCAGTTGTACCAGTAGCATCCAGAAAGGTACCATACACTTGTGAAAAATTGCAGCAGTGTTTTTTTTTCTTTTTTCTTTTTTTTCTCAACATGGAAAAACTGTTCAGGCACAAAGATTAAACAAGCCCGCGTTGCATCCCTTGGATTGTACTGAATCACTGGGTCCCTCAGCCTCCCTACCCACCCCTGCACCCCAAGATCTGCCTTCCCCATACTCACGGCCTCCTCCTCCTCCAAAGCAGCCCAAAGCAGCAATGATAGTTACTATTTTATATCAGTCTCTTGCTATATATATATCTATATATATCTATATATTTGTCTATCCTATATATACATAGGATTTTAATGCTTTGAATGAGTGAAGGAGTGGCTAGGGAAAGAGCACATGAGTGAGGCGTAAATGTCACCAAACGCATTAAGGGACACACTTGTAGTAGCTGGACATGGGAAAGGGACTATTAACCAACGTGGCCTTGCCAGGCTGGAGAAGTTTTTCACTGTGCTGGGTAAGGCAGTAGCAAGCAGGGTTGTCAGCAGTACCACAGCTAAAGGCAGCCAGGTGCCAAAGGAGTCAGATGGCATGAAGAAGGGGGGAGGAGAGATATTCAGATCCCACCTGGGGAGAGACCCTCCCACCCTCCTCCTCCCCGCTTAACTCCAGACACTTCTAAAGCTCTCACCTTGCCCCCTGGCCACTAGGCCTTGTGACATTAGAACTGTTCCGTCGTTGTGGGTAGGAAGTTGGAGAAGAGGCATGTTAGACTCTATTCAGGTGTCTTCATGGGGAGGAGGGGTACAGCAAGTTCAGAGGTGACCCCAGACAGTAGCCCTCAGAAACCACATTCCCCCGAGCTCTCCCCTACCTCCCCACTGGGGTCTGCAGCGGGGTTGGGGGTGGGGGGGAGGGGGTGTCCAGATGCTGATTTAGTACTATCCAATGCTGCAACACCAGATTATGACAATACTGCATGATTTGACACACAACCACACACACAAAGCACGCACGCACACGCACACACATGTACAAAGGGATATTTTGGTGGTGGTGGACTTTTATTTTTGTCTTTTGTCTTCCTATTCACATTACAAAAGGAAAGGGCAAGGTTCTGCAGAACTGACGAAGGAACTAACAGATACTACAAAAATATTACAATTTGTAAAGATCAGCTCAACCCTCTGAGCTTTTATGAATGGAGGGGGGAGGGGCCCAGGCTGAGTGGGAAGGGTAAGGGCGGGAGCGGCCCGCTAGTTCTATGGAATAGTTTTTTTCTCTTCCTTCCCCACCCATGTTGAATGACATCTTGCTGTTAAAAGTACTGTTTTCTGGGATTTACAGATCCCCTGAGGGCCAGCCAGTCCCCGCTTCTTCCCAGACCAGAGGAGGAAGCCATAGTGCATAATGATTTCTTACAGACGGCCCCTCCCCCAAATGAGTTCACCCTTTTCACATTAGAATCATGACAACTGTTCTAGTCACATATTTCAAGTTTAGCTTCTTTTCCTTTCCAAAACACTAAGTCGTGATCATGGTTGCAAAATCGCATCCTCCCTACTTTATCATCCCTAATGAACAGTCTAGTGACGCTGTCCTCCCAATTCACATCCCCCCAACACACAATTTTAAGGCCTTCAGATTTGGTGGATGAGATTGAAGGGGAGGGCAGGAGGGCTGGGGCCGAGGGACAGGGGGGTCGTCACAGCAGCACCCATCCCTCTGGCTTCCCTACATTCCTCGAGACCCTTCTCCCCAAACCGCTTCCCTAAATCACTTTGTAAAACCTAAGATCAAAACGCAGCCACAACTTTCTCAGAGAGAGAAAGGAAAGAAAAAATAATAATAATAAAAACTCTTACACATAAAGCATGAGATGAAACGGAGGGTCCGTCCCAAAGCAAACACAAATATTGCAAATGTGCTTTCCAAAATTCAGGAGGGTGGGGGGAGGTTGGGGAAAAGAGGGAGGAAGAGCAGCAGAATGGGAGGTGGGAAAGGAACAAAAGAACAACTGGACAAACAGAAGAGGTAGCTTTTAGAAAAACAACACCCCCACCCCAACACAACACAACAAAGGCTGGATCCCGCCCCCTCCCCAAAGACCGGCCGTGAAAACAGACCAGTTCTGGCAATGAGAATGCACACAGAGGTGGGACCACACAGTTGCAAGGATCCAAGTACAGGCCCTCAAACTTCAATGGCCCAGCAAATTGTAAGAAAGGTAGGATTCCCTCCAGAGTGTTTTAGGCTGAACGGATGGTGGCCACAGGTGACTTCATGCCCCGGGCAGAGCCAACAGTGACTCCCTAGTGCACCTTGGGGACCATGAGACCCCAGTGCGACATCCCCTCCCTACCCACTTTTTTGCCCTCCCCAGCCCTCCCATTCAGATCCTGAGTATCAACTCCTCCTGCGCAGCTCCTTCCAGCTGGGAGGCTGGTCTCCAGGGGCATGGGGAGGGCCTTGGCCAGCTGAAGTCTATAAAAACAACTATTAATTTACACAAGAAACAGAAAAGAACACCCTCCCCATTCCTCCAAGCCCCAACTAAAAAAGAGATAACAGAGGTTAAAAAAGCTCATGAGGTCACAAAAAACTGAGGTAATTCAAGTACAATGTGCTAACAGGGGACACAGAAAAGAAGCAAAACATAACACAATGCCAAAGCGCTTTCAACTCCTCCTCCTCGTCCTCCTCCTGCTCCTCCTCCTCCTCCCCATTGTGGACCGAGGAGCCCCATGAGTCAGGAATTCTGTGCGACTCTCTCCGAACCTGGGTTTTCTTGCTGAGCTCACTACGTCTGGGGTCCCCAGTGTGACTCAGCAACTTCCTCCCTTGCCCAGCTTCCTTCAGCCCAGGGGGGCTGGCGGGCGGGGTGTCCTCTTCTTCAGGTGTAGGGCCTCTCTAGAGAAAGACATCCACAGCCTTCCCTTGGATAATAAACCCTCCATGGGACTGAAGTAGGGCCGCTGTAGGGGCTGTTGTTTGTTTGGTAGGATATTAGGTATTTAGTTGTGATGCTTTTCCATTTTGGAAGCAGCGCAGCAGGAATCCTGCTCATGATGGGGCTGGACTAGGGTGGGGTATTCGATTTGTTTTCTGTTCTCAGAAGGCTGAGGGTAGGAGGGCTCTGGAGTCAGAGGCAGCTGTCCCACTAGGGAAGTGGAAAGGATGGAGACACCGCCAGGTCCCTGAGGGGCTGGGACTCCCCTGGGACTTGGAGGACAAGAGTCAAGGGGAGGCTGGGAACAGAGAGCTGGGGGAGGGGGAGGGGCCTCGAGGCTCTCAGAGACCACCAGGGGACACCCAGATGTGGCAGAGCAGAGGAAAGCAGCAGGTGGGCTGAGTGGTGGGAAGAGAAACAGAGCCCTTCCTCTCCCTAGTTGGCCTCCAGCAAACTAGAGCTGCCATTTTGAGCAACTAGTGAGCCAGCCCAGCCCGATCTGCAGGGGAGAGCCCTTCTGGCTCCCCTCCTCCCTCCCTTCATCTTCTGGGGGGCTGGAGGAGGACGGCCAGCAGAGACTGTGTGGCTCTGACCAGAGGACCTCTCACCTGCTTCTTAGCCTCCGTTTCTGGATACATAAAGGAAGGACTGGGTGGAGGGAGGAGAAAAATCTGCCACCATTTGAGTGAACGACATACCCCACCCCATGGCAGAAAATCAGGCAAACCTCCAGCCGGGAGGGGAGGGTGGAGGCCCCCAGAGGAGGGGCAGTGGCTTGGCATCCAGGTCATCTGGAGCCCAGAGAGAATCCAAGGCCAAAAAGCTATCAGGTTTCCTTTTTCTTCTCTTTTTTTTTCTTTTCCTTTTTTTAATTTTCACAGTCCTTCCTTGACTTCATCTCACTCCAACTCTTCTTTCCTGGCTCCCCACTCGGCTCCACTGCCGTGGGCCCCCGCTTCACACGTAGCACAGGTAGAGGTACGTCTTCTCTATCCTCCAGTCAGGCGGGATCTCCTCGGGCTTGTGGCCCTTCATGTGCTTCTGCATGGAGGAGAGGCTGGGGCAGTACTCCGTGCAGATGGTGCACTGGTAGGGCGAGGCGCCGTTGTGTGTTCTCAGGTGCTTGATCATGGCCGAGTAGTCCCGGGAGCGCTGGTGGCAGAGCTTACACTCAAAGGGCTTCTCACCTGAGGGCGGGGAGATGGGGCAGGAGAAAGTGAGGACAGGCAGAGGGCAAGTGAGGGCCCCAAGTCACCCTCAGGGGTGCCGGGGAAGCTGGGTTCCTGCAGCTGGGCTTGCTCCAACAGAACTTCCTGGGACAATCAAGGCACCACCCCAGACGGCAGCCACCAGTTACACATGGCAATGAATGAGGCTGTGCGACTGGGGCTCTACAGTTTTCTAACTTTTATTTCATGGTAACTAATTAAACAGCTACACGTAGCTAGTTTGCCCAGCTCCTTGTCTTACTATTCTCAACTCTCCCAAGACCAAAGTCTTTTCCCTTTCTAATTAAGAAAATGGATGTCTAGAAAGAGAAAGGTCCCAAAGTCCTCAGGAATGGCTCTTCAAGCCACAAGCCACAGGTCCATCCAGAGAGTAGGTGGATCAAGACCTTTCAGGGCTACAGATGGTGATGGTGGGGAGCAGGGGTGGGGGGAAACTGAGGAAACCCCGAGTGTCCCCTTCAAATATGCTACACCTGGGGACATGTATCCTGCTAAAGCTCTTTCTTTTGAGACGAAGTCTCACTCTCTCGTCCAGGCTTGAAAGCAGTGGTACAATCTCAGCTCACTGCAACCTCCACCTTCCAGGTTCAAGCAATCCCCTGCCTCAGCGTCCCAAGTAGCTGGGATCACAGGTGCTACCACCACGCCGGCCTACTTTTTATATTTCTAGTAGGGACAGGTTTTCACCATGTTGGCCAGGCTGGGCTTGAACTCCTGACCTCAAGTGATCCGTCTGCCTTGGCCTCCCTAACTGCTGGGATTACAGGCGTGAGCCACTGCACCCAGACTATCCTGCTAAAACTCTAGACCTCGCCCTGGGGACCCTGCCTCCCTCCTGAGGCTGGAATTGGGGGTAGGGTGGGATGGGAGGAATAAAGAACCTGGGAGTGCACAGCCACACCCTAGCCTTCTATACCCCAACTTTCCTTCCACAGAGTCCCCTGGAGCCGAGCAGAGGATGTAAGGGGACCTTGTTTCAATACAGTAATTAACTGGCCGGCCATCTCGCTATCAATACTCCTCCACGCACAGGCCCCAGCAAATAATGAAGTAATGAACAGCCAAAGTGATCTAACTATCGACCAGCTATTTACAATACTCACTGCCAATACAGTTAATGATCCACCTGCCAGGTCACATCCCTGACAAGGGGCTAAGGAAACGCCAGGGCTCGGGGAAATCCTCTAGGTCACTATAATTGTCAGCAATGGACACCTCACCCTCTCCTTGTGGGCTCAAACTGGGGCAAGAATACTGAGCTCTGACAACACACAGCTCTGCTTACTGCTCCTTCTGTCTACCCTTCCCCTCTAAAGGCAACGTACTCTCCTCTAAGCCAGCAGGATCTGCCTGAGGCCACCTCTCCCCCTTCCTCTGGACAGGACAGCTGTCTTCCCTGATCAGAGGGGGCATCTTCATTTTCCAAGTTCCACCACCTCTTATTCTTCTGTAAATCAACCTTCCCCACAACCAGCTGTGTGCTGGTGGTAAATGTCTAACAACTGGCTTTCCAAATAGCCCTGGTTTGTAGCATCTGCCGATTGCTATGATGTGACTACTCCTCCCAGGGCCAATTTTAAGCAACTAAGGTGATGTCACTGAACTTGAAATTGTGAAGAAATGTGAAAAATTAGCTTTCACAAAGCAAGTGCAGCTCCAGGACTCCACTGCCCCCAACCTGGGAAACTATGGAAGACCCTCCACTTATTTTGTCTTCTGACCTCAGGAAAAAGAGTAGCCTATATTTCTTTGTCCAATTTGAACAAGAAGATTGCAGTGGCTCACACTTGCAATCCTAGTACTTTGGGAGGCTGAGGAGGGTAGATCACTTGAGGTCAGGAGTTTGAGGCCAGCCTGACTAACATGGCGAAACCCTGTCTCTACTAAAAAAATACAAAATTAGCTGGGCATGGTGGCATATGCCTGTAATCCCAGGTAATTGGGAGGCTGAGGCAGGAGAATCACTTGAATCGGGGAGGTGGCGGTTGCAGTGAGCTGAGATTGTGCCATTGCACTCCAGCCTGGGCAACAAGAGTAAAAGTTAAAAAAAAAAAAAAAAAAAAAAAGAATGTGACGGCACTCTGAAATGTAAAACCTCATATGCATACAGGGATTATTAAATATATCTGCTCCTCTAATCTCAGAACCAAACACAAGCTAACTTTACAATTTCCCAACCTTCATAATAACCTAATTCAATGCACCCTAATTCTTACTCCAACTGAAATTACCCTAACCTTCACTTTCAGCTAAGTGTTCACATATAGACATCATTTTGCATGTCACCTCTGAACTATTGGTATAGCTGCCTGGAGGTGGGGGAGATCTCATTGGAAAGTGTGCTGGGATTGATTAGTAATGTCTGCCTTGGCCTTGACTGGGGTGTGGTGGTCCTCAGGCCACCATACCAGCCCTTAATAGAACCTCTTCTACTCTTTGGTTCAGCCTGGGATCATTCTCACTTAGGCTTCTCCGACAGACCATCTGTTCTCCACCTCCACCCAGGTCTGAGAGCCAGCTCAGGCCCCTCCCTGGCCCTCGGTACCTGTGTGCACCCTATAGTGCGTCTCCAGCTGATGCTTGAGGCTGAACTTCTTGCCACAGCCATTGCACTCGTAGGGTTTCTCACCCGTGTGGATGCGTTTATGGCTCTTGAGCGTGCTCTCATCCCGGAAGCAGCTGCCACAGAACTCACACTCATAGGGGTGGTCACCTGTGGGGACAAGGGGCTGGATCAGGTCTTTGCCCTTCCCTGCCCCCTCTTCAGGAGACAGTAGGGCACATTCAGTGCATGAAAGGGATGAGACAACCTGTATTTACCACCTCCAAAGACAACTTAAAGATCCACACCTCCATTGAATAAACAAGCAATACCTGTGTTCACACAGGTCCATACTTTACTGTGGCCCCATGATCATCTGTGGGGCAAGGGCCAGTCCTGGGAAAAGAGAGCCCATTTGGTTCAGGCATGGACAGCAGCCCCCAGAAAGCATGCCCCCACGTGGATACATACAGCAGGCCTCAGGGCTTTGAGACCTCACCATCCTGCTTCTTAGATGGCCTCTTCTCCCGTTCCTCTAGGTAAAGTGTGAAAATCACTCCAGTCTGACTCCGCAACCTTCAAAGAAATCTCTCCAATTTGGAGAACTTCATATTGTCTCCCAAATACCTTCGACAGTCCCCAATTTCTTACGTAGCTGTTTTCTCTGCTCAATTTCTTTTCTCCCTGGTGAACTCCTAATCATCCTTCAAAGCCCAGTTCATACCCCTGTGTGGACTTCCCTTTAGTTCCCCAGGCAGAATGAATCACACTTTCCTCTGTGTCCCCAAAGAGAAGAAATGTCCAGAATTTTGTTCTTTTATTAGCGTGGTATAATTTGTATGGCACTTTCGCATTAAAATGGCCCACATTTCCTGAGCACTCAGATGTGTGATGTGATCGTATCAGGCGATCATGGCAACAACCTTAAAGAAAGATATTATTCTCATTTTATAGTTGAGAAAAAATAAGATGCTTGGAGATGCTTCAACATCATCCCTGAGGTGAAACAGCAAGTAAGGAACTGAGCTGGGATTCAGGTTTGGGTCTGGCTCCAGAGTCCGGGTACCATATACTTGTCAGCTTGTTGACACACTGTGCTGTATCTACTGGCTTGCCCACCATACCTCCAGCATGGAAGCACCACCAAGATAAGAAGCCAGCCTCACCCATCCTTGTAGTCTGAGGACATCACACAGGGACAACCCAGAACAGACTCAGGAAATGGTGGGCCTATGAAACCTGGAGAGAACTGCCTTTTCTAGGTCTGGAATCTAAGTCCATCAGGGTCTCTTTTGAGGATCCCACTCTTAAATCCCCAGAGCATGAGAGGTTGGGGTGTGGAGATTATCTTGCATTTCATACCCAAAGTGGAGGGTTTGAGGGATGAAAGGTGAGGACTCCAGCTACTTATTTATTACAGGAATGAAGGCGCAGACAATAAAGATAGATTGATCACCCCAGACTTTGTTCATGAATATTTAAATATCGCTGATTCGTCTTGTCACTGTAATTACAATTTCTCTGGGCTGCATCTCCAACAACCACAGTTTATGGTAAAGAATGGCCCACTGTATTTCACTTGTCCCTCTGCAGATGTGCGGGGCTGCCAACCGTGTAATGTCCTCTGCATTTCATACATTTTCTTCAGCTGCTGAAGGTTTAAGTCATCCACAATGACCTACGTTTTTTCATTATCCCCATGTCAAACTGCGCTCGTGCCTGGGCATAAATTGTCCTTCTCGTTATAGACTCGCATGCCTGTGCCTTCACTTCCTTTTTAAAATGATATTTTACTCTCTCCTCTCTCTCCCCTCCTCAGTCCACTAACCAAATCTCCCACCTCCCAAAGCCAGGCCCCTGTACCCACATAAATTCTCATCTCTTCTGATGGCTCTGAAGGGTTTTTAGGGCTCTGTGGGGAGTGGATGCTGGGCTCTGTTCAGTGGCTGACTTTCTCAAGGGTGGAGGATTTGCAAGAAGCGCTGATGCCACGAGAGGGGCACTTTAATCAGGAATCAGATGGGAGAAGCTCAAAGAGTGGCATCAGGCCTTGGCACCAGTTCACCCCAATCTATAGGGCGTTGTGCTGGTTCAGAGGCTCGGCCAGCAAGTCCCTCACCTGCAGATCTGGGGATGAGCCAAGGCCTGGGGTTCTCAGCTGGGGAAATTGCTACCTGCCCATCGTCACTGTCAGAGCCATGGGTACTGCCTGGCCTCCAGCCCTATCAAACCCAAGGGGAGTGGAGGCCCGTGCAGACCCTGGTACTAATTAGTTGTGTGTCTAATACAGTCAGGGCCAGTCTCTGTGTGTGTGTGTGTGTGTGTGTGTGTGTGTGTGTGTATCCTAACCCACTCTCTCTGTGTGTTTGTACTCACAGCCCCATCTGGTCTGACAGCCAACTCCCCCTCCTTACTGAATCGGCAACGATTACGACTTTAATCAAAGATTCAGTATCCTCATTAAGGTATAAATAAATAAATAAAGCAAAGGCCACGTGAGACTTCAGCCGGAGCCGGTAATTAAAACGTACATCGGCAGCCACCCAGCCGGGGGGAAGGCATGCGGTAGGGAGGCAGGGGGTGGCTGCCTGTGCCTTTCACCTCCAGAGGGGTCCCTAACAATTTAAAAAACAAAGGGTTAAGACAGAGGAGTTTGTTTGATCCGATTTTTATGAATTTAATTATAAAGTGGAGCACATGTTAAATGAGTTTAAATAGGAAATCTCCAGTGTCTGCCCAGGGAAAAGAATAAAAAGAACTTAGAAGGAAAAACCAACAACAACAAAAAAAAAAAAAGAAAAGAAAGAAAAGTCACCAACACACATGTATCCCCATCCTGATTTGGAAGCATGGTGAGCACCTGGCATGAAATCCTCACCCTGAGAGCTAATTGTGTCGGTGTGGCCATAATGTACACAAAACTGGCTGCAGAACTCAAAATCCAATTTGTGGTATGTTGATTAACTCTGTAGCCTCTTTAATGAGCTTGACATTAAGTGCAGGACAAACGAGACTAATTAGAGCCCCCTCCAGCCTGCCCAGTGCACCTGTGACCCCCCACACCCCCAATCTGTCCTTACTTGGTGCTTTCTCTGGTACTGGCCAAGCCTAGTGTCTGTCGTCCTCCCCACCCCAGCCCCATCCTGCTGGCTCCTCAGGCCCCTCCCTCCCAGTCCCGCCCTTCAGCACAGCTGAGAGTTTATTATATGATGAGCCATGTGAATCAGGGATCCATCAATGCCAAGAGCACGGCTGGACTAACCTACCAAACACAGCTGCTGGTGCTAAACACTCAGCCCCAGCAGCAAATGGGCCAAGAACAACGGAATATTAATGAGGCATTGTGTGTGGGGTGTGCACAGCCTGTATATGGCTTGTGTGCACAGTGCCTCGCTGGTGTGAAAATGCGTGGGTGTCTCTCTGTGTGTGCACAGGCAGCACACACGCTCCGTGTATCCTAGAATAAGCAAGGGTTTCTCCCCAACTCTGGAAACAGCCCTTCCCCAGGGATCTGTGCCATGACTGACACAAGGGCATGTGACATTTTAATATCTGAGCTCTGAGACGGTGGCATGGACAGAGCAGGGCATATTCTGGGTGGATTTAGCAGGACTGAGATCATGCAAGTTAAACGAAGCCAACTGATTTGACCCAGCAGCATGCTCATGCTCAGAACTGGCTGAAAGGTATCTAGCCATCTTTCTTTCTTTCTTTCTTTCTTTTTGAGAGGGAGTCTCACTCTGTCGCCCAGCCTGGAGTACAGTGGTGTGATCTCGGCTCACTGCAACCTCTACTTCCTGGGTTAAAGCCATTCACCTGCCTCAGCCTCCTGAGTAGCTGAGATTACAGGCTCACGCCACCACAGCCGGCTAATTTTTGTATTTTCAGTAGAGACGGGGTTTCACCATGTTGGCCAGGCTCGTCTCGAACTCCTGACCTTATGATTCACTGGCCTTGGCCTCCCAAAGTTCTGGGATTACGGGTGTGAGCCACCATGCCTGGCCAAGCCATCTTTTGTAACACTAAATGAACTCGGGGACCCGTTGAGGGAGGTGTTCATAGGAAGGTGCATATACCTGCAGGGGAGACACTTATGCAGTAGCTGTAGAGAAAGTCCTTGTCAATATCCCACCCTTGGACCTTCTTATTGAGCCCGCCCCTCTGGGCACTACCTCTGTCCTATGCCAGCAATTTTAAGTAGTTCTGTGAAATCTGGTGGTGCTAAGGCAAGGTGCTCCTCTGAACAAAATGGCATCCACAGGTGAGAGCCAGGAAGGCTCGTTAATGAGGATACCTACTGCTGGCAGACCAGGCCAGCTCCGGCCATGAGAAGTAAAGCTCTTCCCTTATTTAGCAGAGCCTGCCACCCATGCAAGACCTGGCCTGCATACTCAATCTCTGAGCTGTGACAAGACTCTCAAAGTGAAGAGAGGGCCTACTGCTGTTCCTTTACATGGCATGCAGAGGTTTTTATGAGTATACACTCTGTTACATACCCAGATAGAGACCTGACCCCACCACTCCCTACAAACACAGCACACAAAGGCAGAGCCACATGCAGACTCAGAAATGGGCATTCCTTTATCGAGGTACCAGTCAGCAGAGCCCCAGTTTTGGCACAGAGAAAAGAAGGAATATAAGCCATCCACTCCCCTGTTAGGGAAGACTGGGGACACCAAGTGTCCCCATCCCTGAAGCCTAGAGGGTGGGGGCAGGGAATGGCCAGCCCCTGGGCACCCGGCCTCCTTACCTCATAACCCCTCCCTTGTCCCATCACCTGGAACTGGCTGAGCAGCAATATTTCACTGCTCACCGTTTAAATGACCTCCTGGTCTTCCCTAAACAGGGTTAAGGTCCAAGTACAGGCCTTTGTTATTGCAGGGAAAGTAGGACCACTTCTTCAGCATGCCCTCAGAAGCCTGAAGCTGACTTCAGAAATGTGTGTGGATGGAGCGTGGGGCATCAAGAGTGGTGGGAGGCAGGGCAGACACTGTTAAGAGACCCAGCAGGTCAGTGTTTCTCAAAATTCCTTTTGGGTCTACCTACATGAGAATCCCTTGGGAATACCTACTAATAATGCTGGGTCTGGGATCCCACCCCTAGCCCCACGGAATAAAAGTTTCTGAGAGTGGGACCCGAGAGTCTCCCTTTTTAACGAGCATCCTGTGTTGAACACGGTAAGACTTCCGCAGAAGAGGGCTAGGAGAACTGTCCACATTTACCTGCACGACAGGCAGCCCCTGCATGTCTAAACCTTGAGCAGAAGGGCTGAGGGCTGACTCAGCCCACCACCTCCACTTTACGTCCTTGGAGGTAAATATAGACATGGGCTCCCAGAGATCCGATCCACCCGTCAGCTGGATTGACCTACCTGTATGTGAGCGCAGGTGGCGTTTGAGGGCCGTGTGGCTGGGGAAGGTACGGTTGCACTCGCTGCAGATGTAGCTGCGCACGCCCGCATGGACCTCCATGTGCTGCTGCAGTGCGCTCTGTGCCTGGAAACGCTTCCCACACAGCAGGCAGAAGACGGCCATGTCGGTGCCTGTGGGAGACAGGAGAGGGGGTGCCTCAGGAGGGTGGGAACACAAGGCGCGTTCTTTACCCATCTGGAGTGAGAGCTAGCGTCGGGACTCACACCTCCAAATCCCCGTGTTCAGGGGCAAATCCAGAGTTGGCCCAGGCTGTGCAACAGTGAGCACCCGGTATGTGGCCCCAGTGATGGCAAAATCGACGTCGCTCCTGAGCTCCGGAAGCTCAAGTGTAGCAGGAGAGGGAGAGGCAGTAATCAAATGCATCACAACAGCAAGGGTAATGTGCAACTGTGTTGGGTGGTACGTAAAAGAAGGCAGGGTACTAAGAGGGTACATACCGGATGGACGTCACAGAGTCTGGGGCAGAATGTGGGGGAGTCCGGGTAGACCCAGCAAGGACAAACAATAACAAAGATACTGTGGGCCAGTCATTGTTTTAACATAACTAATATAAATCCACAACTCCAAAAGCTAGCCTCTGTCATCCTCACGTTTTAGACAAGTGAGATCAAGTACTTTGGCCAAAATCCCATAAAGCAGCAGTCCACAACATTTTTGGCACCAGGGACCGGCTTCATGGAAGGCAACTTTTCCAGGTATGGTAGGCGGATGGTTACGGGATGATTCAAGTGCATTACATTTATCATTAGGCTCTCAATAAGGAGAGTGCAGCCTAGATCCCGTGAATGCACAGTTCCCAGTAGGGTTTAGGCTCCTGTGAGAATCTAATGTCACCACTAATATGACAGCAGAAGGAGCTCAGCTTTGCTCGCTTGCCTCCTGCTATGCAGCCCAGCTCCTAACAGGCCAGAGCCGGGGCGATGGGGATCCCTGCCATAGAGTCCATAACTGGCAGAGCTGGGATTCATACCAACGCACCCTAGATTTTAATGCTTTCCCAAGTTTAACTAAAGACCCTGCTTTTTTAAACTACTTCGCCACTCACTAAAGCATTAATCGTAGGGTCTATTCATTCAACAAGTATTACTTGGTGCCTCCTACAAGTGAGGCTGTCTTTGTGGCACCGGGGGTATGACCACGGAAGAGCATGCAAAGTCCCTGCTCTCGTGACCAATGTTACCCAGTACAGCAGGTGAATGGCAGAATCCAGAAGATGGAAGAGTGTCTGAGAACACTCTGGGCCAGAAGGAAACGCGGCCGTGGGAGGACCGGGCAGAGGAATGGGGCAGAGCAGCTGGGGAAGAAGAGGAGGAGACGAAAGGGAAAGGCAAGGGCCAGGCCATGCAAGGTCTTGCAAACCACATCAAGAGCTTTAGGTTCCATCCTAAACCGGATGGGCAGCTGTCAAAGGATTTAAAGCTAGTTGAGTGGTGTGAGATTTGTATCTAATCCTGACTGGCCGTTCACCCCCACAGTACCCCCCAAACGCAGGCTGCCATTATCTGTCTGTTATCAACCCCTTTCTGATGCTGCTCTGGAGCCGTGGCCTTTCTGGCTGCAGCACTACGGGAGGAAGTATCTGACCTCGTGTCTGAGTCCTAACTGGCAGCTTGTTGTCCACCCTTTGGGGCTGTTTTCCTGAGCACAGCAGCTCCCTGGCAGGCCCATCTGCATGTCTCTGTGCTGGTGAGTGAGCACTGCACGCACCAGCACAGAGACTATCTACCTTTCCTGCTTGTGTCCCCCACACAGGAAACAGAGGTGTGAGGTCACGTGCCCTTGGCCCCACACCTCTGTCCCCTGTGTGGGGGACACAAGCAGGAAAGGTAGATAGGCCTAGCATCTGTCAGTCCAGTCCAGAGTGGAGGGAGGGCCAGAGCTTTGGCTGCTGGAAGCCATGGGCTGCTCAGCGTGGAATGGGGAAGTGTCTGGTGCAAGGTAGGGAGGAGAGAAGGGATGGCACGAAGAACCTCCCTGCCTTCCTGGCCCATTGATGAGGATAGCAAGTGAGAGGTCTGATCCTCAACACCTCCGTCCCACTCATGGCTGGGTTAGGACCAACTAGGAGGCAGGCAAGGCCCACCTTTCACTGTCCCCACACCCACCCTGATACCCCTTTCCTTTGCAGACACTGAAGTCCAAGCACCTGGAGCCATGCTCCACCTCGCCAGCATCATGAAGGCTGAGTAGGGGAGGGGAATAGCAGCCAGCACTGGATGTTGCTCCTGGCCATCAAAAAGCAGGAAGGAAGGGGAGCAAAACTAAGTGTTATGCTAGGTGCTTTATCTACGCTGTCAGCTCATTTAAAACTTGCAATCCTACAAGGCAGGCATTCTTATCCCCCTTTTTGCTAATGGAAAACAGAGAGATTAAATAACTCACCTAACATCACACAGAAAGAGACAGAGTTGGGATCTGAAAATATCTCAGTTTGTCTGCTTTCAGAAACTAGGGGGCTGGGCTCAATGCTACCTCTGAGGCTGGCAGCTTGCCTGTCTGGGCTTACCCTAGAAGAGGCCCAGGAAGGACAGTACAGAGCACCCTGCAACTAGTACAGCTCCAGCAATGGCCAGAACCCCTGGCCAGGAGTGGGGTTGGGTCAAAAGGCATAGCTCTCTGAGGCCTTTCAACCCCAGTGGGAGCCACCAAGATCTCTCGGAAGTGTTGAGTAGGGTGCTCAGCTCCACTTGCTGGAGGGGGACACAATGGGAGATGTATCTTTCCGGGCAGAGGCGGTGCCAAGAGTTGACAGTGAGTCTTCAATGTCCCTCCCTGCCTAACCTACATACACAGGAGCAGAGGGCATCTGCAATGCATTCTGTGCCTGGCGGCCCCTGCTCCTTCAACCTGAGGGTCCCCAGCATCCACCTCCTCTCTGCCCTTAATCCTCACCCCACAGAGAGCCCAAGTAAGCCAGGTGTTCAAACAGCTACCTTAAATCAGTGGGGCCAGCCATGCCCTTTAAGAGCCAAGGCTTCTCCTTACGCATCCTCTGAGATCCCCTGCCTGCATGCAAGAAACCTGGCCATAGGGAACATGAATGGCATTCTTAATGGGACGTCTGAGCCTATACAGTACAGCCAGATCCAGAGATTCTCTGAGGGCCAATACCACCTAGCACGGCAGACCATGGTACTTTGCCCCTTTGGTCTTCCCAAGGGCCCTCGATGCTGCCCCTACTTCTCAGGGTGGCCTGAACCCACTTCATGTCCATTCAGCCAACTCACTGAGCTACCACTGAGTGTAGGCACTGTGCTAGGGGACCAGGGGCATGCTGAGGCTGAGCAGAGAAACCAGGTCCCAGACAAATGGGAGATGCCGAGTTGACAACCACCCAGAGGATAAGGCAGGGTGACTCCAAGAGCTTCTGGGATTTTGAGTTAGGTGTTGAAAAGTAAAGAGTCTCTGAGAAGCCAAGGACAAGAAGTTGAGGCATATGTGCCAGGCTAAGGAGAGAGACGGTGCAGGCAAGTGTCAGAGCAGATGGGGCCGAGGACAGGCCCTGGGGAATGGAGACAAGCTGGGAGGGTGATGGGCGTCAGGTCACAGAGGGCAGCACACACCACGTAGGCAGGTTGGACTTTATTCTACAGGCAATGTAGTGCCACAAAGACCAAGAACTGCTATGATCCTAAAGTTTGGGTCTCCTCCGATTCCTTTTCTGAAATCCTAACCCCTGAGATGATGATATTAGGAAGTAGGGCCTGGGGGAGGTAATTGGATACTTAAAATGGGATGAGTGTCCTTGTAAAAGAGGGCCCCCGAGAGCTAGCTAGCCCCTTCTACCATGTAAGGACACAGAAGTCAGCAGTCTGTAACCAGGAGGAGGACCGTCACCAGAACCCGAACATGCTAACACCCTGACCGCAGACTTCCCAGCCTCCAGAGCTGTGAGCAGTGCATGTCTGCTGTGTATAAGCCAGTCCATGGTCATTTGTTAGAGTAGCCCAAATTGACTCAGATGAGTGGTGCCGGCACGATCCGACCTGTGTTAGAAGGCAGTGACTCTGGGCACATGTAGGGGCTGACAGCAGCAGCAAGTGGTGAGAAGCAGCCAGAGGGCTGATGGGCCATTGGAGGAGGGTGGGGACCAGAGGAGGGCAGAGGCTGCCAGGGTGAAGGGAGAGAGAAACTCCTAGAAAGGTGGACAGCAGGGGAGGGGTGGCACACACAAAATCCAGGTGGCCGGTTTTGCACCTGGCCAATAGGCTGGAAGTTAGATGGTCACCCCCTGGAAAGGAAATGCTGTGATGTCCCTACAGTGGTCTCTGTCCCCTTCCTGGGACATTCCACAAGGCGCAGGGGTGTTCCGTGGCCACGTATCTACCAACCAAAGCTCCCAGGGGAAGAAAGGAAGGGCTCTGAGACTCGGTATCCACTTTCCCCCATTCTTCTGCTTGGAGACTAACAGCTATGATGATAGAAAATTATTTTTAAAAAACTGGAAAGGGCGGGGGAGATGTGGATGAGACACAAGAAAAGCTATTGGTGCATGCGAGTTAAAAATCTAGAGACTAGATGTGAGTTATTAAACAATTTGCTGCCGTTTCAGCCTAGCTGATTGTTCGCATGTATGATGAGTCAGGGCAGATTCTATTACACTGGGAGATTAAGCAAATAAATGCTAGCTTTTGGAAACACATTAAAATGTGGGACTATGGAAATAAAATTATCTAGAAAATTGTATTAGCAATTCATTAGCTGCAGTGAGATGTGCGGCGGAGCAGGGGGGCTGGCAGCACTGGAGCGCTCCGCTCCCTTCAATGCCTGGGTTTTGTCCTCTGCTACGGAGAGATGTCAGTCCTGGTACCACTGGGGGGGGGGATTGCTCTGACCGGATGAACGAGAGACCCTCAGAAGTCAGATGATCCACATGACACGGGGGAAGGAAAAGCAGTACAGGGGCCCAGCTCTCCCACATACTCACCTTGTGGCCCTGAGCAAGTCATTTCACTTCGCCAGGTCCATTTCCTCCTTATCTGCCACACTGTGGTTATCAAGAACATTGACTGAGACATCCACATGAAGAGACTTTATAACGTGGTCACAGAGCCAATCCCAGCCAAACACCACCTTCATCTGAAAATCGCGTCCCCTCCTCTGGGCAGACTCACAGACCTGGATACACACTTATGGTGAGTGCAGAGAAGTCTGGGTTTTGGGCTCTTTCCTCCTCAGCTGAGTACCCTTGTGCAGTGGACAACCTGGATCGTGAGTCATGGCAGCCCTGCACCATACACATGCCTTAGTTGTTATGTTGCCTCTGGGCTGTTTCTGGGAAGCTGACCCTAGAGAAGGCATCTTTGATGAGTTACACCACTTAGGATTCAGTGCCAAGAGTGCCAGCTTCCTCTGAGCTCTCACTGTTACACCACATAAAGCCCCGTATTGCATTTACTTTGGACTTTCAGCTCTGCCTAATAGATTATAAGCCTCCAAAGCAAGAACTATTGTTTTCATCTTTATATTCCCCAACACACAGCACAGGGCCTGATATAGAGTAGCACTTAACAACTGCACGTTGAATTAGAAAATAAATAAGGGTCTGTGAGACCATAACAAAGGTGAGGAAGGAGGTATGAGGAGAGTCATAGTACAGACAGAGGGCCAAGGCTGGTGAGCGTTCAGACCACAGTCTGTAAATGAAACCACTACTGACAGCACCCAACAAGACTCTCCTTGGAAATCAGTCATGCCAAGTGACACACAGGCAGCGCATCTCACTGAGGCCTCCCATGTCTGTCTTGGGGGCTGGACAGGACTGCCTAGTTCTCACTCCATGTCTGAACTCTGTTGCTCAGAAGCAAAGACCCAGACCATGGAAGGATCAGTTTTGCTATTTTATATGTTGAAACAGTCCAAAAATGCCAATTCTGGCCCAGAGACGCAGCCCTTCTTGGATTTGTGATCCCAGTCCAGGAAGCTGTTGTCCCTAACCTCGGTTTCCTCATCTAGAAAAGAGAATTCATAACTAAACCGCCCTTTCCAACCCTGACTTCACAGCCCTGTTACGATGCAACTGACAAACGTTTTTGATTATGTAAATCCCACAAATGTATTATATTGTTTTCTATCAATCTGTAAATTTCAATGTAAATCAAATATATAAATCAGCTTTGACCCAAGGAAGTAATTTTTCAGGTCAAGGAATTAGCACCTCTGCTATTCTGAAGAATGAATGGGACTCAGTCTTAACCTGGACTCCCAGGGTATGTGCTCAAAGGGAATCTGAAGTAGGAAAAGGGGATGCAAAGGTTGAAGCTATACAAGGCTCAAGGAGCATGACTCTCAGTAATATGGGCAGGGTCCATGCAAATATCTGGGACCACATTTGCATCAATTCTATCTCCAGGGAAGGTGACCGACACCAGACCCCTGAATGGCAACACAGCCAGTTTTGACTACAGGGCACATATGGTTCAAAGTCTTCCAATTTAAAACAAGCTTAATTTTAGCAAAAAGGAAGGAGGAAGGGAAGGAAGGAAGGAAGGGAGGGAGGGAAGGAGGGAGGGAGGGAAGGAGGGAAGGAGGGAAAGGAAGAAGGGAGGGAGGGAGGGAAGGAGGGAAGGAGGGAAAGGAAGAAGGGAGGGAGGGAAGGAGGGAAAGGAAGAAGGGAGGGAGGGAGGGAGGGAGGGAGGGAGGAAGGAAGGAAGGAAGGAAGGAAGGAAGGAAGGAAGGAAGGAAGGAAGGAGAGAGAAGGGGAGAAAGAGCCAGGCCAGGGTGGAATAGTAGGCAGGAGGGGTGACATAGATCTAGGGTATTTCACCCAGGTGATGACGGGGTCTGAAATCACAAAACACAAAAACCCTCATGTTTACACCTGTGCCATTTCCATACCAATTATCTCCTTAATAGTAGGGAAGGAAGAGGATCAGAGGGGTACACAGCTGGAGAAGATGTTCAGGTGCTACACCTTCTTGGAGCAAAGCTCTTATTATCTCCCGCTATAAGCAGTTTCCTAATCAAAGGAGCAGAGGGATCTAAATATACTCCAGCTTTTTTTGGTAAGCAGGCTGGGACTGCTGTGTGTGCAAGTGCTGGGGTGTGTGCATGCCTGTGTGTGTGTGCATGTCCATGTACCCTGGAGGGGCTTCTCACGTCCAGTCCTACCCAACCTCACCCAACAAAGGAAGGACTGCCTCCTCTGCCACCCCAACAGCTTCTTCTCCCCACAGAAAGAACATAACAAATTGAGGAGGGTGTGAAAACATTGATTTAAACTAGAAATGTTCCCCACCTTCCACCCTCAGCCCCCAAATCCTTCAGATATGTTTTTCTGCTCCCTCTGACATCTGGGGGATTACTCTTTCCTAAGACACCATCTCTAGCATGGGCAACCTTCATGACCACACACTCAAGCCACCACATAAACTGATGCCTTTTTCTTTCACCCATCTTCTCCTCCCTTTGCCCCTAGGTTGCTGCTGAAAAAGGCAGCAGAGCTGCACCATCCACTCCGCAAGAGAGAAAGAGAGGCAGAGACAGGCAGCACAGGGCTGACTCCCAGACAAGGCAGGAAAGCTCTGCCTGCATCTTAAGAGGATGGAGAAGGCTGGGGTGGGGTGGGGTGGGGTGAGGAATAGACAGAAAGGAACAAAATCCAGCCCTTGATATCTGCAGTGGCTCTCCGTTTTGACTTCCCCTGTGCCATCATTTAGGGCTCAGCTCCTTTTCAAGGGAGGTACTGGACCAAGGGTCAAGAGCCCTCTCTTTAGTTCTCCGGTTTTCCTCTTGAGCATGAGTTCCAGGATCATTTGGGATGCACTCCTGCACTCCCAGCCTTCCTTAGAAGGCTAACTAGGTGGGCAACAGAGGCCACGTCAGCACACTGAACCCTGGAAACAAATCAGCTTCTGATGAATGGGAGACAAGTTCTCCAGTTCCTTTTACTGGGGTAGGATACACTAAGATACCATCTTAGAAGACTTGTCTCAAACTCAATTAGCTTTGAGCTCATGCATAGGTGTCTGTCTCCTGCATGTGGAGTTACCCACTGCTGGGGCACTCAGTTACACCATCCCAAACCAAGCCAAGAGCCAAAAACCTGAGCATCACTTGTCAATTTCCCCCTTGTCAATTTTAAGTTTCTTTATCCAGCCCTCTCTGCCTCTTTTTCCTTCCTTTCTTATCTACACAGAATCATAGAAGGCATCTACACATCTGTATGACATTCCATTTCCACAAGAGAACAGGGGAATGTGAAGGTTTCAATACCGTCAGTCAAGGGAGCAAAAGCATCTTCATTGAGTAACAAAAAAAAAAGGGAGAGGAGTTTGAACGGCTAATTCAGATTTGTTTTAAAACTAAGCAATGGATAAGAGAGTGATTACATGTTTCAAAACATATGCCCACATGCAACTTTCAGTCTCTTGGGGAATGTGGCTGCATCCTCAGGCGGTGGCAGCTAGCAGAGCTGGCTCCCGGAAAACCGTGTATTTGTTTAGCAGTGAGCTGCAGACACAAGTGCATTTCATTACTTGGCACCTCCAGCTACAGTAAACAAATTTGTCAGCTCACTAGCTCATTAAGGTGCGCCCTGGACATGGGGGATTTATTGAGACCTGCACAATAAATGTAACATGAATGGATTTACTAATTTTGTCAATCACTTCAACAAACGAGCCAAAGAGGGGGAGAACATGGGGGAGGGGGACAAGAAAAGGGGTGGATAAAAAGGGGAAGGAAGTTTTTAAAAAGGATGAGAGAAATTTGGTTTGCAAGAAGAGAGAATAAACGGGTTAAGAGGTGACAAGATCTGCATTCTTTTACTGGGCTACACACCCATCTTCCCTTTCATTCAATTTACCTCCTATGCTGGGCTGCCCTTTCAAGGGTATAGGGGCCTCTGGCAGGAAGGGTGCACGCTAAGTTACAAGATGCCAAATCAAGTCCTGGTTCCCTGCAGTGCCACACCGATGGCAACATCCTCCTCCCTTCCTCTCAGCATCAGATATGGAACTAATGAATCCGAGGATTAAAAACCACGTTCCAGGAAGTATCTGCTTCCAAGCACACCAGCAGAGACTAGTATCCTCTGCTGGTACCTCCCACCTGCCCCAGCAGCTCCTTCTTGGATCCCAGTCCACTGGCTGGGCCCTTCCAGACATTCCAGAATGAATTAAAACTTCTCCAGGAGCAAGGGGAGGAAGAAGGAAAGGGAGTGTGAGTGTGTGTGTGTGTGTGTGTGTGTGTCTGTGTGTGCACGCGCGCGCGCACGCAGTGGGGGGGTGAGTTGGGGTGGAAAGTAAATCCGGAGAGGTATGCAGCCCTCTGGTCTGTAACTTTCAAAATGACAGCAGGACTAGGGCAAAGGTCACCGGGTCCAAGGCCTTAAGCACCTCCGCCAGCTGTGGCAGAGAAGCCTGGAGCCCGCAGGACACCTGCCCGTATAAATCAGCGGTAAGCAGCACCCGCTGAGGGCGAGGACAATGGGCCCACACGGGGGTGGGAGGCAGAACAATGGGGCCTGGCCAGTGCGCAGGCCCGGAACAAATGTGCCCTGGCACCACGGGGGCCCCCATTTGTGAAACTAATTGGCCCACGATTGAAAAATCGGACCAACTTCAACAACCCAGAGAGGAGAAGGGCAGCCTGCAGTAGCCTAACCTCGCCCAGTTCTGCAGAGCAAGCCTAGCCTAGCCCAGCCCAATCCAGCCCAACCTTGGGTGGAGCATCTGATGTGGAAGCCTCTCTCAGGAACTGCCCATTCTGGCAGAGAGGTGCCTCTGAGATGGGAACAGTCTGGGAGAATGACGGACTGTGGCATGGAGCAAGCAGGCATGGTGCCGACCTGAGGGCCCTGTGCCCAACAACTTCTCCCAAGATGCAGAGAACTTTCTTCCTTGGTGTCTCTACACTGCTCATTCTGTAGAACTATAAAGTTCAAAGGAGAGAGACAGACACCTGTTTACTCTCAGGGTTCCTAAAGCCAAAGGGCTCCCTACTTCGTGCATTTGGGGGTAGGTGGGTAGCAGACAAACCAAAAGCTACAATTGGTTCCATTCTAACTCCACTCCCTGGCAAGGCTTCTGCCTGTAACCCTCGGCAAGGTTGCATGAGCACTGCAAGAAACATGTGTCCCTTGGTCTCTAACTCAGCTGATCTTAGAGGCTTCCAGGAAAAGAAGCCCCAGAGTGGGTGAGGGAATGTTGGGATGGAGCATGAAAGGGATCCCAGTCATCCTCTTGCCCTCCCATGGCGTTTTACTGCAGACTCCCAACTGAACAGGAACAAATGAATGGAAAACCTGGCCTCTAGTCCTGGCTTACTCACTGTGCACTCCTGGGCGGGTTACTAGACCTTTCTGGGCCTCAGTTTTCTCATCAGTAAAATGAAGAGGGATACAAATGATCCTTAAAGGGTTTTTCTCCACTCTAATATTCAATAATTCTATTGAAGAGGGTGCTGGCACATTGGTCCTTTCTCCCACTGAGATGGATGTCAGCATCTTCTCTGTCAAAGTCAGACTTGACAGGCTTCTTTTAGCTAAAGAGAATCCCTTTAGCTAAAAGGGAACCACATTCTTAGGCTGACAGAGGGACAGTCACAGACAAGGCAAAGAAAGGATCCAACATTGACTGAGCACCCGCCAGGGGCCAATCTAGGTCCAACCTTTCTCAAGCAGCACTGTGAGATGGGGATTTTTAGGAAGGCGGGAAAATTTCACAAGACTTGAGAGAACCTCTAGGTCCCTGTTCTAGGGGACCACCAGTTAGCAGCTTAAGACCTTCAGGAACTGGCTGAACACTCACAGAGGCAATTATTTAGTAGCTGGGTCTGAGAGTACCTGAAGCCTCTCTGTGCCAGGTGAGGGCTGGGCAGATGGGGTGGGGGACGTGGAGGGGGAGATTTCTCTCCCAGGATCCCAGCACCAGAGTGATAGAGAAGACCCCCATGCAACCCTACGTACAGGACAAGTCAGAGAACCGGACCCTCTGAATCTAGCGGTCTCATTACGAGAGCACAGCGCCCAACACAGAGTAGGCATTTACATTCTGGCAGTTTGTCCAGAGCTTAATGGAAGACGAGGAGTTTCCATGTGAAGATGAGACCCAATTTCCTTGTCTGGACAATCAGTTATTCCCAGGACTCTTTCATCTCTAGTGTTCTTCAAGTGTAAAAGATGCTTTCTATAGAGAGTCACTCTGTAATTTCAGGCATCCCCAAAGTCAGGGAATGGAGAGAAACTGCAGCCCAGGAGTAGGGTCTTTGGGCAAAAACCCCAAAAATCTCAGCTGGGCTCTCACATTAAATTTCCGGTAAACCCATGTATTCCAGAGATAGGGAGGTGGAGGCAGAGACAGGAGGCAGGAGGAGACCCAGACAGGAAAGAGAGACAGACAGAGGCCAAAGGCCAGGGGGACAGAATGGAGTGGGGAGGGGAGCAGGGGTTGGGCAAGACAGAAATTCAAAATAAAACGAAATACTGATTGTTTCAGCACCATTGAAATATCTCTCAAGCATTGGACAATGAAAAGAAAAACTACCCCATGTAAATAAACAAAATAACAAAAAAGGAGAGGGTGTATTCATTTTACTGACATTTTAATGGCTCCTCTCCTTTCCCCCTCAGAAGATGATTACAAATTAAGCAGCATTTAAACTCTTTTTACTGTCAACAATTAAAAGGAGGGCTGTGGGCCTGAGAGAGTGGTGGCCATTCATTCCCACGGTAACCAGGCTATCAGAGACACCACGCGGCCTTCCCATACTGTACGGCACACAATAGCCAAAAAGGGAAACGTGCAGGCAGATACTGTCAATTTTGCAGGACATTCAGAAGCAAATTTCCAGCACAGAGACAGATACCAAGAGCGAGGGCAGGGCAGGTCGAGCTCATGGAGTAGGTCTTAGCAACGGCAGAATATACGCACAGCCTGATTACACCCAATTCAGGGATTCTTGCATTTGTTTCATGTACACGTGCATGTGAGGGTGTGTGCGTGTGTGGGTGTGTACATGTGTGGGTGCGTGCATGTGTGTGTGTTGCACGTGCAAATTACAGGAAGGACCAAGGGCAGAGGTGGTTTTGCCTTCCTAGGGTCAGAGGAATAAACAATAAATCGAGGCCAGAAGCTCTACGCCAGACCCAGAACCAGCCAGGGAGCAGAAAGAGGACACACCTGCTGCCCCGACCTGGGCTTCAACTGAGACGGCGGGGCCACCAACGTTCACCCTTCCAGCACCTGTGCCATGGCTTTCTCCACTGGGCCACAGGTAGAAATCAGGTGATTCTGATTTCACTGTGTTCAGAGGAAAGGATTTCATCATTCCAGGTAGACCAAAGGAACATGTGATTTTTCAGAAATTGACTCTTTTTTCACAATTTAAACTGCTGTTACCAATCCGTGCCCAACCCCTGCCTGCCCCAGCCCAATACCACCCATCTTCACATCCTTCTGAAAGGCTAACACCCAATCGGTGTTAGGTCCCAGTAAATTCTGTTGCTAGAACTCTCTTTCGGCTAACTCAATATAATTTCTAAGCATCCATGTCATCACAGGTACCTTTGAAAATAATGGAATAATGAAAAGTCAATTCCAGAATAAAGGGGAAGAAAAGAAAAGGGTTAAAGAGATAAAGGAGCAGAGAATGTAGCTACCAGTTTCCTTTCCAGTCCTTCAGAGAGGGAGATGGGAATCTCAGAAAGTGAGAGTGGGCTACCAGGTGGAGGGCGAGAGGCTGTATTTAGTAGCAGCCGGGCACACTTCCGTACCGTAAAGTTTAATATGCAGGAGGGATGACAGAGAAATAAAAGAGACACGTCCCCTTTAAAAGGAAATATAATTTACAGTGTGCAGCCAGGCGGCCCATAGTTTCAATCTCGTTTACTATAGAGAAAACTCTGCTAGCTGTTCTCTATCCCACAAATCCGATTTAATCAGACAAGCCAGCCAGCGTGGCTTGGAGTAAAAACGGATAATTAGTAAACAGAGAGCTACTCCAGTGCTTCATTGGCATTCGAGTTGGGCTACTGTGTCGCATTTAAAATGCAGTCTGATGAAGTTTACAAAATCAAACCATTTGTTACTCCTATTGAAGAGGCTTCAGGCCACTTGCAATTAAATTGGAATTAGTGCTCAGAATGAGACACAGCAAATTCATACTAAAAAGGGATCTGACTTTGAGACATTTGACTTCACTTCAACGGTTTTCTGTGAGTGTGTGTGTGTGGGTGTTACTGAAAGACTCCTCACTCACCCCAACTCTGCAGGGCTCCCCGACTCCCCACAACCTGCTACTCTCTGGGTTGGCTGTGGGGGGTGGGGCGCCAGGGAAGGGGAGGGACAGCTGACACCAGGGCGCCTGCCAGGCCCTGCATTCACACCAGGAAGATACTGTACTAGGGAAACTGCGTCCACAAAGGACCATATGGCTCCCTTCTGCATTGAGCCCTTGGACAAGAGGGTGGAAGGGGGCAGGGGAAGCTGCCAGAAGGCACACTTCTAGGGGGCACCGGCCCCGCCCACCTCAGACAGCAGGCTGGCGGCCTGAGGAGAGTGGGGGCACCTTTCCCCTTTGGCTGGACTCCTGTGATGCCCTGCATAGGGATGGCTTCACCCATGACATCCTATGTATCAGCACGCTCCCAGCCCCGTGCACTGCCCCTCTAGGCAGAAAAGGGGAGTAAGTTCAGGTCTAGGCACGGCTTCTTAACCTGGAGTCTACGGAACCCCTAAGCTGTCCAGGGACAGAATTTAGGAGGCTGGTGAACTGAGAGAGGGGAAAAAAGTGACATCTTTATTTTCACCAGCCTCCCCAACCGAAATTCAGTAGCTGCTTCCATCAGAAATATAAGCAACCAGCCAGTCACATGGGCAGTACTCATAGATATTTTCACATCGCACTAGAAATGTTGCAGTCACCTCAAAGTATCATCTATGCAAGCCGCACCTGCAAAAATACGGCAGTTATTCAATCACAGCTTGATCTTATTGGTTAAGGGTATAACAAAGAATCACACATATTACTACTATATTACAAGTGTTTTTTAAAAAATATTTTGGTATCTGTATTTCAAGCTTCCATGATAATCCTGGGTATTTTACTTCCTGCATTTAGAGACCTGATTCTGAGGAAGGGTTCAGAGGTTTTGCCGCACTGCCCAGGGAGTCCACAGCACAAAAAATGTTAGGAATCCCTGTCTAGACGCCAGGGAAGGAATGGGGAGTTGGTGTTTAATGGGTACAGTGTTTCTGTTTTACGGGATAAGAGTTCTGGAGACAGAGTGTGTTGATGTTTGGATGACAATGTAAATGTATTTAATGCCATTGACTTGTCCTCTTAAAATGGTTAAAAAGGCAATTTTTACTTTACATATCACTTACCAAAATTAAAAAATAAAAAAACCAATCCTGGTCTGAAACTACCTATACCTTTCTGCCACCCAGAAGTATCTAGTCCAAACTAAGATTTATTCCCTCAAACTTCTCCATCTGCAATGAAGAGCTGAACTAAATGTTCAGCCTCCCAGAAAGCAGGGAGCATGGGGCCTTGCAAAGGACCCTGCAGGAGGCCCAGCCTCGGTCTTCAGCTGTGACACCCATGAGACTCAGAGACTTGCTTTAAGAGCAAGCTGATTGTCTTCCCCACCTGTCAGAATGAAAGCCACATGAGAGCCGCGACCTCACTTCTCTTACATACCACTGTATCTCTTGGTTCTGACAGGGGTCCAGTGAATATTTATTGGATGGAGAGAAGGACGAATAGGTGGATGATAAAGGATTACACAAATGAATTTGATTTCTCTGGACTTTAACTCATCTGTAACAGGAAGGGGGAAAGTCTGTGATCCTGTGAAGCTCCTGCTGTTCTAAGGGTCTCCATCAGCATGACATCCTCCCCTATCTGCTGACCACACCTTCCCCCAGGACAGGAGCCCAGGAGGTAGATGTTGGGGGGGGGTTCATGGTGCCCACAGGTGGGGGACACCTGATGTACAATGCTGGGGATGACAGGCCAATGTCATCCTGGGCCTCAGGACTTTCCTGTGGACCTCAGGGACAGCCCTCCCCCTGCTGCTGCACAAAGCGGTATCCTCCTTGCTGCGGTCCTGCTGGAGCCCAGTGGGCTCACCATGCCACCTTCCCTGCCACAACAGGTGGGTGGTGGTGGTGGTGGAGGACAGGGGAAAGTAAATGCACAGGTTTATCGAACAGGCAGGCAATGAGAGGAAGTCTGTAGGCCTGAGGGGGAGGCTTTCATACAATGTCAGGTGGCATGCAAGGGCTTTTAAAACCTGGAAGGAGGACACTGTCCTTTTTGCTATTTGGGGAAGGCAAGAGAGAAATCTGATTATGGTCAAGAAAAAAATAAATAAAAGACCACATTGCCTACCAGCACTTCCCACTACTTCCAAATCGGGAACTACCCTCCTTTCAGGTAGGCTGCTCTCCTGATTTGATACATCAGTTTCAGGTAAGAAAGATGAGTGTCTGCCAGGTATCTGGCTGGACATCAAGGCCATGTTAGGTGGTGTGCGTGCTCCTCACATAGCTGATGGGCAGTGTGGTCCTCCCCCAACACCCTCGCACGTTCGGACATGCCAGCCCTGGACATTCTGAAGGTGGGTCAGGAGAGAAACCCCAGCCTCAGATGCCGACACCAGAAGGAAATGCAAAGTTGAATGTCACTTCGTGGTTTGGGGTTCTCTCCTCCCATGTGGGTTTCTTAAGTACCTCCCCTTTCAGCATCTCCTCTGGAGTTTTGAGGTCACTGCCTGACAGCTCTGGAGCCAAGGCTGATGCCAGGGCAGATGGAGGTCTTAGGGCTGCCTCTCAGGCCAACCAAAGGCTGTCCAGCACCCTGGTCAGAAGTCATGGTGCAAAGGCACATCTGTTCTAGCTACCCAACACCAGCATCGCTTGATGGCGAAATCTTTCTGCTCTTCCTTTCTTTCTTCCAATGCTCTTCATTTTTATCTTTGAGTGATGGTGCTTTATTTCCCCTGGGAAACAGCATTAGAGTTGCTTTATGTATAGCTCACTCAATTACTCATTTATGCACCTCAAATGTCTTAAGTTCCAATTCTGTGTAGAAATCAAACCCGAGGCTACACAATGCTAAGAAAATACTTCTTGCCCCCAAGAAGCTTACAGTCTGAGAAGTACAAAGCAAGGAGCCTGGGCTTTGAAGTCAGACCAAACCTGGGTTCAAATTCTGACTCTTCCATTTATTTACCAGTTACATAATCATATGCAAATCACTTCATATCTCTGGGTCTTAGTTTCCTTTCTGTATTAGAGTTATAATTCCCGCCATGCAAAGTTGCTGGACAGATTAGAGATAATATACAAAAATGTCTATCACAGTGACACGTGATTAGGGGATGGAGAAATAGCAGCTGCTTAGAACACTGATCCAGTGCTCTAAGTGCAGTGCAGATATGTAAATCAGGTGGCTGTGGTGTTTTAACTTAGGTACTTCTATGGTTTGAATGTGTCCCCCAAAGTTCCTGTGTTGGAAACTTGATCTTACGCAGCAGTGTTGTGAGGTGAAGGCCTAATGGGAGGTGTTTGGGTCATGGAGGCTCTGTCCTGACTCATGGATTAATGTCATTCTCCAGGGAGTGGGTTCCTTTGGGAAAAAAGTGAGTCTATCCCTCTCTTGCGCTCTCTCCTGCCCTCTCACCTTCCATCATGGAGTGGCGCAGCAAGAAGGCCCTTGCATGATGCTGCCACCCTGATCTTGGACTTAGCCTTCAAAACTGTGAACCAAATACATTTTTCTGTAAACATTATCCACTCTCAGCCATTCTGTTACAGCAGCCTGTTACGGACTAAGACAGGTACCATGAGCTGCACTGAGGCTCCCTCGGAGACGTGCTTATAGAGAACGCTCCATGTCTTTCATCACCAAGAAGAGCCATATCTCTAGAGTGTTATATTCAAACGTCATTCCCACCCTTTAAGTTTTCCCATCCAGTTACCTCCAACAAACCCATTATTTGATCTTCAAAAATCTCCCTAGCATGCTTTTCCCTTCCTTACTTCTTTCCTATTCAGTCCACACTTCAAGGTCTGTCGTCCAACTCCCCGCTGACTTCTGGCCAATTCCTGAACTCCCCTGTCTGGGATCCTTCGATTTCACCAGCCTGCTATACCCTAAGCTTGGATCAGTCTAACCACCTCCTGCACTCCCAGAGCTGCCTGCCCACGTTGCCTCTACCTCCGAAGTGCTCACTAACTCCTTGACCCACTGTAATCCCACTCTTGCTTTCAGCATACCACTGAGACCAAAGCTGTTTGCCTTTGATAACCAGCAATTCCCGTGTCACTAAGAGCAACAGACGTTTTTTAGTCTTCCTCTTAGGAGACTTCTCAGCACCACTGAAAATTGACTGCCTTTTTCTTTTTGAAACCTTTTCCTTTAGCTTCCATGACACCACCCTCTCCTGGCCTCCCTCCTGTTTCTTCCAGTGACTCCTCAATCTCCATCATGGATTAGGATTGTTCCAGAGGGGTATAATAAGTTGAGATTCCTCTGGATTTTATTCCAAGCTCTCTTTTCTTTCTGTATTCTCTTGTTATGTAAACTCACCCACTTCCAAGGCTTCAATGATCGTTTATATGTTGATGACGACTCCAAAATAGACATACCCATTGGGTCTCTCTCTTCTGAATTTCAGATACATCTGTATACCCCCACGCCTCCTAGGCACACTCCACCTTTGGATGTCACGCACACCTTGCTACTATGATATGAAAACTGCTCATCATCCTAACAATAACAAAAAAGCTATTTTTTCTTGTATTCTTCATTTCAGTAAAGAATTCCACTATCACTCAGTTGCCCAAGCAAGAAAAGGGGGCATTATCCTAGATTCCTCTCTCATCTCTCAAAAGAGATCAACTACCAAATGTCTTCAGGTTTCTAATATCTTTTTGTGCATTTATTTATCCATCCCCCATAGAGTGACACTGGTTCAGACTGCCATATTCCTTTCCTAAATGCTGGCAGTATCAGCCCAGTCTCCCTGCCTTCAGCTTAAACCCTCCAGCTGAGTCACAACTATGTGGTCAAAGTAACTTTTCCACAACATCACCTGATGTCCCTCCTCTGATTAGGATCCTTTTATTACTTCCTGATTGTCCCCAGAAAAAGGCAAAAATGACTTAAAATGGTTTTCAGGGGCCTTTCACCATTTAATGGCCATTTACTCCTCTAACCTCAGATCTTAGCCCTCCTCCCTACTTCCATTTTCAGTTCCACGAACTTGGCTTACTCTTTCCCCACTCTGGACATTTACCTACGTTGACTCTCAGCCTGATATTCTTCCCTTTCTCCCCTATTCCTTCATTGTCTTAATTTCTTCCCACCTTTCAGATGACAGCTTAGGTGACACTACCTCCAGGAAGCCTCCCCAACACCCCATCCAAGTTGGAGGTTGCTGATATGTGCTCTAGTAACATCCTATATCTCCAGTATAGCAGTATTTATCCTGTATATGACTTGCTTATTTTCTTATATGTCTCCCTAGAAGACATGAAACTCATGAAGACGTGGGTTCTGATTTGTGCACCACTGCATTCCCAGAGCCTAATATAGTACTAGGTACATAATGGGTGTTCAATAAATACTAAATGAATTAATAAACAAATAAATACATTAAAGATAACCTATTGATACTTCTACGGGCTTAAGCCAGAGCCCCAGGCAAGTTATAATTTTCAGAGCCTAACCCATTAATATCTGACTCTGACCAACCTCAAGTAAATGTGCCGGCTTACTCTCCTCTCCCAAGCCATCCACCCACTCACCAGCCCAATTCCCTATGAGTTGCAGGCTTCTGAGCCCATATATTCCTGTATCTTTTAATACATGTGATTGTGAAGTGTACACTCATACCCACATGTGTTAGGAGCACGGCATAGGCTTTTGCAGGTTTCTTGACCTGGACGTATTCATTCATGGGGTGTCCAGTGCAGTGCTACCCAGATGACCCTTCCTGATGAGGAGTCATTCACATCAATTGAAGACACAGATCTCTGGGTGAACAGCTATTACTCTGTGGCCAAAGCTGTGATTAGAGCCAAGGAGCACCTACATTTTGGAATCTGAAGTCGAACTTGACAACAACTCCTGGGCACTGGTGGAACACAGACCTGAGGCTGTAGATGTCTCCTGGTGCACACTTCCTATCTCTTTCTCCTCCAAGGCCAGGGCAGGCTCTCAGCTCTCCCTGCAGGGCCTGCTGTCAGCTGCCCTCAGGCACATAAGCTGACCTCAGAGGCCAAGCCCTCTACATTCAAGCGAGAGGTACCCCCAAATCACACTCTTGGTGGGTTTTCATCCCTCCTCAGATGGTGATATAGATGATATACTGTTTTGAGATCAATTTTCACAGCATATGGGGATTCTCTAGAACAGGGATGTTAATGGAAATGCCAAAAGCCATGTCACCAGCATGCCCAGAAATTGTGACCTCTAACACCCTCCTGCTAGGAAAGCAAAAAGTGGATTTAAGGGTTGAACAGACTTTTGTCAGATGTGAGTAGCTCTCAGTCCTGGCCAAAGATCCTGGTTCTTGTGATTCTAGAGATGATCTGACAGTGGTGGATACAATGCCAGGTGTCCTTGCAAACAAAAGTGACAATGCAGGCACCCCCCAGGGATTTACCAGCTCCCGTACAAAGCATCCTTCGTCCTTGCCATATGCATTCAGGTTTCTGCCCAGGACTTTGCTCTCTCCTACACTTCCTGATTCCTGCATCTCTCAACCCCTAAAAATAAGGACAAGCAGTCGTGTTTATTCCATCAACTTTAAGCTTCTTTCTTAACTTTTATTTTGGGGGTTGGGGGAGCTGTGACTTTCAGGCCAGTCCAAGAGGCTACTGAGAATTAGACAGCATGGATGATACTTTCTGTTCACTCAGGTTAGAGTAATAGTGGGCTTGGAGTCTTCAGGCAAAAGTCATTGAGAGGAATGGATTGGAAGAACCTTCCACATGTCCGCATTTGAACCCAGGTGGAAGTTCTGTGAAGTTTTCAGCACCTCAAGGATCAGTGGGAAAGGCAAGAATGAAAGACCCTGTGATTCCGAAGACAATTTCCATTAAGTATGGGTCCACACCACCCCTTGCCCAAGACTCACTTGTTTCATCAGTGTATTCTCTGCAGGCGACACCACAGCCAAGCTGGACAGTCAGTGCATGGTCACAGACACTCTGTAACACGGGTTTCCTCTAGCCACATACCCATCCTGTATTCCTCCTTGGTTCCTCCATTCTCCAAAAGCTCCTGGGCCATACATTCCACTCATCCTATTCCCCTTTCCTTCCTCTGCCTGAGTCACTCAGTTGCAGTTGTTTTCTGAAATGGCCTATTAAGAGAAGACTGTCATTTCCTAGTAATACCAGCACAGTCAGAGAATGCTAAAGATGGCCTCACTCTGAGGGGCCTGGAGAATGAAACACTCAAGAAATGGCCCAGAGGACCATTCAAGATCTCAGATATGAATGGGAGAGAAACAGCCCCCAAATCACCCAACTCAGATACTCTGGCAGCCTGAGTTTCGGGTCATCAGAAGCATCTTACAGCGAGTGTTAAGTCAGGATGGCATGACAGGAGGGTGGAGTGGAGAAGGGGATGCGTGTGGAGTCCCTGCAACATTCTCTAACTCAAAAGCTTCCAGGCCTAAGGTGTCTTCAGCTCCCTCCACTGTCATTTGCTTAATATGCATTTAATTTTAAATTTTAAGACCTGGCAACTTATTTAATCTCCAAACAGGCAGAATCTGGCTTGATTCTCCAAAGGAGCTTATTCCCCGAAGGATGAAAGACCCCAGTGATCAGATTTAGGCAGGGCTGGATCAGCAGTCACACCCTGTTGGTACAGAAAGTCTGCCTCAGAACACAAGGACAAAGCGTTCATATTAATTAACATCTTCATAGAAAGAAAACTCTCTCGAGGGAGTATCTGTTTGATTATTCCTGTTTACTCAGTGACACTCCTGCTTGGCTCTTCCCTACGCTCATTCCTAAAAAGTCTGAATAGGTTCTGAAGGGAAAAGGAAATAGCACAGCCTTTGAATGGAGACTGCAGGGCATGAGGGGGGTGTGGGTGAGCTCTTCCATTGCAGTGTTGGCCACTATGCCAGAAAAGCCACCATGGGGCGCTGTGATGCTCACACGTTTTCTACAGCCTGCACCTGCCTGCATGTCTTCAACCCAGGAAACTGGGGAAGCTGTCTATCTGGAAAACTTTTATAACGGAAAGTCCTGCTTCAAAGCCACATTATCAGTGGAGTGTCCCAAGTACAGAAATAAAGGACCTGCACCACCCAAGACTCTATGTAGCTGCTGGGGTGCAGGTCCCCACCCTAGCTCACTCTGTCCTCAGCAGTATCCCTAAGTCATGTGTGGAATAGCTGATACGTTTACTTACAGGCTACTTCATTAAAGTCGGGGCACGACTGCAAGGCAATGGGAAAAAAATAAAATGTTGCTAGAACTTTCCTCCATCTGTGTCTATCAAGTACCCACCAGCCCCTGTGCTAAGTGGGGTCTGGGGAGACACTGATGAATCAGACTGACACAGACCCTGCCCTGTTAGAGCTTCCTATCTACTGAAGGAGACATTAATCAAATGATTACAGTACTTACACAACTCTCAGGGTTGGAATTTAAAGTCGAGAAAGGGCTCCAAGGTAAAAATCTCCCTGTGCCGGCTCCTTACAACACAAACACTCATCCACTCTTCTGTGAGCCTCGGAGGCTAGAACATGACACATTTACACACACACACACACACACACACACACACACACACACGCATTGCTCACACACATGCGCATGCATCGCACACACACATCCCTGGCTCCAGCACCCACAGTGTGGGCCTGAATGGCTGCTATTCAGGGCCAGGGGCCTGGGCTATGTCATTATAGAATAGCAGGCAAGCAGTTGCTCCCACTTCCTTGTACTGGAAGTCTGCTTCTGCCTGAGCTGATTTATTCCAAGGACCATCTGGGCCCAGAGAACAATGTGCTCTCCTATATGAATGACCAGCCTATTAGTCATACCCTCTTAACTCGACCCCTCCGTCCACTAATCTTCACACTTTCCTTCATTCCCTTTGACGGAGGCCAAGGACTGGCTCTCTTTTCTCACCTCTCTCTGAGCTGAAGAAGTTCGTCTGGGACAAAGAGCTCTGGCCTCATGCCTGTGGGTCCAGCAGTCAAACTGGGACAGGCTACGTGAAAAGGGACCCGCAGCATTACCCCTCACTCTCCCAGTCCCGTGGCCCGGTTTAGACAGGGGGGTGAGCTCACCCTAACAGCATTCACCCCAGGCTTTCCAAGGCTTCCAGGTCCCAAGTCCGACAGACTGGAGAATTAGCTCAAGGAAACTCAGACCTAACCGCTCACCTTGAACTCATCCCACATCACTCTGCACGCTTCCCAGAACTTCTGCAAACAGGCATATAACGCCATCAAATCCCTACTCACATTTGTCTTAAATTATCCTCTGGCTGTTTAAAAGAGGTTCTTTTTTTCTTTCTTTCTTTCTTTTTGCTATAGTTCCTCTAGAGCAAGAAAGAAAAACGATCAACTTTTCTCTCCCTCACAGCCCAGGACATAGTTGGGCCCAGAGTCACAACTCAATTTTGCAGTAAGAATGACTGACCTCAACACAGAAACCCTAAATCTTCTAATTAGAATAAGGAGCCTAAGGTGCTTCCCATCCCACTGCCCAGAACCCCATCCAAAGACCACACATTTGTGGAATGAGAAAGAGCTAACCACCCGCTCAGACGCCTAATCCAGCATCACACGCTTGCTCAGGGAATTCTTTTTAAATTTTAACTTGGATGCTATAGGATGCTGTTTATGCTCATGTCTGTGACCTGGAGTATTTTGTTGGTTTGTTGGTTGGTTTGAGATTTTTGTTTTGTTTTTGTATTTAACTAGAAAGGGTGATGAAAAAAGGGAATTCTGACCCATGGGGATGTAATAATCTTCAGCTCTTCCTTCCCTACCCTGGTTCACACATGATGACTCCCTGCTGCTGTCTCTTCCATTCTAATGAGGCAGAGATCAGTGAGTGCACCCACCATTCTGCCCCAGCCCCACTATACATACACATGCACGTACATGCATATATATGCCAGCACATGGGCACGTGCAGACACACAGACAGACAGACACACACACAGACAGACACACACACACACACACACACACACACACGGCTCTCACTTTACGCCTTGTGCAGAGACAGAATTGATAGTGATGAGCGAAAGAGACAGGAAAAAACTCAAGCGGACGATTAGCTGGGTGAGGTTTATGGCAACGGGCAACAAACTCACTCATTTCATGTTTTGCAGAATATAAAAGCGCTGAAACATTTTAATTTTAAATTCTTATCGTTGAATTTACTGCTTTCCTCTCGCAATGATTTGTGTTGCTTTTTAATTTTTACAGTCTCTACAGAAGCCAGATGCTACTGCCTAAGGACAAAATAATAAAAACCTACTGCAGTCATGAGTTACAGAACAAAAAAGAAACAAGCAGTTGACAGAAGTTAATATCTCAATTTAACAGTGCTGCTTTGCTAATGATCCTTTGATATGTGTTTATTTAGAAAGGTCTGATCTTGACCTTGAAGGCAAACTCAACCACGAAGTCTTTATGAGAAAAGAAAAAGACTTTATTTATAGATTGGCTTTACGTCAATCACTCCAGCAGCTGGTCCCAAAGTGCCAAGCCACTGGAGGAGGGTGTAGAGGGAAAGCGGCCACCCATCCCAAATGGAGTGCTCATTCCGGGATCAGTGTGGGAAAGGGGAAGTGGAAGAGGGGTTTCAGGAAATGTAAAACCCCAACGGGGCAGGACCCAGGGCCCTGTGCTCCTGTTCTTTAGAAGGAATCAGGGTGCATATATTCCCTCCAGATATTGCAACAGAACCAAACATGATGAACCTCAGGAAAGACACACATGTGCAAAGTGATGGTATGTGCGGCAATGGAACCAGCAAGAAGGGTTCGCCTGGGCTGGACTTCCAGGAGGGTCCGTGCAGCACAGCAGGTCCTGCTCTGGGAACTTTCCAAGAACAGCCTGGAGGACTGCCCATCCAATCTCCCTGGAAGCAGGAGGGTAGCTCTGCAATCCCTTAAGGCCCCACCAGTTCTGAGATTATTCTTCAGCCTGCCAACCTCTTCTCTCCTATTCCAGGGCCAGGGCCCTGCTCACAGGAGATCCCTGGGATTTGATAACGCTGGGAGCTGGGCTAGGAGAGCACTCCTCACCCTGGAGAGCCCATCTATCTTCAGGGATCCCCACGCCAGGCCATACCTTGAGAATCCTCCTCTGAGAAGCCCTCTGCACCTGAGGTCCCATGCTTCCTGCGTTCCTCACCTTCCAGGGAGCTTAAGGAGCCGGCTGGAGGAGGCCTTTCTCTGCTGAGCAGTGCCCTTTGCCCCAACTCGCATCCCCACCATGGTGTTCTGCCCTTACCCCATGACGCTTCATGTCCCGCCATCTGTCCAGGTGAACTCTAGTCTCACGGTCTCGGTGACCACCAAGAAGCCAGGAGGCCTCCAGCCTGAACTTCTCTTCTGAGCACAAAATCCATACACCCAGCTGCTCCCTAGATGTTCTGCAGACATCTTATATTCAAGCTGAATATCCAAACCTAAACCCACATCTTTGCCTCTTAAACCTGCTGGGCCTAGATCTCCATCTCAGCTGTCAGTACAAACATCCTCTTGGTCACTCAAGCTAGATACCTGGACGTCACCCTGAAGGCCTCTATGCCCTTCTGCCTGACAATTGGGATGGGGATACCCCAATCCAGCTCCTTTTCTATCATGTAAGCATCCCTCATCAAGGTAGCCACAAAAGTCTCCTAAACACCTCCCCCTAATCACACCTGCACAGCACCACCACGGGACCGATCCAAAATTTATCTGATCTCTTAACTTCCTTTTTAAAGGCTTCCAAGAACTCCTTGTCATCTATGGATAAAATCTAGGCTCCTGAACACAGTCTAACAAGGTTCTGTGGCCTGGGCCTGCCTATGCCTCCATCTGCATCTGCCACCTTCTGTCTCAGCTGGGCTGCTCAGTCCACAGCATCGCTGTTTCTTTCTTTTTTTATTTTTTGACACAGAGTCTTGCTCTGTCACCCAGGCTGGAGTGCAGTGGCATGATCTCAGCTCACTGCCACCTCCGCCTCCCGTGTTCAAGTGATTCTCCTGGCTCAACCTCCCAAGTAGCTGGGACTACGGGCGTGTGCCTCCACGCCCGGCCAATTTTTGTATTTTTAGTAGAGATGGGGTTTCACCATTTTGGCAAGGATGGTCTCCATCTCTTGACCTCGTGATCTGCCCACCTCAGCCTCCCAAAGTGCTGGGATTACAGGCGTGGGCCACCGTGTCTGGCGTCACAGCATCTCTGTTTCCAAACACATATAGTTCCATCTCTTCTCTCCCTTTATCCTGGCTACTTTCTACTTCTTTAAAACCATGTGGTGTCTTCTTCTCTAGAAGCCTTATCTGTCCCCTGAGTATCTGCTGAGCACCCTTCCTCTGGGCTCCCACAGTATCCTGTGTATAAATATCTCCCATTGCTGCACTCAGCATTCTGTATCATAATTGCCTGTTTATGTGTCTGTCTTCCTCACAACTCTGAATTCCTTGAATCAAGAGACCGGGTTTAGTCATCTTTCTATTCCCAGCATTTAAGTACATAGTAGATATGCAATAAATGTTGAATGAATGAGTGGCAAGCTGTCTTCGTTCTTCTGAAAATAACAGGGAATGGGGGATCTTTTAGTGACATGCCAACTCAGTGAGAACAGGGGTGAGAGGAGGTGACTTCTTATTTCCATTTCCAGTCTCTGTAAGTCAAGAGAAATGTGTATGTACTGTCAGCTGCCTTTGGTGTGATGAGTCTAGGCTGATAGCACTGTTTTCTCAGAATGTTCCTCTGGGCCCCAAACCAGCTGGGTGTGCATTCCCCTGCAAAAGGTTAGCAGTGTCCAAATGCTGGGCTGCTGCAGCAGTCCTTTCCTCTGTCCTAGTCACCCAGCCTCCTTCTGACCAAAAATAAGGGCCAGGTCAGAGCCCCTGTTGACTGCAACAGCAATCATCAGCCTGGTAACGGTGAGACAAGGCAGGACACGGCCCACCAGCCAATCTGAGGACAAGGCCAGCAGACGCAAGACTCAGATCATGGGTGAAAAATGCCCCAGTCCACCTACAGCTCTGCTAGGAAGTAATCACCACCCAGATCAGGGACGCTTCTGCATTTGTCCCCACCCACCCAATAGACTAAAGCTGCAGCCTTTACAGGTGCCTGTGTGTGGAAGGGAGAGGGGACCCTGGGAAGAGAGGGCGGGAGAGCTCGTATCTGTCCTCTTCACAGCTCAACAGTCCCAAGGAAGGGTTCGCTGGGAGCTGGAGGGCCTGTTCTCACTCAAGATAAGCAGGAGAGGTGGTAACAAATGGAAACCACAGCCTTATCTTGGCCTTCCTTCACTAACGCTCCCACACCCCTCCCACCGTCTGCTCTGTTCAAGAGCTTCCCTCCTCCAAAAGTCCTTCCATTTCTGGGATGTCTCGCCGAGTGGCCTACTGGCCTGCGAGTCCAGGCTCCTGCCCCAGACTATTACAGATGGGCGCAGCCCACCTTTCTCAAGCAACCATCAGAGAACGCCTGAATTTTGTAGCCAACATGTACTTATGAGATCTGTAATCACAAAATGATTCAAATTATACTTTCAAAACACATAAAAATGACCAAAACTATAAAAAGAAAAGGGCACGTATATATGTGCCCACTCACAACTGACGCAGCTCTAGAGATGGACGGTTATCAGTCTCTCTTAGGAACATCCTTGCAACTCAGGAAGTTCTCACAAATGTCCAACTTAATGCGGCTGCTGTGGCTTTAAAGCTCTTTGCCTCTCATTGTAAGGTAAAGATAAAAGGAGTCTTTCTCTTAACTTCTCTTTTCTTCCCTAGCACACCAGGCAACTTCTAGGTAGAAGCAATATGCCGCACCAGACATCTAAATGAGATGCCATATCTTTCCCCTCCCCTTTTTGGAAAGAGCCAATGAGATGTGAGGTCTTGGTCATTCTGGACTGGCAGGCAAGGTAACCCATCTCAGTGCTCCAGAATGAAGAGCCCGAGCTTGATCCTCAATGAGAAGAGGTAGCAGAAAAGAGAACACGTGAATCTCTGGGCTACTCAAGAGGGACAAGAAGGGCAACTTCTAAAACAAGTTATTTTACAGCAGGCAGCCAGTGTAGGTCCAGACTGAGTTATGTGTCCTTTGTGTTGAACAACTACTAGTTATCAGGTAAGTCATAAAGGAACATTCGTAAAATTAGATTCACCACTTGTTTTTTATAGCACTCATTAAGGGACATAAAAGACAATTCTTTTTAGCATTTTGGTGCTGAATTATAAATTCAATTAACTGGACACAGTTAACCTCATAGATCCAGAAATCCTTATATCAAAGAAGCAACTCCCAACTATAAACAGGAAAAAAAAAAAGAGGATAAGCTCCTCTCTCTGGCATTCCTAATCCCCCCACCCTAACTGAGCAGTCTCTCTGCCATCATCACTCACCTCTGCTTTTCCCCTTCACTCTTGCCTTTTTCTCTGCTTTAGGAAAAAAAGTAATTTCAAAATCAGGAAAACACACACACACACACACACACACACACACAAAGCCACAGCCTGGACAACATGGCAAAACCCCATCTCTACTAAAAATACAAAAATTAGTCAGGTGTGGTGGTGTGTACCTGCAGTCCTAGCTACTTGGGAGGCTGATGTATGAGAATTGC
>NW_016107343.1:1999193-2006126 GCF_001604975.1 Cebus imitator | reverse complement strand
AACAATAACAAACAAACAAACAAAAAACAAAACACCAATACCCCTGAAGACTTTGAATCCTTCAGCAAGATACAGAATCTCTCTTCAGCCTCAGTTTACTCCAGGGATAGTAATAGCCATGGGGCTGCTGTGAGAGTTGAATACAACATAAATAATAAGCCTAGCTAAGTACCTGGCAAGTATGCCATAAAAAGTTACTAATATCATTTTCAAAAAAGTTCACAAATAACTATCACAGTTATTTTAATTTTTTTATTGTACTTTAGATTCTGGAGTACATGTGCAGATCATGTAGGATTGTTGCATAGGTACACACATGGCAATGTGGTTTGCTGCCTCCATTCCCCCGTCACCCACATCTGGCATTTCTCCCCATGTTATCCCTCCCGGACCTCCCCACCCCCACACTGTCCCTCCCTTGCCCCCCCTCAACAGACCCCAGTATGTGATGCTCCCCTCCTCGTGCCATGTGTTCTCATTGTTCAACACTCGCCTATGAGTGAGAACATGTGGTGTTTGATTTTCCATTCTTGTGTCAGTTTCCTGAGAATGATGGTTTCCAGATTCATCCATGTCCCTACAAAGGACACAAACTCATCATTTTTTATGACTACATAGTATTCCACGGAGTATATGTGCCATATTTTCCTTGTCCAGTATATCATTGATGGGCATTTGGGTTGGTTCCAGGTCTTTGCTATTGTAAACAGTGACACTATGAACATACGTGTGCATATGTCTTTATAATAGAATGATTTATAATCCTTTGGGTATATACCCAGTAACTGGATTGCTGGGTCAAATGGAATTTCTATTTCTAGGTCCTTGAGGAAGGGCCACACTGTCTTCCACAATGGTTGAGCTAATTTACACTCCCACCAACAGTGTAAAAGTGTTCCTATTTCTCCATATCCTCTCCAGCATCTGTTGTCTCCAGATTTTTTTAATGATCACCATTCTAACTGGCGTGAGATGGTATCTCAATGTGATTTTGATTTGCACTTCTCTAATAATCAGTGATGATGAGCATTTTTTCATATGTTTGTTGACCTCATATATGTCTTCTTTTGAAAAGTGTCTGTTCATATACTTAGCCCACTTTTGGATGGGTTTGTTCTTTTCTTGTAAATCTGTTTTAGTTCTTTGTAGATTCTGGATATTAGCACTGTGTCAGATGGGTAGATTTCAAAATTTTTTCCTATTCTGTTGGTTGCCAGTTCATTCTAATGATTATTTCTTTTGCTGTACAGAATCTCTGGAGTTTAATTAAGTCCCATTTGTCTATTTTGACTTTTATTACCAATGCTTTTGGTGTTTTAGTCATGAAGTTCTTGCCTATGCCTATGTCCTGAATGGTTTTGCCCAGGTTTTCTTCTAGGGTTTTTATGGTGTTAGGTCTTATGTTTAAGTCTTTACTCCATCTGGAGTTAATTTTAGTGTAAGGTGTCAGGAAGGGGTCCAGTTTCTGCTTTCTGCATACTGCCAGACAGTTTTCCCAACACAATTTATTAAACAGGGAATCCTTTCCCCATTGCTTGTTTTTGTCAGGTTTGTCAAAGATCAGATGATTATAGATGTGTGACATTGCCTCCAGGGCCTCTGTTCTGTTCCATTGGTTTATATCTCTGTTTTGGTACCAGTACCATGCTGTTTTGATTACTGTAGCCTTGTAGTATAGTTTGAAATCAGGTAGCGTGATGCCTCTGGCTTTGTTCTTTTTGCTTAGGATTGTCTTGGCTATGCAGACTCTCTTTTGGTTCCATATGAAGTTTACGGTGGTTTTTTCCAGTTCTGTGAAGAAGGTCATAGCTTGATGGGGATAGCGTTGAATCTATAAATTACTTTGGGCAGTATGGCCATTTTCACAATATTGATTCTTCCTAACCATGAGCATGGAATGTTTCTCCATCTCTTTGTGTCCTCTCTTATTTCCTTGAGCAGTGGTTTGTAGTTCTGCTTGAAGAGGTCCTTTATATCCTTTGTTAGTTTTATTCCTAGGTATTTTACTCTCTTAGTAGCAGTTGTGAATGGGAGTTTGCTCTGATTTGGCTCTCTAGTCTGTTATTGGTGTATAGAAATGCTTGTGATTTCTGCACATTGATTTCATATCCTGAGACTTTGCTGAAGTTGCTTACCAGTTTAAGGAGATTTTGGGCTGAGATGACAGGGTCTTCTAAATATACAATCATGTCATCTGCAAATAGAGACAATTTGACTTCCTCTTTTCCTAACTGAATACCCTTTATTTTTTTTTTTCTTGCCTAATTGCTCTGGCTAGAACCTCCAATACTATATTGAATAGGAGTGGTGAGAGAGGGCATCCTTGTCTAGTGCCAGGTTTCAAAGGGAATGCTTCCAGTTTTTGCCCATTCAGTGTGATATTGGCTGTAGGTGTGTCATAAATAGCTTTTACTATTTTGAGATACAGTCCTTTGATATCTAGTTTATTGAGGGTTTTTAGTATAAAGCCTGTTGAATTTTGTCGAAGGCCTCTGCATCTATTGAGCAAATCATGTGGTTTTGTCTTTGGTTCTGTTTATGTGGTAGATTACATTTATAGGCTTGCGTATGTTGAAACAGCCTTGCATCCCTGGAATGAAGCCTACTTGATCATGATTATCACAGTTATTAATATCATTTTCAAAAAACTTCAAGTCCCTTCTCCCCTACTAAATCTTTCCTGGTAATTTAATCAGCACTTACTGAACGCATAATCTGTACCAGGCCCTAAGTTAGGTCTGAGGGATTGGAAAGATGTAAGGCACTGTCCCCTTACTATGGGGATCCAGACATGAGACTAAATACTGTGTCCTCGTTAATATAATCCTTCTCTAAAGTCCTCTCCACACACCACCCAGGTTGGCATCTGATTACACAGTGACCTTTTGCTGGTCTCTGGTTGATTTATATACGTCTATATACAGTGTCTCCCCAGCAGATTTATGTCAGAATAGCAGGAAAAGACAAAACAAAACGTGAGCACTGGCATCAGGAAGCTCTGGGTTCCAGCCCAGCTCTACAACTTAAAGAGGCGGAGCAGCAAGTAGTTCAAGTGTGAACTCTGCAGGCATTCACGATGGATCAAAGCCCAATCCACCACCTACTACTGCTGTGTGACTTGAGGCAAGTTACCTAACTCCTCTGTGCCTGTTTCATCTTAAACCAGAATAACAGCAATACCTATCTCTCAGGGATTTTATGTGGATTCAAGGAGATGATGTGTTTAACATGTCTAGTACAACTTAGCTTAAAGCAAATTATACCCCAGAGAAGGCCACCTGTGTCTAGCCTTCTCTGCGGTGGTCCTATCTGGATCCAAGAATGTTCATCTTGGAAAGTTAATATGAGGACCAAATAAAATAGTGTGATGTAGGCACTGGCACAGTGTGTGGCACTCAGTGACTTCAGTGAGAATCCAATCACTGCCAGGGTCTCCTCTCATGAGCAAGAAGCAGATCTTGCTTCAGACCTTCTTCACAGTGGTGCCCCATCAGTCCAAATGAGCATTCACTAATTTAATTTGAATGGGAATGGAGGGAATGGAAAGAAATGAGGATTTCTAAAGCTGTTCTTTGGAAGACAATTCTTTGTATTGCATTTATTAAATAAGGAGGTGGTGGGATGGGAAAGACAAATAAAAGGATACAGGAAACATGAGTTTTATGTGTCTCCTACAAACACCTATCTCTCAGCAAATGATGTCTCTGCCTGGGTGTCCACCTTGATTCAACGAACTGAGAGTGATGGGCAGAGCATCTCACCAAGGCCTCATGTCACCGAAAGCCTGGGTGAGAGTTAAGAGGGTCGGTGTTTCCCTGCAGCAGCTGGGCCATGGTGGAGCAGCACAGGAGACTGAGGTGTCCTGGCCAGTTGCGGCTCTGGATGGCCCCCTGTGAGCACACAGGGGATTGGGGGAAAGGGGAACAGACAGTCAAGCTTCCATGGACGGGACACTCCTGAGCTACAGAAGGAAGAAACAAAGTCGGCTGTTCGGGACGCCCAGACCATCCAGTGATGAAGGTTTAGGGTGGGGTGCTGGCATTCTCTACCAGGCAGAGGACACAGAGCCTTCCTCTGCAGATATTTAGGAAAGAGACACACAGCAATTCCTCTGGCACATGTGAGCACAGACTTCCTGCTCTGTGGCAGGCGAGGGGGGAGGAGGGATAAGCCAGGTGGTCCCTCGGGGACCCTTCCAGCCTAAAGAATTTAAGAGTGGTTCCCAAGTCCCAAACATCCAGGACTGAACGATGGCAATGACAGCATGACGTTTATCTTCACTGGGCATCCAAAGCAGCTTTGGGAAGCAACCTGGCATGCTAAAAGGAACACTAGGAAATACAGAGAATCAGAGTCCAGCGCCCGACTGCAACCATGTAGCTGTGTGACTCTATAGCAAAGTTTTTTAACCTGACAAGGCTCAGTTTCTTCATCTATAACAGGAGAAAACTGGAGCAGAGAATCCCAAAGTCCCTTTCTAAATTTGTATGGCTATGTTAAGGAGAAGGATGACCTCTTCTCTTCCTGCTTTCCCAAGCAGGGTCCACACCACACAGGAGTGGACAAGAACTCCAGGAAACTTTGAAAATGCCTGGGGGAGGGGGAGAGACACAACAAAACCCCTTACTTACTTTCTTTCTTTCTTTCAAAGTCACTCCCAGCTTCTTGGGACACAAAAGTATCTGTTAAGGTAAGTTAAACCTTCTCAAGATGAATTTTCCTGCTACTTTTAATTAAAAGTTCTTTAGAATTTAAAGAACACTATTCAGAAAAGCCTGAAAAAAAAAAAATTCATTGACACTCCCCCCTCCCCCTCCCCCTTTTCCCAAGGAAAAGAAAAAGCTGTTTTGTGCACAGCTCGCCTGGTCCACACTGTACAAAAGGAGGTGGGCTGGCGGCAAGACACATGAGATGACCCTTTGACCCTGGACCGCTGACAAGTCCTCAATGGCATAAATACCAGATAATCAATCACATGCCAGGAGGGCGAGTCCCCCTGCCCTCGCCCCAGCATTGGGGTTTATGAGAGATACACTGTAAATAGACACTGGCTTCTTAAAAGAGGCCCCCCTCAGCATTCCAGGGGCTGGCCATAATCCCAAACCCGGCCTGGCCAGCTCCTTGACCATCTCGTTTTACAGCTTTCATCGCGAGCTTATAAAGCGCTCTGCCCTCCCCATCCCCTGCTGCAAGCTGGCCTTCCTGGTATGAAATGAAGTCAAACTCCACAAAGTGAATGCGCACGGGGACTCTGAAAATCACTGCAAAGACAGCGAGGGCAGAGAACAAGTAGGAAATGGGGCAGGTCACCAATAAGACCCCAATGCAGGAGAGCGGAAGGGAGCCAACCAGGACCTGGGAACATGACGAAGAATCAATAAGGGTGATATTGATGACAATGGTAACAATTGCAGTGACAGTAGTTAGTATTGGCTCAACACTTACTAAGCACCAAGCTCTATGGTAAGCACTTCATGTGCATCCTGTTGTCTAGTCTCAAAAATATCTCTAGGAGGTGGGCACTACTATTTCTGTGCCCATTTTACAGATAAGAAGCTGGTGGGGGGGCTCAGAGTTCAAATAATTTCTCCAAGGCCACAGTTAATGACAGGGAGGATGAGATTTAAACCCATGGAGATGCCTCAGGTCTAGATATGCCACCAGGTCTGTGGACTTCTGCCTGGAAGGAGAAGAAGGTAGAAATCAATCTGTATTTTTACGTCACTCACGTGGCTCATGCCTGTAATCCCAGCACTTTAGGAGGCCGAGAGGGGTGAATCAACTGAGGTCAGGTGTTCGAGACCAGCCTGGCCAACATGGTGAAACTCCCATCTCTACTAAAAATACAAAAATTAGCTGGGTGTGGTGATGTACACCTATAATCTCAGCTACTTGGGATGCTGAGGCAGGAGAATCACTCAAACCCAGGAAGCAGAGGTTGTAGTGAGCTCAGATCATCACTCCAGCCTGGTTAACAGAGCAAGACTCCATCTCCCCCCAAAAAATATTATATTTATTTATACACACACACACACACAGACACACACACACACACATACATATATATATATATAATCTGAATAGTCAAATCTCCAAGACAGCCAGAAACTAGTCTAGTTTCAGAGGAAAAAGAGTTTTTACATCCAGTCCGTAAATTCTGAACCCCACTGTGGTATAAGATTCTCATCTCTGTCCTTTAACCCACCTTAGACCCCAGGAGCCCTGGCAGTAAATGGCAGGCCTGGAATGTCTCTAAGGTGATGGTGGCCTTCCAAAACTTTGCTCTGGCTCTGAAGAAGTTTACCAAAATTCTAAACTAGCCCCAGCAAACAGGGAAGTGGAGGCAGGGAAAAGAAGACAGACTCTCTTGGTAACTAATTTTGATAATGCTTTTGTTTCAGGGTCAAAGGTTAAATATGGCCACACTAATCTGCTTCTTCCAAAATTAAAGCACAAGGGAGATTTTTCTGTAGCTTAGCAAGAGGGCTTTTTCTCATTGCTGGGGAGATGGTACTGATCCAGCCCACCAAATGGGGATGCTCGGCTGCTGGAGACACAGACTTGTGCTAATTTGGACAGAACATCCTGGCTCTTGGCTGCAAGGTTAGAGTTATTTATTATTAAGACCAAAGTGAAGGAAATGTAAAGCGATTCTTAAAAATTTTAATAGTCCCACTGTCCCACCCCACCTGCTTTTGAATAATGCTTCCTGAAATGTCCTAGACTGGAGAGAGGAGAGTAAATGCTTGGGAACCTCACATTCACAATTACACACACACACACACACACACACACAATCACACACACACCAGCTTTGGCTATAAGAGAAACCATTACTCACAAACTGTAAGAATCACACACACACACACACCAGCTTTGGCTATAAGAGAAACCATTACTCACAAACTGTAAGAATCACACACACACACACAC
>NW_016107343.1:1955625-1999122 GCF_001604975.1 Cebus imitator | reverse complement strand
ACACACACACACACACACACACACACACACACACACACACGAGAAACCGTTAATGATCAACCCGCACATTTACAGTGTTTCACAGAGTACAAAGTACTCCTTCCTCCTCCTTCATCTGCTCTTCTCAGCAGGCTCACTGGGCAAGTGATTTTATTTTTTTTACCGTCTTCTACCAATGAGGAAACCAAGCTTCTAAAAGGACAAGCGACTTGCCTGAAGTGTTGCTCCTAATAAGTAGCAGCACCGGGGCTAGAAATGTCTTTGTTCCTGTGGCTGCATTCCTGAGACCGCAGCAGACATACAGAAATCCGCCATAAAGAAATATGGGGTCCCATCGACAAACATGAGACCCACAGCAGGATGCCAGAAGGAACTCTGGTCAGAAATGCCTCTCCCGAATCCATTTTCCTGACGCTTACCCCTGGGCTGGGGTGCACTCCTGAACTGGCAGGTGAGAGAGGGGTGAAGATGCCTGGAGGCCTGAAATTGAAGATTCTCTCTCCGTGCCTCTTGCTCTGACCAAGAGCTAATTTTTCTCTTCCTTAACCCTGGCTGGGGGAACAGTCACCACCCTAAGGCAGAGGAGAGAGCTCCCCAGGGAGGCAGTTGCCTTGCAAGAAATGATTGTCCAAGTGTCAACAACCTGCTGCTTCCCAGAGCCTCAGGGTCAGAGGCCAGAAGGGAGCACAATGGCTTTCTGGAGCTGAAGGGTCCGGGGAGAGGGGCCTCTGGGATCTCTGGAATGTGAAGGCTCTGAATCCAGGCACCGGGGTCTCCTGTTTTTGCCCTTTTATATACTTCCTCCCTCCACAAATCCCAGATACCACTAACCTGAAAAACAGTAGACGGAGCAAGGAAGGGGATTAGTAACAGCCTATATACACATGCATACACAAAAAAGTATTTCCCAAGAGAGGGCTGGCAAATCCCTCTCTGGCACACAAAATAAGTGTACCCCAAAGCAGCTTCAGCGTCTCTTCCTCCTGCTTCCAAACCTTCCCTGCCCACTCTCCCCACCAGAGTTGGGCTATCCATCTTGTCTGCACCCATCATGAAAGCCGCAGAGAGATCTCCTTTGTCTTTGCCTTATTCTTGTCTGCTGGCTGCTGAGGGCAAGTTATCTTCGGATGCTGGCACCTACACAAGTGGTTGGTTCTCAAATCCCACTGAATGAATGACATTTGCAAAGGAATTACAGTTTGGGGAATCTCTTCCTTCTGAGACTTTCTACAGTCTAGAGGTTATGGATCTGGGATGGTTTAACCTGTGGAATCTGTCTCATTGGCCCCTTTGGATGACACTGAATAAGAAACCCTTAGATACTTCTCTTTCTCACTTCTGCCCATCACCTAACACTGAACACTTAATTACTGAATATTTAATCAGTGAATGGACGAGTCTGTTTCCCTCATTATTTTCTCGATCATTCAAAACAATAGTGATAACTTGCTTTTGTACTGCATTCGTGGTGGTACCGTGCAGGGAGAGAGTAAGGCAGGTGCAAGATAAAAGAAGCCAAGAAAGAAAAGGGCCCAAAAGAGCTGAGATGGGAGGCTATGCAGAGGGCACAGACTGGGGTGCACTGGCATTGCATTGCAGGGCACCCAGAAGCCAGAGCCCGTGACATGAAGCCACAGCAAGAGGAAACATTGCAGTGACATCGCCTTACATCTGAATCATGCTTTACTGCTTGCAAAGACCCTATCCCATTCTAAGACCATTTTGGTCCTCACTTTCCTCAATGAGGTATAAAGGACAGGTCTGGTGTCCTAATTTTTCAGATAAGGAATCTGAGACTTGCAAAGGTTGAGTTACTCATCCAAGGCCCTTCAGCTGGCAAATAAAGAGCAAAAATCTGAAACCAGACAAGAACAGATTCTTCATTCCTGCTTCTAATCAGTAGAGAGGCCTAAGGCCGCAAGTTACATCAGTCTTCACCCTAACTCATGGAGTGGCAAAACAGCTAAGGGCTACAAGTGGTATACGTCTATGGTGCTGAAGCCTGGAAGGAGGGTCAACTTTGAAAAGGGTATCATAGAGGACAGAAATGAACTGAGAAGACTCTATTAATATCAGGCAGGCCAAGCTGGGTGTGGTGGCTCACGCCTGAAAACCCACCACTTTGGGAGGCCAAAGTGGGAGGATCACCTGAGGTCAGGAATTTGAGACAAGCCTGGCCAACATTGTGAAATCCTATCTCTACTAAAAATACAAAAATTAGCTGGGCATGGTGGTGCATGCATGTAATCCCAACACTGAGAGCCAAGGCTGGAGGATCACCTGAAGTCAGGAGTTCAAGGCCAGCCTGGTCAATACAGTGAACTCCTGTATCTACTAAAAATACAAAAATTAGCCAGGTGTGGTGGCACATGCCTGTAATGGCAGCTACTCAGGAGGCTGAGGCAGAAGAATCACTTGAACCCGGGAGGTAGAGGCTGCAATGAGCTGAGATCTCGCCATCACACCCCAGCCTGGGCAACAGAGCAAAACTCCACCTCAAAACAAACAAACAAACAAAAACAAACAGGCAGGCAAGATACATGAGAGTGTGGGGGTTAGCAGAAAATGCACAGAAGAGAAAAACAGCCAGAAGAGTCTGGGAAATTCTAAGTGGTTCAGTGTACACATATCATAGGATATGGCAGAAGATGAGGCCTGTGACTCTGATTGTGAGGAACCTTCTGGGCCACGCGGTAGAGTCTAATCTTATCCCATTTGGAAATTCTAAACCCTGGTTATACATAGGAATCTCCTGGGGAGCCTGAAAATACACGCATGTTTGAGCTCCATGCGGGAGATTCTGATTCATCTGGGTTGAGGTTGGAGCCTTTGCTTGCTAGTAATACATTGTTTTCATAAAGTTCCTCTAAATGATTTCACTGTGTAGCTAGGGTAAGACAATGAGGATCTTTTGAAGGATAAGAGATAGAGAGGCAAGAGCAGGTATGGGTGTTAGATGCCAAAGCCATCCTCACCTAGGATGTGATAGGCCAGGTACCCAAACCTTGGGCTGCAGCCATCAACTTTGCATTCACCCCTCCACTACCACCTTTATCTGATAGGAATGAGGCAGTCATTCAAAGACAACAGGGCATACCACCATCGTGGGGTCTCATGTGATAAACCTCTCATTTGGGTCCACTCCCAGTGTCACTTGCCTTCAGCCAACAAGCTGCAGCCATCAAATCAAGGGCTCCTGAGAGATCAGGCAGAGAAGTAACATGGGGGAAATGCTATGTGCAGCAGCCATAGGTGTCTGGCCACAGCAGAGAGGATTTCAGGCAGACAAACGGAGGGGGACACCAAAAACATCACTCTTCAATTCCTTGCGCACGTGTATCACATCCAGTTGCCTTGTTTTGTTACTTATCTTCTTAGATATGTATGTTTTCCTCCCTAGCAATAGTTAGCTTTCCGAAAGCAGGGTTGGGCCCTGATTTTTCTATTTTGTAAAAATGTACAGAGTACTCAGAACAGCACAGCTGGTAGACAAAGTGAGGTTAGAGGAACTCCAGGCCATCAGCAACAGGCTTGCTACGAGGGATCCTCAGGCTCGTACACAGCCCTAGTGCAGATCCTGACTCACAGTTGGCCAATGAAGGCTGCCTGGGGCAGAATCTCCTACTCTGGAGACTTCCGGGAAAAGGAAAGAGGAGCTTTTCTGGAGATGGCATGGAGTTGTGGATACAGGGACAGAAGAAGTGTTGTCTATGACCAGGGATTCCTGGGTTCTAGCCCACAGTGCATCTCTCTAGCCTGCTGTATGATCCCAGGAAAATCACAGAACCCCTCTGAAGCTCAGCATCATGCTCCCTAAAGCCCCTTGCAACAGATCTGCAGTCTAGGAGTCTACAGATTTTAGAATTCTAGGATCCCTAATTAGTCTCTCCCAATGTGAAAACACCCTGACACTGGGCTCAGTATATGTGAATCGTAATTCCAGCCCCTATTTTTGAAAGGTGAGCGATGTGGCACCATGACTCAGTACTGGATGAGTCAAGTCCTCTTTCTAAGTAGCGGCCAGGCCCCCTCTTGACGTCCAGGAGCTTAAGATGTGGAGCCCAGTGGGTATCCCAGAACAAGGAATCTAAGCTAGGGAGCCATATGAGGTCAGCGGCCAAGACCTTGGCCTCTGGACCGCTTCTCTGGAGACAAGGAATCCCAAGCCATTTCAAAATAGAAAAACCCTTGGTTCTCATTCATTTGTCAAAAGTCTCAAGTGTGTTCCCCAGAGGAGGGCAGTCAGAGCGACTCTAGGACCCAAGGGGCAGCTTTCAGATGCAGAGTCTCCCTCTTGTCAATTCCTGTAACTAAAATGAATATGGAAAAGATAATTACCTTTAAAACATACTTAATACTTGAACACATTATCTCTACCTGCAGAAAAAGAATGTTATCTGATGCGATCTTCCCCATAAGCTTAATCAAATTGCTATCTTAAAACTCTCTGGAGTCCTGTGAAACAGTAATAGAAAATCTGAGGCAGAGGCTGGAAGCATTTTATATTTGTTTGGTTGAGGGGAATGTGCAACCCATCTGACAATGCACACTTAACAGACAAAGTCATTTCCAATCTGTAATGGATCTTTTTCTAGTGGGGGCAGGGAATATTGCATCTGACCCAAACCTGCAATCCCTCTGTTAGCTACCTTCTCCTAAGGTTCGAGAAGAAATTTTTTAAAAAATACCTTTGTCCTAATGCCTGCTTGGGGCTCATCAGCTCCAGGAAATCTTCCCTAGTTGGGCCTGGGATACTTAATGTATGGAGATGCTTAACTGGTTACTTAACTCTGGTTTTAACGTGGCAAATGGATTGATGCCTACATTTTCCTTGGTCTTCCTAGCCCTAGGGCAGTGCCATTCGTTAAATTAGTATTGGAAATAAATTACCTGCCCAAATCCAGCTCAGGGCGAGTGGCCACTTGCAAGCCTAGAGAAAACCAAAACAGGAACAATTTCTAAGAAGATTGAGTGTGGGGACTGGATATGTTCCCAGCATCTCAAGCTTGCCTGGAATGGCCAAGTAAACAGCTACTGCAAAACTGCTTGGCAGGCCCAGTTTATCTTGTTGACAGAAGCAGCAATAGGTGAGAGGTGGTAATGAGCTGCATCTCTGTTAGCCACTTCTCCTGCCTGCAGCCCCTGGAAGGTCCTCTGGATATAGGGTCTGGTCTCTGGTGCACAAGTAAGGAACATCAGGGCTTATGGGGAAAAAAATAAATGGGTGTAGGGAGAACACTGGGAAACCATTAAAATGATCATCAAGGCTGGGCACGGTGGCTCACGCCTGTAATCCCAGCACTTTGGGAGGTCAAGGCAGGCAAATCACCTGAGGTCGGAAGTTCAAGACCAGCCTGGCCAACATGGTGGAACTCTGTCTCTACTAAAAATACAAAAAATTAGCTGGGTGTGGTGGCGCATGCCTGTAATCCCAGCTATTTGGGAGGCTGAGGCAGGAGAATCGCTTGAACCTAGGAGGCAGAGGTTGCAGTAAGCCAAGATTGCACCATTGCACTCCAGCCTGGGTAACAAGAGTGAGACTCCATCTCAAAAAAAAAAAGATCACCAAGATGTAGGTCTGTTGGTAGGCAAATCACAGATTACGAAACAGCATGCACTGAGTATCACAGCCCCATTTATGATTAAAAGAAAAATGGGACTGGGTGTAGTGGCTCATGCTGGTAATCCCAACATTTTGGGAGGCTGAGATGGGTGGATCACCTGAAGTCAGGAGTTCAAGACCAGCCTGGCCAACATGGTAAAACCCCATCAAATTACCCCATCAAATACAAAAATTAGCTGGGCATGGTGGCACGCGCCTGTAGTCCCAGCTACTCGGGAGGCTGAGGCAGGAGAATTGCTTCAACCCAGGAGGCGGAGGTTGCAGTGAGCCAAGATCGCGCCATTGCACTCCAGCCTAGGTAACNAAAAAAAAAAAAAAAAAAAAAAAAGAAATCTACACAGAAGGCAACTACCTCATCTCCTCCTGACCTTGTAGATGTCAGACTCACTCCTTCACCAGATCAGAGTCCTGACCTGATCCTTCCTTCCTGTTTCTGAAAATGGAGGAATGGAGAGGGCAAGGAGGCATCCCAGAGCCACCCCTACTCCCTGCTGCCTTCTGTGAATAGATGATTTCAAAGGTGCCACAGCCTCCTGCATCATCTGAATGGTCTCTATGATGCAAAGCGTTAGCTAGACAGTCCTGTGATGCTGTAGATATAGGAGATCGGGTTAAGTCTGTAAGAACCAACAACATACCAGAAAGTTGTATTTTATTTTGAAATATAATTCACGTACCATAAAATTCCACCCATTTAATGTTTTGTTGTTGTTGTGGGGGGGGGTTGTTTTTAATGGGCAGGGTCTTGCTGTGTTGCCCAGCCCAGAGTACAGTGGTGCCATCAAAGCTCATTGCAGTCTCAAGCTCCTGGGCTCAAGTGATCCTTCTGCCTCAGCCTCCCAAAGCATAAGCCCCTGTGCCTGGCCCTTTTATTGGTTTTTGAGACAGAGTCTTGCTCTGTCACCAGGTGCCAGGCTGGAGTGCAGTGGTGGTGCAATCTCGGCCCACTGCAACCTCCACCTCCCGGGTTCAAGCAATTCTCCTGCCTCAGCCTCCCAAGTAGCTGGGACTACAGGCATGTACCACCACGCCCAGCTAATTTTTGTATTTTTTTAGTAGAGACAGGGTTTCACTATGTTGGCCAGGGTGGTCTTGATCTCTTGACCTCGTGATCCACCTGCCTCAGCCTCCCAAAGTGCTGGGATTACAGGCGTGAGCCACTGCGCCCAGCCCTTTTTATTGGTTTTTAATGTATTCACAAAGCTGAATACCATCACCACCACTATCTAATTTCAGAATATCTCAACACCCCAAAAAGGAACCACAGGCCCATTAGTAGTCACTTCCCATTCCCCGCCCCCCTGCAAAGCCGGTGGCACCCACTAATCTACTACCTGTCTAGATCTCCCTGTGCTGAACATTTCACATAAATGGAATCAGACAGTTCGTGGCCTTTCATGCCTGGCTTTTTTCACTTAGCACAATATTTCCAAAGTGCATCCATGCTGTAACATGTATCAATATTTTACCATTTTTTATGGCCAAGTTATAGTCCTGGTATGGATATACGACATTTTGTATATCCATGCATCAGCTGATAAGACAGTTGGGTAGTTTCCACTCTTTGGCTACTGTGAACAACGCTGCTATGAACGTTCATGAGTACGCTTTTATGTGGACACATTTTCATTTCTCTTGGGTTGGAAGTTACTTTTTGAAAATAAATTCTTGTTATTAGGTTGTCACTTGTCTGTCTCCCACATTAAAAACCAAACAGCACAGGATTTTAAAAATATAGTTTTAAAAAAAAATGACACTTCCAACTACTTGGATTCCAAGTAAGTGATACCTGCCTGTCCTTACCACACTCCAATCTCACGCAAACACTTTACTGCATCCCCTCTGCCCCCTCACCCTGGGGCTCTGCAGGACCCCATCCTTAACCCACAGACCTCATCCGCCCAAATTATGCCTCTAAGCAGGAATCTGCACTGCAGCATATGAAATATTTAAGCTGCTTTTCTAAATATATACATTATTTAGCCTACAGTCTATAAAATATTTATATTGTCTCTCCCACCCCTAAATATCTGCATTATTTACAGTACAGTTGGGGAAACACTGCCTTGTATATTTTTTTCCTATTCCCTGTGTCGCTGGGGTACACACAGATTGGAGAGAGGCAATAGTCACAGTTCTCTTGCCCAGGTCACACAGAAGGCCCTGGGAATGCAGGAGATAACAGTGTCCAAAGCCAGATGGACAGCACTGGAGTCATCTCTGTGACCTCGTGGTACCACGGGAGCAGGGAGCAAACACCCTGTTATTTCTGGAGAGCAGTTTTGTATTGTAAGCTCAGTGCCCACTGCTGTTGATATTTAATTGCTCCCCAAGTCTCCTACATGGGGAGTCGCTCCCACTTCCAGCCGAGTTCATTCTTATTTGTGGCTTCTGTCACCCCCTCCAGGTGTGACCTCAGTCCTCAGGTTGGTGTAAGGAAAAGTTCTCTTCTTGTTCACTTTCTCTGCCAGGCCCATAGTGAACAGGACAGCAGCCCTGGCCTCTGAGTGCTGGCGCAGGCCCATTCCCCTGTGCTGTATTCTCCATGTGGCGGTTATCTGTTCTAACAGTGGGAAACTGAGGCACTGGCCAGTGTGCCTGAGATACTGATGCCCATGAGCTCTCCCAAAACTCATCTACTTATATGTGCAGGCTTTTCTTTTTACAATTCCACCTTCCATAACAGAATGAGACTCAAAGGTGATATTTTTCTTATTTGTAAAGTGGCTTTCATTTTTAAAAATTATGTAAGTGATACGTACTTGTAAATGTACTTATTACTCAAAAACAAATAAAGCAGAAAGCAAAACACCTTTGCCCTGTAATCCCACTTCTGAAGATAATCACTGTTAACAGATATAGAGCTTTGTAGACTCTTCCAGGATGGCTTTAGTATTGTATACAAAATGGGACCACACTATATAACCTGTTTTCTCTAACCAGCTTTTATCATGCAAAATATCATAGACATCTTTCCATATCATCATTAACAGGTTCCCTACCTTTGGACATTTAGGTCATTCTCATTGCTTTGTAATTACAAATAATGTCGCAATCAGCATCCCTAAGGAAAGTTTAGAAAATCTGGTATGTAAAGGCCAAAGTAGGGGATGAAATACCAGGGGTTTCTGAGCATTTGCCACATTGTCTCAGGGCCTTGCTGATAACAGACCCTACTGCCACTGTGGTCGGTGGCTGAGACACCGGTTCCCAGACTCCTCAGAGAGCAACTCTGGGCCCGGTTTGGTGGCACACACCTCCTTAGCTTAGACATCTCCGATGAAATGCCAAGAGGGTGCAATGAACTCTCTCCTCTCCTGACTGTCTAACTCAGGAGAGGTTGTCTTTTCCTCCTCCTCCTCCCCTACCTCCACTCCCCTTGGGTACCTCTACTTACCCTGCCTCTGTTTTGAATCTCTAAAATAATGTGACAAGTTAATGATGGTACAATTATCTAAATGTTTAACAGACATGTTATCTAAGTGAGTCGGATTGAGATTCCATCCCGCTGACAATAAACATCAATGGTGGAGCAGAAAGCGATAGGCAAATTATAGCAAACCCCGCAATTTCAATGCTATTAACTTTGGAGGAATAACAGCCTTGAGGCCTGTAAACTCTGAATAAAATAGGCCCTTGTGTTTGTCCAACTATTAAATCAAAATGCTACCAACATCCTAGAAAAAACAAGGCGATTTATGGCCTTTCAAGTTTCAGTTACACATTGGTTTTTATTAACTCCTTTCTGTCATCAGGCAGCCACAGTGTCACTAAGGAGAAGGGCGAGAAGTCAGAGAGGAGAGACAGGAGTGGACAGTGGGGGACAGGGGGATAAAGGAGAAGCCTGGGGTGCTGAGCATGGGCGTGAGGGGCGGTGAGTGCAAAACTGAGATCAAGAACTGAGGTTGATAATCAGGACTCGGATGTGGGGACACTTGTGAGTGAAGGGGCAACTCAGACCAGTAAGGAAGGTGGGTCCCGCCAGATCACCCCGAGGAACACCAACCTGGAATCCCAGCCCTGCCACTGGCTGAGTCATATTGTTTAAGCCTCTCTGAGCCTGTGATTCCGCATCAGTGACGCAGACAGTGGCATCCTGATGACTATACTGGATTATACATAAAAAGCAACAGTGCTGGGCACAGACCAAACTCTGAATAACAGTCCTCAAAGATCAGACTCTGTCATTCCCCTCCAATTTCTAGAACAGTTTTTAAGAGGCAAAAGATCTTCATCTTTCATCCCTTCTTCAGACACAGTAGGTATTTAATACACTGTTACTGAATCAGCTACTAAATAAAATGGAGGAATTCTTGTCTACTGGCAAGGGACAGAAACTGCAGGCCTCTAAAAATAACAGCAGCAAGCAGCTGCCGCATATGCATACATCAGTGCTCCTTCCCAGGGCTCAGGGCTTCACATGTACGATTTTATGTGGTTCTTACAGCAGCCATTGATTATTAATCATAGTTTACAAATGTGAAAAACTAAGGCTGAGAAAAACACAGACCATCAATGCAAGATCAGAATCTTAGGCTGTCCTTGGAACCCCAGAACCCCCAAATAGCCATTTTTCTTGCCCAATTCCCACACTCTACCTTTGAGAGAAGCAAGGAAACGAAGTCATTTGTCCCATAAAAAGCAAGTCCAACGCAGAGCCAGGAAAAGAACCTAGTTCTCCTTCTCCTGATTCACTATTGCTTCCAAACATCACGCTGCCCCCACATCCCCAATGATAATTTGCAATCACATTTCCGCTAGGGTAGGAGGCCAGGGAAGAGCAAGGCCTGTGTCCGGCCCACTGCTCAGCATCCATGTCCGGCACCCCAGTCCCGAGGACCGGTGGCATCCGTGTCCAGCTCCCCCATCCCAGGGCCCAGCATCCGTGTCCAGCTCCCCCATCCCAGGGCCCAGCATCTGTGTCCGGCTCCCCCGTCCTGAGGACCAGTGGCATCCGTGTTCAGCTCCCCCATCCCAGGGTCCAGCATCCATGTCTGGCTCTCCCGTCCCGAGGCCCAGGGTCTGGGTCCAGCTACCCTGTCCCAGGGCCCAGCGGCATCCATGTCTAGTATCCCTGTCCCGGGCCCACCATCCATATCCAGCATCCCCATACCGGGGGGGGCCCAGAAGCATCCATGTCCGGCACGCCTGTCTGGGGACCTAGCATCCATGTCCAGCACGCCCGTCCCAGGACCCAGCATCCATGTCCGGCATCCCCATCCCCAGTCCCAGCATCCATATTCAGCATCCTCATCCCAGAGCCCAGCAGCATCCATGTCCAGCATCTCTGTCCAGGGGTCAAGCATCCACGTCCAGCATCCCTGGCCATTATCCCCGTCCTGGGGCCCAGCATCCATGTCCAACATCCCTGTTCCAGGACCCAGCATCCATATCTGGCATCAAGTGACACTCAAGATATCTGTGGAGGAAATGAGCTTCAGCCCTTTACATATATATATATATATTTGGGACACAGTCTTACTCTGTCGCCAGGCTGGAGTGCAGTGGCACAATCTTGGCTCTTGGCTCACTGCAACCTTCGCCTCCTGTGTTCAAGCTATTCTCCTGCTTCAGCCTCCCAAGTAGCTGGGACTAGAGGTACATGCCACCATGCATGGCTAATTTTTGTATTTTTAGTAGACACAGGGTTTCACTTTGTTGGTCAGGATGGTCTCAATCTCTTGACCTCGTGATCCATCCGCCTCGGCCTCCCAAAGTGCTGGGATTATAGGCATGAGCTACCGTGCCTGGCCGCTTCAGCCCTTTCTAATCCAAACCTGCCTTGCATCAATTCTCCTTCTCCTATCCTAAAACAGCCAAACACCACTGATCCCCTCAAATCGTTGTCCAAAGCAGTGATGCTTCATATAAAATGTGCTGGGATGAGGAAGGGACAGAGTACAAAAGGACTTTCAGGGCAGTGAAATGGCTTTTCTGTATGACATGACAATGGTGGATACGTGTCCTTACACGTCTGTCCAAATCCACAGACTTACACCACCAGGAGTGAACCCTCATGTGAACTGTGGGCCCTAGGTGACAATGAGGTTCCAGTGCAGGTTCACTGATTGTAACAAATGTACCACCCATGCGGTGTGGGATGCTGATGGTGGGGGAGGCTGTGCACTTGCATGTGAGGACGGGTACTATGGGAACTCTATACTTTCCATTCCATTTTGTTATAACCTGAAGCTACTCTAAAAAAATAAAGTTTATTAATTTAAAAAATTGTATCAAGGGCCCCTCCAGAAGGTGGCCAGAAAGGCCCTGGGAGCCAGTAGGGTAAACAGTGGAGAGAAAGAAAGGCTGGTCTGGGCCAGCAGGAGACGGTTGGGTCGTCCCTCTCTACTCTACAGCAAGCAGCTCCAGCACGGCCGAGAGCCCTGTGCTTGGAAAATAAAACTCTATATTAGGCATCAAACATGCCTTTATAGTAACAGCACGAAATTAGGTCAAGAGTAAATCTATGCTGGGGCACTGACTGTACAAACAGCAGCACATGACCCTCCTCCCAAAGTGCCTATGACGTTCCGCGGCCGTTCTTGAGCCTGAGCTTTCTCATGTTAAATTCCTTGGCACAGATCGTGAAATGCTATACAAATCACCTCTGATATTTATAAAAGTCAAATGCTATTATGTTTTCAATGGGGAGGTCACAGCAAACCACATGGAGTCTGCCTGTCCCTCTGATGACTCACTGGCCTGTCCTCCCCATACCCTCCACCTTGAGCTGAGGTTTTCAGGTTCTTTTTTTTTTTTTTTTTTTTTCATGTAAAGTTTAAGTAGATTAAGTTATTTTTCATCATCTGGCCCCCTCCCAGCTCCTCTGGGACTGGCCACTAGGAGGCTGTTCTTGGGAGGAGGAGCCAGAACAGTTGCTAGTTTTCCTATCATGACAGGACTCCTTGGTGCCCAGCACTGCCCCTCGTGCAAGCTCAGGGCAGGAGGGGGCAAGACCAGCAGCCATCCTGAGGGGAGGAGCATTGCTGCTCACCCTTTTAAACCCTCTGCCTTGCCTGCTACTCCTGCCTACCCTCTGCCCCCACCATGATCACCCACTACAGAAAATTCTCCAAACAAGGACTCCATTTTCTACACTGAAGCTCAGAGCCAGGGACTGTCCCTGAAGCTTCCTCCAAGTATTATTAACATATTAGGAGTGAGAGAGGGGCCAGGGCAAGCAGGCAGCCAACATCAAGGTTGGAGATACAGTTCTGCACCTCCAAAGGGGAGGCTACACAGTGCAGAGAGAGAGAGAGAGAGAGAGAGAGCGCGAGAGAGAGAATATGCCTCCTAACCTCCTTCTCACTGAAACAAAGAGGACCTTTTGGGGGGGGGGTTCCCTCCAATGCCCACTCTCTACTAGAAGGGAAGAGCAGAGTCTGCAGCATGGACCCTCAGCCGCCAGGTGTGCTGTTTCTGGACTGCTAGACTCTTGCAGCCAACACACAGTGGATGAGAACCAGCATCTCAGCATTCGCATCTGGCTGAGTGGTTTCCCCTGTGACGCAGTAAGGTGGAAACTAAGCAACTTTTTCTAGGCCAGTAACAGAAAGTACTTATTTTGTAGTCACAGTGGGGAGAAGCTTGGGCTGGACTTGTGGGGCCTAATTCTAGTTTGTATTGTTTGTTCTTAACTGACCCCCTTTTTCAAATAGGGGCTTTGATCCCCTGATCTGCACATGAGAGCTGATGCCCAGGCCCCCATGGGAAGGGAAGACAATGCTAAAATGTGGGCTCTGGGGTGCAGGAGCCCTAGGCACACATTTAAGTCCTGCCCCAGACTGGTCTTCCTTAACCTTTCTGGGTTTCAGTTTCCTCTGGCAAAGATTAGGGAGAGAAAAAGGTCTATATTTTTGGACTAAAGACTTAATAAAATAATAATTCAAAAGTATCCAAAAGGGTACAGCTATTGAATTATCTGTACCTAAGGCAAGTTCAACCTACATGTTCATTTCCTTCACAACACCGTAACCTTCAGGAAGGCAGGGCCCAAGTTCTGTTCACCATTATGTATTAAGTCCACAAACCTGGCAAACAGTACGTACTTAGAAACTCAGAGAATGAGGAAATGAAAGAACTACAGGATGGGCCAGCTGCACAGGCCATTCTGCATGCCTATTCTACATAGGCAAACCTGAGTCACTAACCTGGCAGACCTTGCAGAGCAGGTTGAGGGCTGGGGGAGAGAGCTGAATTGCTCCAGGGTAAGTCTAGGGTCTAGTTCAACCTAGTACCCTGGGCCTGCAGAGGGTGCCCTTGAGCTTCCCAGCCTCAGAACTTAAACCTAGGAATGACTTTAGCTATCTTTTGTCTGCCTCTCTGCCTCTTTTTTCTTACTGGGGAAAGGTGGGATGAGATGAAAGATTCTATTTGAAGAGGTCAAGAGAGAGAATACCCAGATTCCTGCTAATAGCAGACATGGTTCAGGACCCCACTGGGAATTCAAAATTCCTGAGCCTTTGAGGGCACCAGTCACTGAGGCCTCCTCTAAGATGTGGAAGGGCATAGGCCTGGTGCTTCTGGAGGCTGGTACACCTGCTTCGTCTCCATTCAAGTTTTGTGGCCTGTCTGGCCTGGATTTACACATCACCTGTTTAGATATCAACAGAGTGGTTCTTTTGGGAAGCTCTGGGCATTCCAGACCTCAGGGCCTTAAGATCTACCAAATCTGCTCCACGAGACTGCTCAAAGTGTGGAGCTTCAATATGCCCTCACTTCTCTCAGCTGCACTGAGAGAGCCCCAGTGGCTCTCAGCTCAGTAGGCACACTGCAAATGTCCTCTTGGCCAGAGAACAGTCAGCGATCCTGGAAGACCCCATCATGACCTTGGAAAAAGCAGGTGTATGCTGTTCCTGTTCCTCCACCACCCTCCTCATTGACTTGGCCCTTCCCCATCACCTACCCAGTGGGGGAAATGCATGTTCTCAGAGGCCTCTGAGGAAGACCAGGATGATGCAAGGAGAGGAACTGCCACCTCCATTTCCTGAGCACTTACTCCACGTGAGGCCTATGTTGAAATCATCCAGTCTGTGATGGGGCTGGAATTTGAATCTAGATTGTCTGACACCAGATCCCAAGTTCTGGGTCACTACTATGCACCAAATACCGTCCACTTGACACTCTGACTTTCGGCTTCATGGGGTTCCTCTTCCCTGTAATCTGCACGACAAACCTGTGACACCCTGTTAGGGCTCCAACTCGCCTAGCTCTAGCGAGTAATGTCCTCTAGAGACCATCACATGCACTTCCCTGCCTTCAGGCAGGTCTCTCGTCCCCAGGCAGTCATTTGCCCATCCCCGTTTCCTGCTCCCTGACTCCCTCAGTCTCTCTGGCCAGACCCACACAGGCCAGCCTTGGCCCCAAATCCCTCATATTCAAATTACAAATAGGTGGCTGCTCAGGGTTCCCTACAGATGGACGGAAAGAGTTGAAGGTTCCTGCAGGTCACCCTCATGGCCTCCTCATTCAGACCTCCCATTTTCTCCCGAGGGCATGCCGAAGACTGCCTCAGCCTCCTACCCCAGAGCTCAGCAGCCAAGTTATCTTGCTGCCCTCTAATTAACACCACCGGATCCTGTCTGTTGCCCCCAGGCCTGTTTAAGTCCCAAATGGGGATGTACAGTGGCTTGAACAACATTATGATTTGTAAAACCTACTCCTAATTAGTTTGACTTTGAATAAAGAGGGTAATTATTTTTAAATTTATTAACTGCTGCCTGGCCAGAGAAGTTTCCAGATCAAATGACATGGAGAAGCTATTTCTGCTCAGTGATGCAGCAATTTATATTACTGATCGGTCATTAAAACCTCTGGCACAAAACCACTTGTGTTTCCTGAGCCAAGATAGTGTCCGTGTGTCAAATTTCAAACCCAGAGTATAAATTAAGCCATTAATGGTATTTATCAGTTTATCTGGACTTAAATAACTACTTACTAATTTAAGACGTTCTGATATAGAAGCCAGGTGGTGCGCTGGGTGTGCGTGTGGGTGTGCACGTGTGTGTATGTGTGTTTTCTCACTTTTATTTTACTGAACAGTGTAAAAAAAATTCTGATGTGTAAATGAAGTACAAGCATCTCGGGAACTGCCTAGCTGTTAATTCCTCACTGCTCTGCAACCCAAACATTTTGGAAGCAGCAGTGTTTTGCAATATGTATTTGTCATAATATAAAAGGTGTAAAATGATCTCTGTTTATCTCCTCAAAGTCTTCGTTGTACCAAAACAGAAAACTGAATGTGACAACAAAGCCTGAGCCCAGCCCAGCCGTAAGCATGGCCTCCTAGAACACCAGCTTGAGCTCGTCAAGATCTTGAGGGCAGGGGGCAAGGAGGGGTCACACACACCAGGACAGACATCCAGGTCAAGTAGGGTCAAAAGGGTGAGATGTGAAGATGTCATTCTCTTGGATAGACTGGAATTTGAAATCATTTCCATTAAATTCATTTTCCAGTTTCAAGAATATCTGTACGACACCATAACCACCTGTGCTATGCAAAGCCGCACGTGAGCTCCATGAACTCCCACATGGCAGCCTTGGATATGAAACTGATCTAATTCAGGCAAACTGTATCCTATTCCAGGAGGACGATTAGAGGCTTCTACATCAGGGTATCGGGGCTTCTTAGTGAAATGGGACACAGGGATCCAAAAGGGCTCTTTCCATGCAGGGCCGTGAGCTCACTGACCTCTAAACAGGATCACCCTGAACCACTCAGCCCACAGACTCCTGGGCAAGACTCGGTCAACGCGAAGGCAGCTGGGGAGTATTAGAAAGAGTACTTGAGTTGGAGTTGGGTCAAGTTCCAGTTCTCCACTTCCTAGTGGGTAGTATCTAGGCCCCCATGTTCTCATCTGTTAAATGGGTATAACAGAGAAAAGTGTTTTATAAACTAAGGTAGCAAAAACATCAAGTGGCACTGGCACTATTTTACTGTCCCAGGGCCTCCAATCCTTCTCTTTTTCAGAGCTCTTCCAACAATACCTGGCCTCCTACTGGTTTTTCCCACTCCAAGAGCTTTAGTGATATTTTCAGCATTCCCTGACATCAGGCATCTCCCTTCCTCCTGGGTCCCCTTTCCTGGAACAGAGAGGTCAAATAGATTTCAGATTGTATTCTCTCACTGATTATTAGAAGAACTGAAAATCTACCTGGGTTCAGCAGGAAGTAGCGCTATGAGTGATGAATGAGCTCTGCCACGTGTCAGAGAGAGTCACCAGGGTCGCAGAGGACCCCTCTCTGCCAACCTTATCCTGAGGGTAAGGCTGCTGTCGTATCCCCCTCGGCACTGAGCACAACACCTGCCCCACACAAGGAAGTGCCTCCTCCTACTGGGGGAGCTTGCCCGCAGCTCACACTAAGTAAGGCTGGCAGGGAGCCTCTCTCAAAGCATCCACCTTGGTCTCGCATCCCTAATTTGGATTCATTTTCTCCATTCCCCATCCTTTCAAGAGCTCAGTTTACTCAATCTTTATTGAGTATACCACATGTGGCCTATTGAGCAGGCCACATTTTACCTCAACATCAACAGGGGGCACTCGGTAGCTGACCTCTCCCTCCTCCAGGAGAGGAGCCCCATCCACAAGATCTCTGGGGAAAAACAAAGGGCCCAGACCACCACATTCAGACCTTCAGCTTCTTTCAAGAACAGGGCATGTGCCTGAGTTGGTCACCGTCATATCCCCAGTAGGTGCCAGAGGTATGGAACCAGGGGGTGCTCCATACATCTGGGGTCCGCCTGGGAACAGCCTCCACAGCTGCTCTCCCCTCAGGGACTCAACTTGCTCCCCTGCCCCGGCTTAGAGGGCAGCTTGCTCCCTGCTGCCGCAAATTTAATCTGGATGGACAGAATTAAGCTGCTTGGAAAAGCTGGCTCATAGCTCAGCCCCCCAGATTAGAACTCTCAGAGTGGGATTCTCAGTTACATGTGGTCTAGCAATAAGAAAATGGCTGGGACCCTGGGAGACCCGGTTGTCCCCTCACTTTCATAGCAACAAGCTCTGGAAGCCTGGGCAAAATAACCTCACCAGGTCACCTTCTCTGTAACTGAGCTAGGGAGATGCTGAGTGGAATGACAGCTCACCTGTAAAGCTCTCCTCCCATCCTGACAGGGCAAGGCCCCTCCAGGCCAAAGCTCGAGGTGCCAGTCAGGATGCACGTTTTCCACTTAGAAAAGGTCCGGACAAGAATGCTGGAATACTGACACCAATCATCTTAACAGCAGCTGACTGGTGTTCTTCCTTCTTCCACTTTCGTCCCCTGTGGTAGCCTGTTTCCAAAGATGGCTGCCACCAACTTCCTCTTTCCCTATAGGCTTCTGTCACTTCCCTACTGGGAAGGAGAGTCCAGCCTTCCAGCACCTTCAATCTGGGGCTGACCTGTAACTATTTGATTGATGAAATGTGGTGGAAGTAATGCTGTGTACTTTCAGCCTAGCTTTTACTGGGTTTTTTTTTTTTTTTTTTTGGAGACAGAATCTAGCTTTGTCGCCAGGCTGGAGTGCAGTGACCCGATCTCAGTTCACTGCAACCTCTGCCTCCCGGATTCAAGTGATTCTCCTGCCTCAGTCTCCCGAGTAGCTGGGACTACAGGCGCATGCCACCACACCCAGCTAATTTTTGTATTTTAGTAGACACAGGGTTTCACTATGTTGGCCAGGATGGTCTCAATCTCTTGACCTTGTGATCCACCCACCTCGGCCTCCCAAAGTGCTGGGATTATAGGCGTAAGCCACCACGCCTGGCCTCAGCCTAGCTTTTAACAGGACTAGCAGTCCCTGTGTCCTGACTCCTGGAAACCTGGGCTGTCACACAAGTCCAGGTTACTCTGCTGAAGAGAGAAGCCAAGTTAAGAAAGACTGAGACTCGATAATTGAGTGAAGGAGCCATCTTGGACATCCAGTCCAGCCCAGTCAAGTCTTCAGATGACACCAGCTCCAGCCATTACCTGATGGAAACCGCATGAGACCCAGAGTGAAAACCACATAGCTGTGCCCAGTTACCAACAAAACTGCCAGAAATAATAACACTTTATTGTTTTAAACGGCTATTGGAGTGGTTTATTACATGACAACACTCTCCATGGTCAATCCTCAACACAAGAGCCAGAATAACCTATTAAACACATATATCAAAACGCTCCGATGGATTACTTTTACCCCCTCTCACGTGCATCTGTGTGTATTTATGTATTACACCTCAGTGAAGCTATGTATGTGTGTATGTGTGTGTGAGCGTGTGTGGGTACAGTCATGTGTCACTTAGTGATATGGATATGTTCTGAGAAATGTTCCATTAGGCAATTTTTATCTTAAATAGGGCACAGGGATCCAAAAGAGCCCTGCCCAGGACAGGGCAGTGAGCTAAATGATCCTGAGCCTTTTGGCCCACAGACAACACTCAATGTGCAGGCAGCTGGGGAGTCATGGAAAGAGCATGTGATCTGCATCAAGTTCCAGCTCTCCACTTCCTAGTGCGTAGCTTCTGGGCTGTATCATAGAGCACATCTACACCAGCCTAGATGGTACAGCCTTCTAAGCACCTAGGTTATATGGTATAGCCTATTGTCCCTAGGCTGCTACAAACCTTTACAGCATGCTACTGTACTAAACACTGCAGGCAATTATAACACAATAGTAAGTATTTATGTATCTAAACACATGTAAATGTAGAAGAGGCACAGTAAAAATATGGTATTACAATCTTATGGGGCCACTGACATATATGTAATCCATTGTTGACCAAAATGTCATTATATGATGTGATATAGTTTGGATATTTACCCAAATCTCATGTTGAATGGTAAGTCTAAATGTTGGAGGTAGAGCCTGGTGGGAGGTGACTGGATCATGGCGGTGGGTTTCTCCTGAGTGGTTTAGCACCATCCTATTCTCATGACAATGAGTGAGTTCTCTTAGAGATCTGGTCATTTAAAAGTATGCAGCAGCTTTCCCCTCGTCCAACTCTCTCTCTCTAGCTCCTGCTCTGGCCATGTGACATGCCTGTCCCCCCATTTCCTTCCACATGATTGTAAGCTTCCTGAGGCCTCCCCAGAGCCTGAGCAGATGCCAGCATCATGCTTCCTGGAAAGCCTGCAGAACTGTGAGCCAATTAAACCCTTCTGTAAACTACCCAGTCTCAGATATTTCTTTACAGCAATGCAAGAACCACTAAATACACAGCACATCACTCTGTTTGTGCATGTATGTGTATATATAGAGAGAGGTAGCATGAGTAAAACCAGTGACTCTTCCTGACACTGGCAGAGATCATTTATACACATGTACATACCCATGCCGCTTTTTGGAGATCTAATATACCATATAATGTGAAATTCGTGCTTTTTAAAGTGTACAGTTCAACGAATACATAGAATGGTTCCTGACTTACGATGTTTCAACTTTATAATTGTGGGAAACCATCACAGTTTTGAAGTAATGTACAGGATATAATAAATTCCATGAGATCTTCAACACTTTTATTATAACCTAGGTTTTATATTAAATGATTTTGCCTAACTGTAGGCTAATATAAGTGTTCTGAGCACATTCAAGGCATGCTAGACTAAGCTATGATGTTAGTTGTATTAAATACATCTTTGATGTATTATCTTTTCAGCTTATGATGGGTTTATCAGGACACAGCCCTACTGTAAGTCGAGGATCCTCAGTATGCAAAACTGTAGTCATCACCACAATCAATTTTAGAACATTTTCATTACTCCAAAAAGAAACTCCATCCCATCAGCAGTCACTGTCCATTTCCCCACCTCCAGCCCCTGCCAACTACTAATTTACTTTCTGTCTCTATAGATTTGCCTATTCTAGATATTTCACATGGACGGAATCATTTTGTAACTTGCTGCTTTCATGGAGCATATTCAAGTTCATCTATGTTATAGTATGTATCAGTACTTCATTCCTTTTTAAGGCCAAATAGTATGTCATGGTATGAATATGCCACACTTTGCTTATCCATTCATCAGCTGGTAGACATTGGGTTGTTTCCATTTCTTGGCTACTATGAATAATGCTGCTGCAGACATTCATGTACAGGTTCTTATGTGAGCATATCTTCTCAGTTCTCTTGACTGTATACCTAGGAAAGGAACTGCTGTGTCACATGATAATTCTATGCTTAACCTCTTGAGGAAGCGCCAGACTATTTTCCAAAGTGGCTGCACCATTTACACTCCCACCAGCATAATATGAGAGTTCTGGTTTTTCCACATCTTTGATAACACTTGTTACTATCTGTATTTTTTATTGTAGCCACATTTTAGTGGGCATGAAGCAGTATCTCACTGTGGTTTTGATTTGCATCTCCCTGATGGCGAATGCAGTTGAGTGTCTTTATCAGGTGCTCATTGGCTAGTTGTCTATCTTTGGAGATACGTCTGTTCAGGCCCTTTACGCATTATTTGATTATTTGAATGTTTTTTTGAATTATAAGACCTCTATTTCTAGCTATAAGTTCCTCATCAAAAATATGATTTGCAAATATTTTCTCACCTTCTAAAGGACTCTTAGCACATGCAGAATAAAATCCAGATCTTTTACCAGGGCTGAGAGACTTGCCAGATCCCGCCCTCATCCCTCCTGACTCTCTACAAGTCACTTCCTGCTCTCTGGCCACACTGCTCTGCGTGTGGGTTCTTAAACTTGGCAGGGCTGACCCAGCCTCAGGGCTTCTGCAAGTGCTTGCTCCCTTTGCTTAGACGTTCTTCCCAGAAATTTTTGAATGGCTCACTCCCTCACTTTTTTTTTTTTTTTTTTTTTTTTTTTTTTGAAGACATTTGTTTTTTTTTTTTTTTTTTTTTTTTTTTTTTTTTTTTGAGATGAGGTCTCGCTCTGTCACCCAGGCTGGAGTGTAATGGCATGATCTCGACTCACTGCAACCTCCATGTCCTGGGTTCAAGCGATTCTCTGGTCTCAGCCTCCCGAGTAGCTGGGATACAGGCATGCACCACCAAGCCTGGCTAATTTTTATTTTATTTTATTTTTTTTGTAGAGACAGGGTTTCACTATGCGGACCAGGCTGGTCTCGAACTCCTGGCCTCAAGTGACCTACCCGCCTTGGCCTCCCAACTCCCTCACTTTTTAAGACTCTGCTCAGACACCACCTTCTTCCCTGACCATTTTATCCATCTCTCCCTAAATATCCATAATATTTATCCACAATATTACTTTCTCCCTATTATTCTCTACTCCTTATCCTTTCCTTAGTAGCACTTACTATATATAACCAGACATGATATCGTGCACTTATTTGCTGTTTCTGTCTCCCAGCTACAATCTCAGTTCCATGGGGGGCAGAAATGTCATTTGTCTCATACACTACTACATCTTAAATGCCTAAACAGTGCCAGGCACATTGTAGAAACTCAATAAATATCTATTACATCAAACATACCTACTACTATTTACTGAGTACTTACTGTGAGCCAAACATTCCATGAAATACTTCAAATAAAATATCTTATTTCATCCCCACAACAACCCTATGCTATGAGGTAGACACCAATATTACTCCACTCTTCTAACAGATGAGAAATCTAAATTAAGAAAGTTTAAATAATTTATCCATGGCCCCACAGGTAGGAAGCGGCAGAGTAGGGATTAAACCCATGCAGTCTCAGCTGTGAACTATAAGGCTCTACCACAGCTATCCCCATTACCGACTCCAGCAAGCCCCTTTCCTTTGAGCCTCCGTTTCCTCATCTATGACATAAGAGTAGCCTCCCATCTTACCTTACAGGGCTACTGAGAGATTAGCCAGGTGGGATCACATAAAGCAGTGGTCCCCAACCTTTTTGTCACCAGGGACCAGTTTCATGGAAGACAACTTTTTCACATATGGCCGGGTGCAGGAGGGTGGTTCTGGGATGATTTAAGCATATTACATTTATTTTACATTTCATTTCTATTATTACCTTGTAATATATCATGAGCTAATAATATAAGTCACCATAATGTAGAATTAGTGGGAGCCCTGAGCTTGTTTTCCTGCAACTAGATGGTCCCATATGGGGGTGACGAGAGACAGTGAAAGATCATCAGGCATTAGATTCTCATGAGGATCACACAACCCAGACCCCTTGCATGCATAGTTCACAATAGGGTTTGCGCTGTGAGAATCTAATGCTGCTGCTGATCTGACACAAGGCGGAGCTCAGGTGGCAATGCGTGCAATGGGAGCAGCTGTACATACAGATGAAGCTTCGCTTGTTCACCCACCGCTCACCTCCTGCCATGCAGCCTGGTTCCCAACAGGCCACCATGGACACCAGCCCATGACCCCAGGGTTGGGGACCCCTGACGCAAAGCACTGAGAATAGTGCCAGCCTCATTGTGAGTGTTCAATAAGTGTGAGCTGCCGTGATGATGTGATGACAACGGTGCTGATCACAATGATCAGATGACTTCGGTGCAGTGAAATCAATCCCTTTGAAATCAAATAAAGCTCTGTCATTGTGAATTAATATCATTCAAATGCATCGTGTGAACAGACTGTGTACAGACTGAGTCTCAGCTCTCACAGAGGGAGGACCAGCCCACTGTGGCCACGCGAGGGTTTCAGTTTCGTCAGATGGGGTGTGAGAGATTTCCTGACTAGGGGAAGAAGAGATTTTGATAACATCACAGACAAAGGCCTCAACAAGAGCATACTGGATACCTCCAAGAAGGATCTCAGTGGCCCATTAGAGACAGATCCTGGCCTAATCTAGGACAGCCATTCTCATGGGGCCATGCCATGCTTGTAAACTCCTGCTGGGCAAGCCCCACAGACAAGAGTAGCTGAATGCGTCAGAAGCCCATCCTACTCACAGCTCCCCCAGGAAATTACTGAATGTTACATTTGCTAAAAAGAGGTTGCCACCCAGATAGTTCATGTCCATGTGCCACCAACATTGCAGAAAACCTAGAGAATAGAAATGCAAGTCAACTCACCAGTATGGGTCTGTCTGTGCGTCTCCAGAGCATCCTCCTTTGAAAACTGTGCACCACACTGATCACAGACAAAGGCTTTGGCACCCGCTGAAAGAAAGGAGAGGCCGTTACCACTAGAGCAATAGTCCATTGGTGAGGGGGGAGGTCCTGGGCCACAACTGTGCAGGTGGATACTAGGGGAGGAGACTGGACACCTGCAAAAATCCTGGGTGAGGGATCATCCATGGCTCAGAGCCTCCTCCAAGAGGTGAACACTCACCCAACTGAGCTCCAAACACCCTTGTCTAGGGCTCTTCAAGAGGGAAGAAGAAACAAAATCAGAATAACCAAGATAAACAGAAATGGGGTCCAAGTGAGATACCCCGAGAAGGAGGGGGATCTGAAGAGTTAGCCCCAGGTGATGGGAGAACAGGAGAAAAATGATGCCAATGCAGGGAAATGTGCCCTGTTGCCTAGACCGTACTTTATAGGAAGGTAAGAATTGCTGACATACTCAACCTGGATGTCCATGGGGGCCTCTGCCTCAATGTTTCTAACACTAAATTCATCATCTACCCTGCTGCTGCCTCCAGCTGAACATTTAAAACCCCTGAATGGCTCCCCAGTGCCTGGAGAACAAGGTCCAAGCTCCTTACCATGACTCACAAAGCACTTCTGGGTGTGCTCCTCTTTCCTGCTTCATCTCTCACACCTCACTCTTGTTCTCTTTTCTCCAGCCACACTGAACCAGGCAGGCTCCCTGGAGAAGTTGTGTTCTTCCTCATTGCCAGGCCTGTGCACATTCTTCTGCACGTCTTCTGCCTCTGACATTCTCCCACGCTTCCCTGGCTGCTATGGTGCAGTTGGAGCTCCTGTTCATCATTCATGCATCGGCCTCAATACCTGGGGCCCTATGGGTAGGTGCGGCGACTCTCCTTTATGCTCCCATAGGCCCTTACTGTGCTCCATTCTAAATGCCTGTGGCCTTGTCTTTCTCCCGCACCATACTGTAAGCTCCCTGGCAGAAGGACTGTGTCATCTTGTGCACAGCTGCATCTGCCTGACACACAGTGGAAACCTATTACTATACATATTTGTGGAATAAACAAAATGAATTCGGTGCCACTCAATAAACTTTTTCAGAACTGTTATTTGGAAGGCTTAAAGTGATGATGCCGCCATGTCAAGATGAAACAGTGCTTTTTATCATTGGCTAATTGTCTTCACAGCTCTGCCATACTATCTGATCCAGGGGTCGCCTGTCACAAGCCTTGGCATTTTTCCTTCAACATGTCTCCTAGATGCGCTCTTCCATTGCATTTTGATCATCACTGCCCCGTTCAGGCTCTTACTGCATGACACTCAGAACACTGTTAAGACACAAGGTGTTTCCACACCACCAGCCACCTGCATACTACTCAACAGATGCAGGGTCCTCCAAGGCCACTTGATTCCTCACACTTTCTTACTCAAGAAGATACAATGGCTCCCAATTTGGACTGACTCTAAATTCCTCTACTTGGCTTCAAGGCCTTCCATAACCTGTCCCAGTTAGCCACCCAACTCCATAGGTAAGAGGTCCTCACCAGCCCTCTCTGGGTGCTGCCTGACTTCCCTGAGTCTCTGTGCTTGAGCAATGCCCAGTCCCATTCCTCCACTCTATTTTCGAGAGCAGGGTTTGTGGACATCAAGCACTCCAGCCCCTTACTCTTCTGTCCTTTCCAATCTGCCACTCCACTCTGTTCCTTTCAACGTGTCTTAGCATTTTGTTGTTACTTTTGAGACAAGGTCTCCGTCTGTCACACAGGCCGGAGCGCAGTGGTGCAATCATAGTTCACAGCAGCCTCAACCTCCTGGGTTCAAGTGATCCTCCCATCTCAGCCTCCTGAGTAGCTAGGCCTATAGGCACAGGCCACCACACCCACCTAATTCTGTTTTTATTTTTTTTTTTTTTAGAGATGAGGTCTCACTATGGTTCCCAGGTAGGTCTCAACCTCCTGGGCTCAAACAATCCTCCCACCTTGTTCTCCCAAAGTGCTGGGGGTTCCAGGTGTGAGCCACTGTGTCTGGTCATCTTAGCTCTTCCTTGAATATGCCTGTGTTTTAGTTTTGCATTAGAGCCTCGTAAGAGCCAGAACTACATTTACATATATCTGTAGCCCACCACGCTGTTTTCAGATCACCGCAGATTTCCTGAGGCTTTGGTTCGTCCTGACAACCACATTTGCAGTACATGCTATCATCACCCCCATGTAGCAGATGGGTAAATTCAAGCTCAGAGAGGTTAAGCACTTTGCCCAACACCACACAGAGGGTAATACGGTAAAGGTGAATCCAAACATAGGCAGCCTGATTTCAGAGCCCTCACTCGTAATCCCCGTACCCTTCGGCCTCCCTAGGGTTCCATCTGCAAAGACGTTTCATGGGTAAGGCCCCATGAGTGGGGTCTGAGCTCCCTTCTCTGAAAGAAAATTCAATTTACCTATTTTACACATCAGGGTTTTGGGGTTAGAAAAACAATTCCAATACTTTTCTACAAATTTGAAAACCTCTGCCTTGGAGAATCAGTACATACTTTTAAGGAATGTAACTCCAAATACAAGCTGTTCCAGCACAGACTTAAATACCAATGAACATTTCTTGCAGTGAAGAATATGAGGACCCTGGCGGAGGTCTAGAATGTGAGGTCCTCCGGGGGTACTGACTTTCTTTACCTCACTGACACCTATCTTTCTACTGATGAGCAGGATATACTCTAGTAGGTACTCAACAAATGTGAGTCGACTGGCCAGGTAAGTGGGTAATAAAGTACCCCAGGGAGGATAGGAACTCAATTTTCCTGAAGAGCTTTAAAAATAATTATTGTTGGGCCAGGCACGATGGCTCATGCCTGTAATCCCAGCACTTTGGGAGGCTGAGGTAGGTGGATCGCCTGAGGTCAAGAGTTTGAGACCAGCCTTGCCAACATGCTGAAACTTCGTTTCTACTAAAGATACAAAAAATTAGCCAGGCGTGGTGGCACGCGCCTGTAATTCAGCTACTCAGGAGGCTAAAGCAGGAGAATTCCTTGAACCGTGAGGCAGAGGTTGCAGTGAGCCAAGATCACGCCACTGCACTCCAGCCTGGGCAACAGGGTGAGACTCCAACTCAAAAAATAAAAATAAATGAATAAATATTGTCATTTGCCTCAGGTGGCTGCGGTTGAATTTCACCTGGAGGCCGGAAGAATCCCATGGTGACCTCTGGGTGTCCCTTCAAGCCACAGAGCATCCTCAGGCCAAGCACCTGGTACATGGCTTAGAGAACTTTGAAGAAAGAGCCAAGAAAACTGCAAAGCAGTCATGACGTGTGTTCACAGGGGTAGCAGCCAAGGCTACCTTTCATCCGTTTATACTGGAAATGCAGAAAGCCCCTCCAAGAGCAGAGTGGGCCCAGATGGGAAAGATGGGGCTGGGTGAATCATAGCTTCCTCACAATTAGAAACTGCCCCCAATCCCAAATCATTCGCCATCAGTGATTTTCTGTAGATCTGTTAGAAATCTGATTTTAATTGTATTTCTTCCTTGGGTTCTATTCGCTCTCACAGCTCTCTAAAGGAGAAAGGGGAAGCAAAGGCCCGAGGAGGGAGGCACCGGCTGGAAAGGGGAGGGCGTCCTGTGGGCTCCCACACTGGAGCCCCGCAATCGGCGAGGAGCCCGCCATGCCACAGGCTTCCAAGGGATGTGGTTCGGAGGGTTCTTAGAAAACAGCCATCACCGTGGGCTGGAGCAGCTTCTCGCTTTAATGACTGAGAAGCAGAGAGAAAGGAAGGAGGCCAGGTAGGAAATAAAGGGCCGGATGTGTACCATCAGACAAGTGCACAGGAAGATGAAGACAGATAAGCACACACGATCTAGTAAAGGCGCTCCCTCGGTCCAAGCCTGACCACATCTGCTTGCCTTCAAAGTCCCGCCACTCCACCCCCACCTCACTGAAGTCACGACACTGAGCTGAGTATGTGAAAGTCCCTGTCCTCAGTGACTCTGGGCCAGATCCCTCCTTACACATGGATAACACAAATGTCAGCTCCCATTGCTAGCCCCTACTCATGAAGCCCCAATACTCCCACACCCACCCGGACAGGCTCTGACTTCCCCCCAACCCTCCAGGGTGAGACCAAAGACAGGCACAGTTCCACGGACACGTGAGTGGAGCAGGGCAAGGCAGACGAAATCCTCTCTCCCAAGGAGGCTTGTGCCTTTAAATTGTCTCTGTAATGGCTGGCTCGGAGGCAGAAATATTTGGCAGACCTGGAATTAAAAGTGATAAATTTCCTCGCCAAGCTTTGATCGATAATAGAGGCCTCATCTGTTAATCAATAAGACAGTCTCTGCCTGTTTACTGTGCATATGTTGTTCACTGCTGCCTTCAGTATGATGTCAGGTTTGCATTCAAAGCAACTCAAGTGTGTATAAACCACATGGCTATTCCCAAAATGCATTACGGTGACATCATGCAGCCACTAATACATTTATAAAGCATCAATGGGAGGGGGTGAAGGGGAGGGAAGGAGGTCATGCCAGCTGAACACAGCAGGTGCGCATGGACCTAGCAGCAGCATTTACACCCACAAAATTTCCTGGGGCTCAACCTGGAGTAGGGAGAACTCCAGGGACACAGCTCTGGGATGGCCATGACTTCCCATATCCTTCCCACACACAGGGGCTGGTTTTCGAATGTCCAGGAACTACATGCCAAGAGGTGGATTACAGTAAATAAACAAAAGAGACGAAATCCCTTCCCACAGGGAGCTTACGTTCAAGAGGGGAGGGCAGATTTTTAAAAAGCAAGTAAATATAGAACAGGCCAGGTGGTGATAAGTGATAAAAAGAGAAATAAATTAAGGGAAGAGGGCCAGACATGGTGGCTCAGGCCTGTAATCCCAGCACTTTGGGAGACTGGGATGGGTAGATCACTTCGGCTCAGGAGTTCAAGACCAGCCTGGCTAACATGACGAAACCCCATCTCTGCTAAAAATACAAAAATTAGCCAGGCGTGGTAGCTGAATTTTAAATCCCAGCTCCTCAGGAGGCTGAGGCAGGAGAACAGCTTGAGCCCGGAAGGCAGAGGTTGTCACGAGCTAAGATCATGCCATTGCACTCCAGCCTGGGAGACAGGAGTGAAACTCTGCCTCAAAACAAACAACAAAAACAAAAAAAGGCATTAAGTGAAGATAAACAGAGATGCCAGGGGCTGTTCTTTTACATGAGGTAGTCAGGGAGGACCTCGCAGATGCGCTGACATCTGTGGAAAGCAAGGCCACCATGTGAGAACACCCACACCAGGCAAGGGAAGACGGGTAAGGAGGCCAGCTGCACGGGATGGCCTGAGGTCGAGGTGGGAGACGCAGGGGTGGGGAAGTTAAGGAATAGATTGCGGAAACAAACTAAATAGCAGAGGGAGAATGGCATAAGATAAAGGGGGCTAGAACCTCGCTATCCACAGCAGTCACAGATCCAAGTGAACCGAGGACAACAGCAGGATCTAAGCCAAAAGCACTAGGTCCCACGCCTAACTTGGCCACTCACTGCTGTGGGCATCACGCGAGTCATTACACCTTGATGGACTGATTTCCCAATCTGTAAAATGGGAATGAGCCTGTCTGCCTGCCTCCCTGAGGCTGCTGTGAGGAGCAAATGGGATAACAGACATGGGTGAATACAAAACTCCTTGTCAATCACGAAACACTCTGTGGACAGCAGAGGTCCTTGGTGGGTTTTGTACCACAGGAGGCAGTGCAGTGTGGTTAAGAGCTCCACATTTGGATCAGACAGACCAGAGGTCAAATCGTCAGCAAGCTGCCAATCTCAGGGAGCCTGTTGCCTCAGCTGTAAAATGGGAGCAGTAAGAGGAGGTCCCTCAGAGAGTTATGACACGGTGGGGAAAGTGCTCCACCCCACAGCTGGTGGGTAGATATGCAGAACCAGCAAGTCGCAGCTTCCATCATCTCCAGTCACTTTTCCTTTAAAGAAAGAGCTCCTTTCATGCAATTAAAGTATGATTGATTTTACTGGAATTGGACATACAGTTATTTGGGGGCCATTTATCTTGTGTAAAGTGAGTCTCACATTCATAAAGACATATGGCACCACACCTGCACATACACGAACACACACACACGCACACCCCACGTTGTTCCTCTAATTTAAAGATGAGTGATTGTTTTGTTGAGGGGAGCAGAAAAATCTGCCATAGAACCAGTATGTCAGTATCAGCAGCTATTCACCAACCTGGCTCTGAAATCTTCCCTGGACAAGGCCCTGGAGCCCCATTCAACCGTCCTGTATTTGGGGCTCTCTTCCATCTTCCCAATGGACTGTAAGCTCTGTGAGAGCAGGTTCCCACCTGTCTTGGGCTTTACCATATCCTGATGCCCTGCGCCATGCCCGGCATACAGTCTGTGGTCACTAAATGCTTGTTAAACAAAGAAGGCCCCAGGCAAGTTCCTGGGTGCAGAACTGACCTGAGAAGGGTGCAGTGACCACTCGGGGCACTGCCAAGCTGTCTGTCCCCTAGGGGGTGGCAGAGTCCTTATTCTACACACTCAGTTCTCTACTACCCCTTTTTTAAAATAAGGACGTGGTCTCTGGCTAGGTCTCACGGAGTTGAGAGGAAAAGGAAGGAAAGGTTAGGAAGTGGGGCTGTCTGCTGCTTCTGGTGCAAGGCCTCCCTCTCAACAGCATGTCTGCTCCCAACCCAGCCCAGCTGGGTTCACTGCGGCAGCCAACAAACAAGCCCTCCCTCAGTGAGCCTCCTGCCCCTCTGCCCCCAGGCAATGATCTGCCGAGCAACTACTCCCTACCCCAGGCACTGAGTTTATCTGACATTCCAGGTACCAGTTGTGAAACAGACAGACAGATATTCTTGCCCCTGCCAGTCTCCCAGGGACCCTGCAGATGAGAGCTTCAGGATGTTCTAAGCGTCGCCCTGCAGGGAGCAGGGAGCTCTCTGATGGTTTTGGGTTCTCCAGACCCCTATTCTTCTCCTGTTTTTCCCTGACTTCCTGACACCTCCAGAAGGCTGGGGACAAAGGAAGGAGGAAGGTTCAAAGCTGGTTAAAGTTTGATGGAAAGAGAATGCACATGCCAGAGGCAGGACTCAGGCCTCTGTGTGTGGGAGCCTCTCTCCCTCTGTGCCAAGGATCACCCCAACTCACAGGAATCAAAGAAGAGAACAGCCAGAAGGGCACTTCCAAAAACATAAAGCTTTCTCTAAATGCCCAAGATCTCAACGACAATGAAGCTGAAATCCAGTAGGAGCCATGCAAGTTCCCCACAGCTGCCCTCTCTCCCTTGACAAAGAGCCTCCCTCCCTCTGCCCTAACCAGAAGTGGGGCTCAGGGGGTCCCGGGCATCCAGGCAGGAAGCAGAAGATACTGAATGCAATCAGATATGCGTGGTGTCTCTCTGAAGGAAATAAGGCAGAAGCCAGTGAGTGAAGAAAACAAATCCAAATCCCTCCCTTTCCAAAACCTCTACCACCCCCATGCTAATAATAAGAAGGGAAAAAAAGGAAACACTGAAAAAACACCTAATGTTTGCCAGCATCTAATGTTGAGTGGTGTGTCCTTTTTTTTCAAAATTCCTTGAGATTTTAAAATAAACATCTTGAATGTTCTGATGAGATCTGCATGCCTGCTTACATAAGGAAGTACAGAGTGTACCAAAACAGCAGACCCAAAAAAAGCATAAGCTGTCAGAACAATGAGTACGGACTCAGGGCATTTTACAACAGGCCACGGTGTACAGTTTTATTTACAGTACCTCTTATCAGACGGAGAACAGTACACTGGCTGCCAATTCCAAAGGCCAGCACTGCGTGTTCTTTTCCCTCAAGGAGATGTGTACTCCTGGAGAGGAGCTTGAAGGCTCGCTCTCTCTCTCTCTCTCTCGCTCTCGCTCTTTCTCCTTTATCAACAAAACAAAAAGCTTATCCAGAACCAGAGTTTCTGGAAGGTACACAGATTCAGGAAAGAGGGAAAAGGGAAAGCAGGTGGGCAAACACTAGCTGAAAGGAAAACAACCAGGCCCATCGATCAGCCCAGGATATGGTTCAAGGGTAGCTGTGGGTGACAAGGCTGCAGGGAAAATCCTGAGTCCAGCCTCACTACGGGACGGGAAGGTGAATGAACTAATGATACAGGGCCCCACATAAATATAGGACAGAGGAAGACTCCAGGAAAGTCTCCCAGGCTGAGCAACAGAAAAACGGGAGTCACCTGGGATTGAGGACAGGTGGTTTTCAGATCCCCAGAAGCCAGTGTCCCACCAGTGACCCGGCAAATGACTGACACCTGATGTGTGGCTAAATATCCACTCTGCAGAGGAGGAAACCGTGGAACAGGTCAGGAGAAAATGCTGAGACATCTTTATGACTGAGAGAACATTTCTTATCCTACCCAATTAATGTCATGCTACCAGGAAGCTCCATGGTGCCCTTGTCTCTTACTGGGATCCCAGTCCCTCTCTCAAGTCCCACAGAGAGCACACAGATCTACCTTGTCCCTTATCCCTGCAACTCAGTTCTCAGCCAGAGTGGCTTGGAAAGCTCTTTTGTTACCACTTTTAGCACCAGCAGGTAATCCAACGGGCTTAGAAACACTGTTCGAGCCAGAACAAACACATGCACTCGACATTAGGCTGAATGGTACGGCAGTTAAGAGCACGCTCTCTGGAATCCAACAAACTCCAGTTCAAGTCCCAGTTCTGCCATGTCTAGTGACCACCCTGGAGAAGTGAATTATCTTTTTGGGGCCTATTTCTTCACCTAGAAAACTGGGCTCAGAGTGTTTATTCCACAGGGTTGGCTGAGAGCTGATTAATTTAAGTAATACATGTAAAGTGTTTAATACTGTGTCTGGCCTACAGTAACTGCCCCATAAATGCTAGCTGTCATTAACACCAACATCCTCACTGACATCAGGAGATAAAATAATGGCAATATACAAGACACACACAAACATCAATTGCATGCAACAGACGCATCACACCAATTTAAAATATTCTTGCCTTTCCAGCCAAAACACACCAGTAAAGACGGGGTCAGATCAGTCTTTCCCAGGAGAAGATCAAGGAAATGGCTCCCATCGCCACTCATGGCCAATGTTTAATGGTATTACTACCTTCCTGTTCCTACCCAGAAGGGAACCAGGGAGTGCAAGCCAGTTTGAAATGAATTATGTTTGTAAAAATACACAAGTGAATTATTTTAAATAAAATACAATAAATAGGAAAATAGATCTGTTGAAGATTTTAAATAAGTACAGGCTGGGTCTGGTGACTCATGCCTGTAACCCCAACACTTTGAGGGGCTGCAATGGGCAGATTGCCTGAGCTCAGGAGTTTGAGATCAGCCTGGGCAACATGGTGAAACCCCATCTCTACTAAAAATACAAAAAATTAGCCAGGCATGGTGGCATGCACCTGTAATCCCAGCTACGGGGGAGGCATGAGAATTGTTTAAACCTGGGAGGCAGAGGTTGCAGTGGACCAAGATCGTGCCACTACACTCTAGCCTGGTTAACAGAGCAATACACTGCCTCAAAAATAAAATAAAATAAAAATCTTTCTGAAGTCCAAAAGTACTGACTCAAGGATTCATCTTACCATTGTCTCTAATCTCTTTCTTCTCCTGGCAACTTCTATGTCTGGGCCATCATGGAATAGTGGTAATCAGCAATAGGGCACAAAATCTCTCTTACTGTAGTGTAGGAATGTCAGCCCCTGCTGTGATGAACCAGACTTCCTTCCAGACATACCTTGCCAACTGAGAGATCTCTCAGAGGTTAATGGCCAGGCCCCTCAAAATGATGTCCCACAGCGGCTCAAAACCAGAGATGACTTTAGGGCACTACCACTCATTGGTGGCATGGTACCGGCATCAACTTTGCAGCCTCACTTCCCTCCTGAAAATGAAGCTATTAATTCTGATAGCTTAAACAAGAACCTATATGAAGTACCTGGCACATAACAGGTGCTCAAGTCACAGTCATTAGCATGATGATAGAATAATTTCACTTCATTAAGCTGATGAGCCCCAGGAGGACAGCCCCTGGCCACACCCTACAGGGTATGCAACCCACAGTATTTCCAGCCCCACAGCTCTGGGAGGCCAGGCCCAATCGCCATGAGTAAAATGGCCTTGGGTAAATGAGACACTAAGTTCTCTGGGGCTCTCGTCTACATGGTATTATGCTATTTGGAATGGCAGACAGGACCACCCTTAGATGAGGCAGGGTAGACAATTGGCTCTAGGAAGGTTCTGCTGGCCAGCGCACACAAGATTTTCCAAAGTACAAGAGAAACTGACTTAGGGTCTGCACTGTCACTGCCTGAGCTGTGTAACCCTTGGTGAATCCTTTCGCCTCTCCGTCTTGAATTGACAAGTTTTAAACTGGGACATCTCTAAGGGACAAAAGATGAGCAGGTGTTTGTGAGAAGATGGATGCTCATGGCAAAGAAAGCTAAATGTGGCCATACATGAGAGTGCAAATGTTTAAAACCCTTAGTGTTGGGAAGGTACTGTTGAGACCAAGTGCACCCTAAATGTGGTACGGAGGATTTTATGCACACACACACACACACACACACGCACACGCACACACACACACGCATACACGCACATACCCTTCTCCCCTGAGTAGGATTTACAATATTGCCTGGGCAATAGAAAAAAGAACTGGGTTCCCTGGTTAAGCCAGCAGTATCCTTTTCAAGGTGAATACTCTGCTCTATCAGGTGGGTAAAATGGAACAGACAGTCCAGACATTGGGAGAATCATTAGCTAGAGTCAGGCTGAGCCAGTGACGCTGTGCCAGAGACTGATCCCTGAGTTTCAGGGAATACCTGGGCTTTCAAGTGTTCATAACTTTGTTTTGTTTAAAAGATAGCTTTGCACCCTTGGCATTTGTGAGAGGCTGGATAATCAGGCCAGAGACGTAGGAGTAACGGTTTCTGCCATGATTTTATGGGACATCTCCGCAATTCCTAACCACCAACAATCACCCTCCTCCCAGGTCCCCACTTGGGAATTTTCAGGAGAGAAGTTCAGAATGAAAAGCGCGGTTTCTGCTGGCCCGCAGCAGCTCCAAAGCTCAGCCTGTGATCTGAACCTTCAGTCTCCTCCTCCCATCCTTATTTATTCTGTTCCTTTCTTCTGAAGCAACTTCAGAATGCTCCGTCACAGGCCCACACCCTAAATATGGCATGGAGGGTTTTATACACACACACACACACACACACCCCTCTCCTTTCCTCTGAATAGGACTGACAATATTGCCTGGGCAATAGAAAAAGAAAAGACCCCTCCAAGTGCAGTGGCCAGGATCCAAGTGCCTACCCCACCCATTTCAAGCTGATACCTGTCCCTGCCCCGGTCCCCCAGCATCCCCTGACACTCCTGCCGACTGCCTTTTCATTTGAGTATTTTAAAGGGGATAGGAGGCAGCGTTCCTCAGCCTCGATGGTGTTCTGGTCCTCCCGTGCTTTCTCCAGGCTGGTCCCTGCCTCTCTCATTTCCCACTGACTAAAGAGAATGCCGGGTCTTCTCTCAATGTTGGGATCTCTTGAGGATCTCAATATTGACAGTTCCTTCATTGCTTGGTTCTCAGAATCCCCTATCCTCTCCATTCTCCTGGCATCTCTCTCCAATGCCACTTGCAACTGTCTCTGCAGTGTGTATGTATTTTATTTGTTTCTAAGATAAAATATCCTTAGGTAATAATATTTCAACAAATGACAAGAAATAAAGCCTTTTACAAGGCTCCAGATGCTGTCACAAGTGTGATAACCATTGCACTCTTCAAGAAACCAATTGGCAGAGTTCTGCATACAAGTTATCTGCTGACAATTGGCTGTGAGCTGTACAAGCCCTGCGGATGAGAGTTTCTCTTCTGGAAACTCCACCAGGAAGCAGTGCCAGAGACCCCTAAGACATCCAGGTCAAGCTGCAGGGAAGAGGCAGGCTTCAGTCTGCACAGGAGGCTGCCTAAGCCAAGGCCCCTGCTCCCATCACGGGCAGTTTAGTGGAAAACCTGGACTTGATGTTGACAGAACTAAGACGGTAGCTCAGCTACCCACTAGCTAAATCAGGAGCATTAGCAGCTTAACTCTCTGAGCCTTGGTTTCCGCACCTGTTAAAGGGATGATGATATATCCTTCCCACCCTAAAGGCAGGACTTCTACGTTATATGACAGCACTGACACGACTCACTCAGAAATGGAAGGTCGTTGGGAGGTTTAAACAAGATGACGCACATGAAGGTGCCCAGCACAGAACGTGCACTCAACAGGAGCACAACATCAATACTTTCACTACTTCACTTCCAAGGATCCTACAAAGGCTGCCCTGAAATGAGTAGTCACAATGGTGCCGCTGCCACAGTGTTGACAGTCATCACAATAAAAATACTAATAACATGTGATGCCCATTCACGATGATACAAGCATTGCGCTACTTTACGTGCAATGTACCATTTAATTCTCCCAGCAACTCTACCATTACCCCCCATTTTATACACGTGCAAACGTTTTTTTGTTGTTGTTAGACAGAGTCTCACTCTGTTGCCCAGGCTGGAGTGCAGTGACATGATCTCAGCTCACTGCAACCTCCTCTCCAAGGTTCAAGTGATTCTCCTGCCTCAGCCTCCCGAGTAACTAAGATTACAGGTGCCCATCACCATGCCCAGCTAATTGCCGTACTTTTAGTAGAAATGGAGTTTCACCATGTTAGCCAGGCTGGTCTCGAACTCCTGATCCCAGGTGATCTGCTTGCCTTGGCCTCCCTGAGTGCTGGGATTACAGGCAGGAGCCACCTGTAATCCCAGTCTTAGATGTGCAAACTGAGGTTTAAAAAGCTTAGTTCTTTTGCCCAAGGTCTCATAGCTAGTAAGCATAAAAGAAAAAAAAAAAAAAACACTTCAATCAGGGTGGCAGCATAGGAAGCCCACCTAACTCTCTTCTTGGAGTCCTTTGCCCATTAAGAACAACGCTCACCTCCTGGTCCAGGCATGAAGCAACACTGTCTATCCAAGAGAGCCTGGACTGGGAGCAGCACAGCGTCTAGACTGGGCTCTGCTGCAGACTTCAGCGTATTCTAAGATCCGGCTTTTCTTGACCTGTTTCTCCATCTACAAAGTGGAAGTCATGTTCCTAGCTCCTCCCAGACACTTAAAGCTATTAAAGACAGAAATGAGCTCAAAGGTGTGAAAACATGTAGGGAGGAAAAGGTACCACCGATCTTCTGGAGAAACTTTTTTAAGACTCTAATTAGGCATATACCTCCGTGATTGACTCTCTTCTTAGGCATTCTCCTTTTGACTTCCAAGCAAGCAAGATGTTCTATCATAAAAAGACAATCAGTTGCATTCGCTGAAAGCAGAAAAAATGGACTCTCACATTGATGAATGATGGCAAATGACAAAGACCGATATAAACAAGGTTTCTTGGTTAACCTTCAGTTCACCAAAAAGTACTCTGATTACATCTTCTCTGAGCACCCTAGTTAATCAAGTCTTTGCCGAGCAGATCCTCACTCTCGGCTCCAAAGGTCTCTGCTTTCCCATGTCCCCCTGCTTATGCTCCTTATAGTCTGCCCAGATTGGACACCTTCCCCCAGAACAGCAGGTAAATTCGATTATTTGGGGCTGAGTATGTAAATTTTAGGCCCAGTTATCCATCCTAGAGACTCTGGAGTTGTCATTTACTTTAAATTCATTAATACATATGTACAGGTACAGACGTGCTTCCACTGTGACTCCACTCTTGGTGACAACTGGGAAAGAGGCCCTACCACCTGACCCATCCATCACAACACCCACCATCTCCATCTCAGACCCAGAGCCCCAGGGACTGCCACCCTTTCTCCTCCTTCCCCGGGCCCCTCAGTGGCACCTCGATGCTGCCACTCTCTCCAAGCCTGCTGTGGCTTTTAGAAAACACAGCATGTCTATTTTTAGCCCTTCTCAGCCTAATAATACTCCCCAACACCCATTCAGCTTAATCACTTTATTGAGGACAAGAAGCGGGGCTCTCTAGCCCGGGTGCTTCTGATGTTAGGAAGTAGTAAAATGTTCAAACTGGTTAAAAATGACACTCATTGGCTTGCCTTTGGTGTTTCTGAAACCTTAATTGTGGCTCAGGCTGTGGATCTAAAGAGCCTTGCAGGTTTCAGAGTCTGGCTTCCTTACCTCCTGCACCATAATTGAGGTGTTACATTACAACTGCAGCGCTGACATTTGCAGGCTCAAAATTCAGAAGGCTTAAGATGCCACACTTTTCAAAACAGAAATATTGCCTGCCACACTCAGTGCCCATTCTGAGTAGGAACCACCTCCCCGCCGGAAAAAAAACAAACCAAAACTCATCTTTTCTGGCTCCCCCCATGCCAAAGGTCAAGGTGGGAAACTATCTGCCATATTAAGCCCATAGCTGCTTGAAAACAGAAAGGTTTGTTTGGTGTAATTAGAAGACCTGCGAGTTTGGTGTGTACAGAAAATAGCCTGTTGGCAGCTCTTCTGCATGCACCTTTGGGACTGTGACTTCCAAAGCTTCAGGGTGAGCATCTGCAAGCGTGCAATCTGTACCACGTGAGCCGTGGGCTGGGAGAAGTGGGCAGCCTGGAAAGGGGATGGAAACAGCTTTGCTTCAGAAGTTAAAACTAGGGGCTTCAGGCTCATGCAGCCCTAGGATCACAGCGCAGCTCTGTCTCTTACTTGCTCGGTAATCTTGGGCAAGTAAACTCAGTCTCCTCATCTGTAAAATGGACATCCTAGTAGTACCAACTTGAAATGGGTCTTGTGAGGCTCAAATGAGATGAAGTAAAGCACTGGGCACAGTACCTGGCACCTGAGGGCCTCCAGGAAATGTTGGCAGCCACTGTCATTGTCATCTTTGGTTTCCTCCTTTCTGTCACAGCCTCCTTCTAAGGCCAAGTGTTTAGTCTTTGTCTCTTCTACCTTGCCCAAGACAAAAAGGAAATCTTGGCACTAGAAGGGCTAGCCATAACCAGCTGTGTGTAGTCACAGGACATTCTTAGACATGCCGTAGGGAACTCCTATGGACTCAGAGTGGGTAGATGGAGCTGGACCCACAGCAGGAGCATTGAGGGGATGACTTCTCAGGTCCCATTCAGCTAAGCGCGTGAAGGGCACGCCCCAGGCCTGGAAACTCACCTGGACGAGGCTCTTCTACTTTCCTGGGCAGCTTCCCCTGCTGCTCCTCTCTGCCTTTCTTTCCTTCTCAGGGAGGGTGCTTTGAAGCACCTTCATAAGCATCCTGCTCTTCAGCAGGCAGAGGCGGAATGCCTCATTAACTTTCCTAGCTAATTTTACAATTCAACCAAACACCACATTCCTGCTTCGATTCAGCCAGCCTCTGACTGTGACAAACTTTTATAATTTTGAGATGGAAGGAGAGTCCAGGCCAGAGACTGGCCTGGTGAAGTCCTGAAAACTAAAGTGGGAGATGAAAAAAAAAAAAAAAAAAAAAAAAAAAGCACCCTCAAAAAAAAAAAAAAAAAAACCCAGCTCTATGTATGCTCCCAGGGCAGAATTCTAGGCTGTGTAGGGCTGAGCAGTAGGGAAGAAAGCCATGCCGGCCTTGTGGTGTCAGAAAGATGGAGTGCTCCCGTGACAATGACTCTTCCTGTCACCTCGGGGGGCCGGGGGCTATATTGAGAACACAGTTACACGCTGTCCTCTGAGGAGCATGATTCAATGCTGATGGGCAGCAGGCCAGAGGTGAAGCAGGCCACCCAGAGGACAGGTTCAGCTTGGCAAGGCCCCAGGGCCCCTTCCAAAGGACACTGAAAGGCCCTTCCCAGCCCACTGAGCCAGCTCCTAGCTCCTGATAGAGATTCTAGATGGGGGTGGAGTTCAGCGGGAGGACTGCCTGTCTAGGAATGTTTCACCAACAAGAATCCTATGGCTAGAAAATATCCCCACGCTTGTCATCACAGTCCTACATACTGTGGCAGGGCCACGCTTTACTCAGCCAGGGCAGACAGGACCTCGGTAGAGATAGAGAGTATCATTTGGCCTCATTATCTATAATCAGACCCTGCTCTCCGTGCATAGATAAGTAACGAAGACAGTGCGCTGCCCTTCTCTTTGCTCCTGGGTCAGCTTCAAAGGCTGCACCTGTTCCTCTCAAGCCTACACTCCAGTCTGACTCCAGACCCCAAATCTCAATTAATGCAAAACTGGCCCCCCAGCAGAGCTCTCTCAGATGTGCTGGATTATGTCCATTAGGCGCCAATGAAGGCGCTGGGAGATTTGGGATATTCAGGCGAGGCAGTAGCCTCCCAAAATATCTGGTCTCTGGGCCTTTATCCCAGGCTCATATTAGCAAAGGCAACCAAGGAAGGAAGACTACAGCAAATCAAAAGTTTCAGAGAGTTCTGCCTTTACCCGGAGTTACCTTGTTACTGAAAACGACTGTGGCCTTGCATAATCACTCCAACAAAACGCAGCCGCCAATGAGCTCCCTGTGCTCAATTAGCTTATAATAGTCAGCGGGAGAGCGGCTGAGGTTTAATCCAACTACCCCAGAAGACTTTTCATCCCAACTACCTAATGAAAAGTTTAGAGTTTGCTTTTTTTTCCCCTTGTCCCAGGCAAGTGAAAGAATTCCAATCAAAACGGGACTACGTCGGGGGAAGGAGGGAGTGCGTTAACTATTGGGGAAAAGTCTGGAAGAGATGTCTTTGTCAGGTTGAATCCTGGAGGGAGCCACTGACCAGCGAGGCATCCACCCCTCTCTCCCACTGGCTTCCATCTATGAGGGGAACAAGCTCAGTCTTCACTAACAGTATACACAGGGGCTTCACCCATGTGGTCCAAGAAGGTGGGCTGGAGCCCTGGGTGCCCCATCCTGAAACAGTCCTCACACTTCCTCCATTTGCCCTCCAGGGTGGCCAACTCTATCCTCAGCCTCACCAAGAGGCAGCTCTCTGGGCTATGTCTTCTGGACATAGGGCGCTCTGGGCACTCGTAACATAGTTTTTAGTCCATCAAGTCCTTTATGAGAAATGTGTCATCTTCTGGGTCTGCACCCAATTTTAAGCCTCGCTTTCACATGTGCGTTTGTTTTGAGGATGCCTTCACTCAGAGGGGCCCCCTGAAGTGGCAGCTGTTCATCTTGAATGCAGTGTTTCTCAACCTGCAAGCCACAGACGGCCACAGCCATCTCAGGGATCAGAGGACTCCCAAGTGCAAGAAACTGGACTCTAAGTCTCTGCCAGGTGGCTGTGGGCAGAGGACGATGACGAGGAAAGAGATGTCTGGCTGGCTGGTTCCAGCTCACACAAGTTCTTGCTTCCTCTTGTCCAGAAAAGGCGGTCCACTCTCACCACAGCACTCCTTCTGGGTACTCGGGCAGCAAAGACCTCATCAAAATCCCATGACCCTCCTACCCAGAGCTTTCCTCATGTCCCTGGTTCTTGGGAGCTTCTCCCTGCTCTAAACGCTGCAGCACTCACTGCTTCCTCTTTTGGTCACAAGCACACCCAGCCTTGCTCATCACCTTCTCTTGCCAGGGGGGCTCATGTCACCCTCTCAGCCAGACCACCAGCTTCTTGCAGACAAGGACTCTGACTTCAACCCCTCTGTCTGCCCTGCCAAGCTTTGCACACCACTGGCCCTCAGTTCAGTTGCTAACTGATGAATGCATTCGCAAACGATCTCCCGCAAAAGAGGGCCGCACGTGTGACCCAGAGTAGTCACTGAGGTTTGTCTGCTGCTCAACCTTCCCATCTGGTTCCCATTTGGCTGATGTTTCATTCCCCAGAGAAGGCTCCAGTATCCCCAGCATGTGCCTGGGGAAGATGAGGCTGTCAGAGAACGGACATAAGCAGCCTCATGTCAAGTGGTCCAGCTTCACTGGACATAATCTGAAAGGTCAGGGAGGCCGAAACCGTCCTGACATGCAACTCCAAGACGCCTAAAGTCTAAGGTGCTAGTAATAGCCCAAATGGTCACAGCTCTCACATTTCTGGGCTGCAGCACAGGTCAGCTGCCCCTTTCACCCCACCCCAGCATCACAGGGTGCGTCTGCCAGAAGCAGAGCACCCAGCTGCATCGCCACGCAGGAGGGACCACAGACAGCTCTCTCCTCCCACCCCTCCTCTTTACGTGGCAGAGTAGTGGGGAGGAGGAGGGGGGACATGACACAGTCAAGCTCTCCTTGGGTGGGAGGACCACACACTAACCCACAGACCCTCCTGCAATGCTCCCAGAACCCTCCTATCCCCAACCCTACAAGGCACTGTGGAGAAGTCATATAGCCACAACTCACAACCACTGAACACATGCTCCTCTGGCAGAGCAGGAAGAGGCTAATAAGCCACACCTGCTCCTGGTGGCACAGGTGCAAGGCACTCAGGCAGCAGCCAATTACTATGCCACCCTCCCCACTCCCAGGACCCTTGGGCACAGGGCCTTCCTGGTCTCAGCTTCGCAGTTTGAGAGATTGGTTAGCTCTACAAACAGAGAAGCAGGCATTCAGGTGCTCAAACACCATGAGGCCAGGGCCTAGGTACAGCAGCACAGCCTACTATAATAGAAAAGCAAGATGCAGCGTGGAAGGAGAGAGAAAGAGAGGGAGGTTTGAGTCCAGCTCTGCTACTTTCTAGCTTTATGATCTTAGGCAAGTTAACTCTTTACTGTCCTCACCTGCAAAACAATCTGTCTTTCAAAGTTCAAGAAAGACTGAGTTCAGATATGCAGAACGCACAGCACTGTGCCTGGAACACAGCAAGTTTCAATAAATGTCTTTCTCTCCTTCCTGCATCCAAAGCATGCATCCTGAGCCCTTCACTTCTTCAGCAGATATTTCCTGAGAGCCTGCTATGTGTCCGGCTGTGAGGATGCAACAGAGCACGCTACTGACAAGGTCCCCGCCTTCCGTCCTTGTCTTCCCATCCAGATTGCTGGCTCCTGGGGCTGGGGGGAAGCAGGCAGTGTCTTGGGTCTGTTCCTTACCATGTGTCCATCCGCATGCCTGTTCACTCACCCATTAGGTTATTTTTTAAATGACTGAGTTATAACCACCATTCAGGTTACTAAGTGAGGTAGTATAGGGGACACAAATAAATCACATGTTCTCAAGAAGCTTAGAGTCTAGTAGGCAAAAAAGACCAAGCAAATAAATAGCTACGCAACAAAGAAGGTGACAGGTGCCATAAGAGGGGATAGATAAATGGCTAGGAGCGATCAGATGTGGGCGGCCTCTTGTCCTGCCCAGACAGATGCATCCTATGGCTGGGTCGGCTGACTTTTCAAAAGAGAAGAGAAAAAAGAACACTTGCGGGTCTGGCACCAGTCCTAGCTTGGGAAACAGGCAGGACCTATTTAAAACAACTAGAGACAGGTTAGAGCCTTTTCTGGCAAGTCCCAAAACTCTTGGAGCTGACCAGATAACCAGATAGAACCAATACTGTCAAAACCCTACAGATTTTTACAAAATCATTCAGCTGTTGCCAGGATGATAAAAGACTCTTGCCATTCAAAGGAAAGGTCCAGGCTCAGAGGAAGAAGGGGTTGCTGGGAGAAGAGGAGCGGGTTGGGGGGAAAAGGGAACGCCCTACAAATATAGATCAGGGTTAGGGAGAAAAGCCAGACGGCCAAGGACATTTATGCATTGTAGTTGCCTTACTACCTAATTAATTCAGTCATTTCAAAAACAATTTTATTTATGTTCCATTTACCACATCAAAGGTGAAAAAAAATCCTACTGATGCTAAAATAATACCTCAAGGCATCTATTTTTAATCAGTTTTTTAAAAAAGCAAGGGGTGGAGGGAGAGTTTAAAAAAAAAAACAAAAAACTCGCCCTGAATCTCTCTTGGGCAGACCACCAACCCTCAGAAAGAGAGAAAGAGAGAGAGAGAGAGAGAGAGAGAGAGAGAGAGA
>NW_016107343.1:1894446-1954475 GCF_001604975.1 Cebus imitator | reverse complement strand
ACACACACACACACACACACACACACACACACACACACACACACACCAGTCCTCTGCCCCACCATACTTATAATTCTACTGCCACAAGAAGGAAGGAGAGCCACAGCCACAGACCTAGGTAGTTGAGCACCTGGGAGAGGGGTGGATGCCATGCCATTTCATTAACAGTCACCAAGGGTCAGTGTGGAGGCCAGGATGCTACCAAGAGGGGCTGCCTACCTGGTGGTTCTGGGTGAGCTGGAACTCACGGTCCATCCCTACCAAGCAGCCTCGCTGAGAAGAGTGTGTGAAATACTATGACATTTCCAGACCCATTGTGACCTGGAGCCATTTACCAAAGGCAGGAGGATTCAGCCTGACCTCTATGGAACATAGACCTGAGGCCTGTGAGCACAGATGTCCCATGCTCTGAAGGTCCCCAGAGCTAGGCAGATGTCACCCTCCTATCCTCAGCCCTGAGCCACCCCACTCAGTAGTTCCAAGTGGGGCCCCTCAACGGCAACCTCTCACGTGTTCACCGAGGCCTGAAGCTTCAGGCCTCTCCCTGGCACCGGCCCCTTCCCTGGGAGGGGCTCTAACACTTGATATTCATAATCCTTTTCTGAGAGATGGCACCCAAAATTGAGTACGCTTCAGGCCCCGCCAAACCCAGATCTTCCCTAGTCGTCCAAACACTTTTATAACATGATATTCAAGTATTTGACAAATACTATCAGTGCGCAATACTCCTATGCACCAGGCACGCTGCCAGGGCATGAGTGTGTGAGGGTGGCTGCTGAGTCCTGCACTCAGGTGCCCAGTACAGGCCCAGGCGAGCACAGCACCACCAAAGTCCAATAAGGACCTTGCAAAGCCTAACTCTGCTCAACCATTTGCCCGTCCTCAACATAGCTGGGGTTTTGAGGGAACATCCAGGGACCTAGCAAAAGCAGGGTCCAAGCCAGAGAAGCCCCACTCTGGCCCCTGAGAGGCAAAGGATAGAGCACCTGAGGTTCTAGGTGCTGGGAGCGTTCTAGGAACACTGCTTCAGGAGCCCTCCCCTTTGGGGAGACCTCTGGGCCAGAGTGACATTTTGCTTTCCGCTCCAACCACTGCTCAGCTTCCAAGCTAACAAAAACTTTGAGTTGGTGGGTTAGGGGAGGGAGACAGAGACAGAGACAAAGACAGAGAAAGAAAGAGACAGAGAAAAGACCAACCAAGACAGGTGGAGACAAAGACAGATGAAGACATAAGAAAGAAGACAGAAAATACAAGAAGGAAGTCAAGAAAAGGCCGAGGCACAAAGGATAGGGGCAGAGAAATGAAGTGAGATGAAAGCAGATTGGGGAGAAATAGAAGAAAAGAGCAAAGCTGAAAAATAAATACCTGCCACCACAGAGACCTCAATGAGAACACTGAGAGTAGGCGCTGATGCCTAAAGCAGGGTGGGGCCTCTCGGGCACAGCCTCAGATGCAGAGACCCAGGCCCAACCTGATTACAGGGCTAGAGAATGGGGCTGAGGGCAGGAGAAAACAAGGCAAGGCCTCCTAAGCACCGTTCTGGCAGGGTGCATGTCTGGGAAGCCAAGGGAAGACAAAAAGGCCCTGGAAATCACAAATGGCACTGCCACTATCGGGTTGATCCCATGTAAATATCCTTCCAATAACCCCTTATCTATTCATCCTCAGACAAAAGCAAGGGCCACAAGGCAGCCTGGAATGTAGAAAGGATGGAAGGAGCAAAGAGGAGGAAAAGGAGACTAGGAGAATAAGCATCAGACAGACAGATGTCCCAGCATCCATCCCTCTAGGGCACCATTCATTTCCTAATAAGAGCATCATCCTCGAGCTGTGCAAAATCATGTGGTGGCATGAGAGAGGGTATGTGTGGAAGAAACCACCCTATGCTGAGATAGAAAAATCATCGAGAGAGAGAGAGAAGGAAGAAGGTTATTACATAATTTCCACTTTCTTCCCTCCACCCTCAAAGTAATGTTCTATCTGACAGGCTCCTCTCTGAGGGGGGAGAAATGACAAATCCAATCCAAAATTCAACAGCCTGTGTTCTGTTCAGAGAGCACACAGTGTACTGTACAGCCCATAAAACTCCAAACAGCCTCCAGACACTGCCGCAATCGTCCTCCATCAAAACACTTTGTCTTGCATACAAAAATAAGATACAGCGCTGAACAGAATACAAAATCAGCCCATTACAGTACAGGGAGACTGCTACTTAGCAACGAGGGGGCTCTAAAGCCTCGATGCTCTACAGGAAGCAAAATCTGTCGAGCCTGTTGGGCAAATGATAAACATTAGCAGTATTAAAAAACACAAAAGCCATGTAAATGGATAGACATAATGTGGAAACGAATTTATAGAATAAATTGGGATGGAGGATTTGCAGGGTGGGAGGAGAGGCTGGGATCCAGAGGGGTAGATGGAACGAGCTTCCCCAACCCCTGCTAAGGCACCATAGGGAGACAGAGACATGTGTATTTGGGGGCAGGGTCATGTGAACCCCCTCTTCACACAGAGGCTGTAGGTGAAGGGGTGGGAGAGAACCAGTGAAAACACTGTTTAAAACCATGACCTGCCATGAACTTTCCCAACTTTCTCGGTTCAGCTGGCCTGACTAGGGCCGGGGGACCTAGGCACACATATCCTCAGCACTAAGGTGGCAGTTATGTGGGGGACTTATCTGCCCTGGGGCTTGCATCGCACCCAGAACCATCACGGAACCTGATACTTGCTGTAAACAAAATCCCTAGACATCAAAAAAAAAAAAAAAAAAAAAACTAAAAACAACCCAGACAACAAAACCCAAAACACCCCAACTGGGCTGGAAAATCAGTATATTTCATCAGGTAAAGGGGAAAAATACTCTGGCTGTGAATCAGCAGCAGGGTTTCGGATCTCAGCCAAAACAGGAGCTAAAAAGCAAAACCATATTCTTCTGGTCTCAGTTTAGGTTCTTGAGGCAGAATGCAAGAAGGGGCGGGGGTGGGGGGGGGGACTGAGGACGGGTGGGGGGCAGAGTAAAAGGGGAGAGGAAAGAAATGTATTTTTCATCAGCCAGTGTATAATTTATAAACAGCATTAAACAGTTTTTGTTTTCTTTCTCCTCTCTCCCGTGTACGGGCTTGGACGGTAGTCAAGCCTGCATTAATTTCTGCTTTGGGTACAGTGTGTTCTTGGAGACGCATCTGCAAGCGATCATAAACTCGCTGGAATGCTGGCAGAACATCCAGACCTGCCGGCAGGCCAGTGACGACACCACTCTGGGAAAAAGTTCGGGAAGCAAGCCAAATTCAGAGTAGGGAGAGAGAGAAAGAGAAGTGTGTTCAAGAGCGAGCTGGGGGAAAGTGGCTCCCTTCACCCTTTCCTCTCTCTGCATCCACATCACCCATGCAGACCAAAGGGAGGGCAGCCTGGCCTCTGAGCCACCCCCATCTGATCTTCTCCACTTCCTTGACCCGAAAACCAAAGGTGCCCCACATAAGGCATGTGGAGGGAGTGGAGAAACCTAAGCAAAGTTTCTTCCTGGTGACCTCCCGGGTTTGCCCTAATGGTAGGAAGCTAACCAGAAGGGAAAGCTGGTACTGACTGGAGAGGAGGCCGAGGGTGCATAGATTGGCCATGGGCTCTCACAAGCCTGGGCAGCCCCCAATCTCCTGCCCTGAGCAGATACCTAATCTGAGAGGAGAGAGGTGAACTGGAGGAGAGGCAAGGTGAGGGGAAGCCATCTTTGGACCCAAAGGCACCTCCCCAATCATCAAGGTGGGGACCACCTCACAGCGTCTCCTCCCAGTCACAGGGAGTTTTCCAGCTACCTCTCTTCCCCCATCTTCTCTGTCTTGGAGAAGAAGAAACTGAAACCCATAGCTCAGTGCTCCAAAAAAGAAAAAAATAAATAAAACAGAACAAGGACAACCCACAGATCTTTGCCATCTTGTAATGTTTTTTTTTTTTTTCTTTCTTCCATCCGACCGTGGCAGAGGAAAGCATAAGAGATCCAATCTGGCGGACCCCTCCAGCTCTTTTCCCTGCCAGAAGGATGACCGAGGTCCCAGGTGATATGCCCCAGCCACTCCATGGTGCTGCTGAAATCAGAAAGTCTATCAGCGAAAGCCCTCATTCTTTTCCCCATGGCTCTGACTCTGGGGAAGAGCCTCGTGGCAGGAACACTTCTCAATAGCCAGGCTCACAGTGCCTGACAAGAGTAAGAGAGAAGTGGGAGGATGGGGCCTGCCACCTGGCAGAATGGGGCCACGTGGCCCTAACCAGTGAAGAAGGCACAGGCCTTTCTACACTCCAGCCACACCCCAACATAGACGGCCAGTCTTCATGTTCTCCAAGGGGCTTTATTCATCCTGTATTCTAGCCTTGTCTGTATCAAAAAGCTCAACAGTCCCTTCTATTCCAGGCACAAAAATATGTCACCCTCCTATTCCTTCAGTGGCTCTCCAGTGCATCAGGGAGAATGCAGATCATTTTGGCACTCCTTCCAGTTTTACCCCATCCATCTCTTCTAAACCCTGCCCTCCTCCTCTCTCCCCACAGGCCCAGCCTACGATTGCAGGTGACACCACCCGGCTCCATAGGTGGCTTGGGCTTCCCCAAACTGAGACCTTTCAAAATGCCGTTCTGTTATCCTCTGGCACAAAACACCCTTCTACTCCGAATTTCTCCGAGAATTCTTGGCACGTTGCACACACTACCATCTTGTGTGATGATCATATAGTCATACTGATCTCCCTCTTTAGACTTAAGCTCCTTGAGGGCAAGCATGCGGGTAGCAGTCTTCACTGTTAAGAGCACAGAGCCTGACACACAATTTGTGATTATTAAACATCTTCTAGCTCCAAAAATGAATGACACACCCAGAATAGGAACAGGCCACATAAATACTCAAACCCTAAGCACATGCAGCCAAGTCAAAAATAGGGGCAAGCAGTTCTAGGCGAGCTCGCTTATAAGCCACCAGGACACTAAGTCAAGCTGTGGGAAATACTACCTAATGGGAAACCTTACACTGGCCAATCTCAGAACCAACTTGAGTCACTGCATGTGTCTGTGGTCTCTGCATGGACATCTCAGAGCCAGGAATCACTTCTCATGTTACAACAAGGAGTGCCAAAGAGACAGTGGATCCACAGATGCTTCAAATCAGATCCCCACAAGGGGTAAGGTAGCAGAGGGTGAGGAGGGAGGTTTCAGAGTCTTCCTGGGACACAGGAAGGGGAGGGGCCGCAGTCCTACACCCAAGTTTCACCCTCCACGAGGGCTGGCTTTGCAAAGCATTGGAGGCCATCTCTCTTCGCACCCCAAGCCTCTTTCCAACACTCAAACCTTTCTGACACCCCCAAAACTGCCTCTGAGGATGCAAGGCCTGGCCAGGTCATCTCATTAGTTCATGAGTTAGGTTATTGTGAGTTAATTTAAACTTATTATGATCATCAGGTATATCTCATAAACACTTGATTAGTTAACACATCAAATTGAAATGAAAACTTCAATTAAACCGAAATTCACTACTACCATTAAAGATCTTTAAAAAAAAAAAAAAAAAAAAAAAAAAAAAACCTAAAAACAGAAAGCATGGGAAAGGGAAGGCACTGTCTCTCAGAAGGGTCTCCTATACAGCAAACTTCTAATTAAACAAATTGTCAATTTCAACACAATGAAAACTGATTTAGGGGTATAAATTTAGTATTCTAGTCACTGAAAATAAGACCTGCATTGTCGATCTCCTACAGGCTGATTCTATCTGACAGGGAAATGAGGAGGAGAGGAGGAAGACAGCGAGAGAAAGGAGGAAAAACGGCAAAGGAAGAACAAGCCGGAGTGCTGTCTTCCTTTCAGAAATGACATCTCTGCTGAATTTAATGCAGCCTATTCTCAAGCATCAGAGAAACTCTTTTCTTGCCTCCTCCTTCACCCCACCCCAACCAGATTAGAAAAAAAAAAAATTAATCGTGTATGATGACAAACTTGGCTCAGCACTCACTGTACATACTGTACCCACAAGTCTGGCTCCCAGCCAGGCCTGGCCTGGAGCCAGAACTACAATAACAAACACAGGCGATGCTAGCCAAGAGGGGGTGGGGCAGCACACAGAGCTAGCCAGGAAGTGAGCGCTGTTCAGCTCCACTGAGCAGAAGAAAACAGCAGGAATGTGCCAGTGCACGGGCGGCAGCATCTGGGGGCAACCACGACCCCCACCCAGATCCTGGACTCTCTCCTCCATAGTCTGCCCCTTTGGAAAAAAAAAACATGCCCCCCAGGGTTCTGGAGTAACTACTGTTCTTCCAGGCTGTAGGGTGTTTCAATCCTTGTCATCATCTGTAAAATGGGTCCACTCTACAGACCTGGTGCACCCATTCTCACTGTCAGCTTTCTTCATGGAGCCTTCACAATAGAGCAGCAGGAAAACCTCTCATGATCTAATTCAATGTCTCTTCTAGAACATCACCTAGCTCTGTTTTCAGGCATCTGGCAGTAGGCATCAAAACATGTAAACCACTACTGGAATCTGTAAGCAGACCCAGCGCTACCAGCCCAGCCCTCTGACCCCAACTCCCTCAACAAGGCCAGGTCACTCAAGAGGACCCCAGGGCCTATTTAACAGGGGCCAAACAATCCAGGAAGTGGTCTAGCCTCACGAAGCCCCTTGCGCTATTTTATTTTTAAGACCTCTCAGCACGAGGGTGAGGAGTATGCCGAACAGGAAAAAAAAAGAATAGAAATATCAGACTGCAGGTCGTGAGCTATCTGCAAGGGTGGATTAAAACACTACTATGACTCATCACACCTGCCTAATCATCAAATCATTCTTTCCAAGGGCACTGGCAAGTGACTAGCAGAGGGACACATCATTTGACACAATCAGCCTTCAGTGCCCAGATAAGACAGGCATAGAAAGGAAAAACTAGGAAAACAGGACCCAACTCCCAAAGCCTCTGGAGCAGCCATATGAGATCAGGGGACATGGAAGCGGCATCTCAGGTGGGACCAAAGTCAGCTTCCCCAGGGAACTACCAGCTCCAGACGGGGGTTGCGCAAAGTCACACTCTTGTCTGAACTGGGGACGCCAGGCCCACCTGGCATGAGTGTGCAAGCGGTCCTTTTCCCCTCTGCAGCTGCTCCCACCAGCCCCACCAATGCTGCTGATGTGTGATTCACAGCAGAGACAGTGGCTAACTCACACTTGGTCACACCGCCTGGAAGAGGGATATGATATGGGCCAGGGGGCTCCTGGCTGACTCCTTGCCCTCCCCCCACTGCCCCGCACAGTGAGTCCTTGGGACATAAATAGTCCCTACCACACGAAGGCCTCGTCTGGAGAGTGGAGTTTCCTAGAGTCGTTCATCCGCCTCCCAGGCTGCATCATTCACTCAGCAAATACTTTTTGGCTCCAATAATGTGCCAGGCAGTGTGCTGGACCTGATGGGGACAAGATCTGCCCCATTACATGTGAGGCATGGTGGTATGTATCCAAGGTGAGCCTCACAGCTTCTCTAAGATAGTGTTAAATATTTTCATTTTACAAATGAGGTTACTGAGGCTATAAGAGCTTATAGTTCTTACCCCAGATCACATCAGCAGTAGGTAGGTGTCCAAGTTCCTTCCACTATGTAACCTCGCCTCTCCAGTAGGGGAGATAAGGCAAGTCCATAAATAACCATAACACAGAAGACACATTGCACACAACGATAGCTTCAAATAAATAAATACGGGCACAGAGAAGGCACAATTGCTTCTGGCTGGAGGTGGGGAACAGCTGGGATTGGCATCATGGGAGGGACCTTGGAAGATCTAGGAATATGGAAGATAGGTTATTCCAAGTAGACAAAATGGGGTGAGCAAAGCCACAGAACTCAGAAAGCAACAAGCCCATAAAGCAAACCAAGAGGAGTCTGGCCAGAACCCTGGACTCAGAGAAAGAGCAATAAGAAAAGATACTTACTGGGGCTGAGAGGGCAAGGAGGCTTCACCAACAGGCTAGAAGTGCACTGCCCCAAAAGTGCCCAGCACCACCCAGGGGTCTAGGGCAGGAAGCAAAACAAGTGGCAGCCCCACACTTTGCAGTAAGGCAGTGGTGAGCTAAAGCAGGAAAGAATGAAGACCAAGAAAGTAAGAGAGGGGGAGCCAAACTGGTGGGCAGACAGTTCATGCAACCTGCCACACCCTGAACCTTCAATAGCATACAAAGTTGAAGGGAAGCACAAAGATACAAGGTGTAAGTCATTAAAACAGAAGAAAACATGTACATGAGTGCCAAGCAGATGCAGATGCAGGAATGCCTGGACTCGGGGTGCTGGACCAAGGTGAGACAAGGGGGCAGGAGGAGGATGACTGGGTAGAGGCAGAGGCAGGGTGGGGAGGGCCCCCAGGAAGGAGGACGAGAATGCACGAAGACATGGGGACAGCAGACACGCCAAGACAGGCAGCTGCCAGCTGCCTGGTGTGGATAGATCCCTGTGCCTGGAAGAGAGAAGAATGGGAAATGAGAAGGAGTTAGGACACTTTAGGAAGGGCCATGAGGGCCAGGGAGAGAGACCACAGTGCAGAACCACATGGGCCCTGCAGCAAGGCAGTGGTGAGCTGAAGCAGAAAAAAGGCGGCCGAGGAGCACTTCCATGACTGTACTGGTGATGGGCTCGGGGGGAAAGAGGGTGCAAACACCCAGGCAGGCAGGGAATGGGCAGAGGGGGACACACCCTCAGGGCAACAGGCTCAGAAACAAGGATGAGGGAGGAAGGTGAAAGCAGAAACCACTGACATTTATTAAATGCCAACTGTAGGCCAGGGGCTTACTACAGATGCCTTCAACATATATTCTATCACCTAATCCTCCAAAAAAATTATATAAGTTAACAACACTGCACTTGACAGATGCAGAAACTGAGGTCCAGAACATGAATGTAGCTAAGGTCACAGAGCACATATCACAAACAGGATTTGAAGCTTTGTCTGCCCAACCCCAAAGCCCATTTCACAAACACCAAACTGCCTGGAGGGCCCGTTTCTGGAGCCAATATGGGGAAAGGAGAGGCAGGCCTTGGCCTACATGAGAAGAAACCAAAACCAAATGAAAGAACAGCCCTCTTCCTCTCCCCTGAAAAATGACTCCAAGGTTGAAAGGCAAGGGAATGTAAGGGAAGAGAATATGCAACTGGCAAAGGAGAGTTGAGGCCTCTACAGCTAAAGTCAGGTGACCTAAGCCTCAACGCCATCAGACCTGCTACCTTCCCTCCACCAAGAACACCCGGGCATGCCAAATGCCAGCTGCTTCTCCCCATTCCATACCTCGTGGGGCAGAGCAACTTTGCCCAAACATGAGCAAAATTACCAGCAGTCACACAGCCGACCTCACTAGAATTGGATGAAATTAACTTGCAAAAGACAGCACGCTATAACTAGCTTTGTGTTCCAACCTTTCTATACCTATTTAATTAAAGGCTCCTGTATAATGTGAACCCAATAGTCAGATTCATTAGATGGTGAGAACCTAATTCCGCAACTGTTTCGCTAATGAAACTGCAGTCTACTTTGGAAGGTGGATCACATGGGGCACTGGTTGCCAGTGAGGCCTGGGAAACCCATAAGAGCTTGAAGGTGGGTTCATCCGGGGTGGCCCCGCCACCAGGATGGATCTTCTCTGTCAGGAGCCTGGAGGGAGAGTCCAAGGAACAAGATGGACCAGGGCCCCAGCTGGCAGTGGGGACGTGCAGGCCACAGCAGGCTCTGAGTAGGGGTGAAGGCAGACAGGAGGTGGTTGCCTGTACCTGAAAGGGCCACTGAGGTGACCCTGCCTACCTGAATGAGCCAGTAAGTGCATTCTCAGCCGCAAACTATCCAGGAACCGCTTCCCGCAGAGCTCGCACCCGTACGTCTTCATCCCACTGTGCAGCTTCCTGTAAGGGAAAGGAAAAGAGAGGTTGCTGCTGCTCTGGCTGGAAAGGAGGCAGGGCCATCTCCTACCTGGGTGCTTGGCAACCATCCCTCTGGCAGGTGACAGGTGAAAGGGAGCAGGAGGGCATCAATGGAAACACATCCTTGGATCCCCAGACAGTATAAATCTCGCCCTCTGCCCAGGGACTGCTGCCCATGAAGGACCCATTCTTGGTCTTGTCCACAGGCTTTACCACTGGTGCATGGACCAAGAAAATAAATCAGATCCAATTCCAGAAGGAGGAAGGATGAAACACCCAGGACAGTCAGGCAGGCATAATGCTCACTGTCAAACTAGCACAGACCTCATAGGAGGCCCCGAGCCTCTGCTCACCTCTGTACAGCACTGCCGTCCCCGGGTGGAGGCTGCGCACAAGCCTGCTGGACCCAGGAGGGCCACACCTGTATCTTTTCTCTCTCCTAGCTCCAACTCCCATTACAGTGACTGGCATGCAGCAGGCTCTGAAAAAGCCTATGAATAAACTGATGGCCTTGTAGACGCAAGATGCTTCTTTCTCTGGCATCCAGATGTTCTTAGGACTGCAGTGACCCACCCCAACACGCACACCTTTCCCCTAAGGCCTGGCTTCACAAGTGTCTTTTCTCATCTTGCCCCAGCAGAAAGCAGAGTTTCAAGAAACCGGATAACATCATTCTATAAATGTAGGGTGGTCATAGTCACCTGTGGCTCTTCACACACATTCTCTCGTTTTGCCATCACTATGATTCTGTGAGGTGGGCTGGGACCATGTTATCACCCCGGGGAAGACCGAGGTTCCAGTAACAACTGGTCACAGGCCCAACCTGCAGCAGTGCTCCCATCCCAACTTCCAACACGGGGCCTCTCCCGCCAGACCCCTGGCTCAGTCATGAGCCAGCTTGGGAGCTGGTAAGAGGCAGGGAGCCAAGCACTGGGGAGAGGCTCCAAGCTGCCGCCCACCCACACTCCTGTTGTCAAGCCCATACATGCTATTGCTGGATCCAGGATCCAGCCTCCACCTCCGCCCCAGTCCATCCCTGCAACCTCCCCAGGGGCCTTGGCCCTCAGGACAGGGCAGGCATGGCAGCCAGAAGCAGGATCTGTGGGAAGTGGAGCAGGCAGAAGGAAAAACAAGGCCTTCTATCTGCATCAGAATGCTGACGTGTTAAGACCATAGCAAAAGGGTGGAGAGCTGGTACTGATCACAGATAAAACTGCAGGTGGGGAGAGGGAGTATTACACACTCAAGCTGGCAGCATCTAGATGGTGGCAAAACCAAGCCACCCACTGCCACCACCGTCCAAGTCCCAGAATGAGAACCCAGCAGTGTGTCAAGACCACGTGGGGCACCCAGGTGAGCCTCCTTAGTGCCAGTTGATGGGCTCCCACAGCATGAGGACCAGCATTCGGTGTCGACTGTACACAGCCTTCTGATAGGGATCACACACAGTTCTCTCGGCAAAACTCTTTCTCAATCACTTTGTTTTGTTTGCTTGCTTTCCCTTTCCCCACTTGCCAAAGACAAACGATTTCTCAATCATAAATACACACACACACACACACACACACACACACCCTTATCTATGACACTGTAAGGGTACCCTCCCCGTGATGTTCTCTTGCTCCCTGCCATGCTGATCCACCCAAATTGAGAAATATTAACAGTACAAAACATTTTAACTGAACATTCTTAACTCTAAATATATTTCACAATGTTGGGCACTGGGACATGTCCTAATAGCATTTTGGACGAAGTATCTTTTAAACTACGTACCTAGGTATGTGAACACATGCAAACACACACGATAGTGGAGTATTCCTGTCACTTGCCTGGGGATGAGAGATACTTGCTTTTCTAAGAGACGTTCTATAGAGTGGCAAAGGCTCTATTCACAAGGGGTTCAGCAGGTGAACTTCTCACACACAATCACAGTAAAGTCTGGTGGATAGCAACATAGGGTTTCAGTTGATTTTCATCCTTTTCTTCACAGGGGGTTTGTTAGCTCCCGGTGTGCCCACTTCCCAGGGGTGGCTGTCAAGAGGGACAGGAGGATGAACACCCATTTGGATTTGTTTTCCAAAAGGGCATTAGAGCGACTGGTCTTCAGAGCTGGGAGCCACCACCAGGCTAAACTCCCATCTGGCGCTCCCATCTCTTCTCCCCGAGGGTTCTAGATGAAATCCCTCACCATGATAAGCACTCCTGGTTTGGGTAACACCCTTGCCTTTTCTCTAGGTATGAATGGATTTGCCTGGCATTGGTGGAAGTGGCTTATCTTGGCCAACTGGATCGGCTTGGTGTGAAAGGTGACAGGCACTTGCCCTTAGGTGGCAGGGTACAGAGAAGAACGCTCAGCCAGCAGCCAGACGACCTGCATCCTCCACCTGACTCGGCCATTAACCTTGGACAAGTCATGCTATCACAATCTCTCTGCATATCATCACCTATAAAGTGATGTAGATCACATCTAATATTTACAATAGAGACAAAATTATCATCCCAAAGTCTTACCCATATCCTTTTACCTGGCCTCTAAGGCGGTCCTCTAAGGGGCACTGTTATTCTCCCTGAGCCACGTCCCACTCATTACTGGGCACTGTGAGGTCCTCTGACACTGAGGCAGCCAGGCTAGGATCGCCCAAGCAAACTTCCAGACCCAATCCCAGCAATCTAGTTATTTAAAACCTAATCCAAGTGGCCTGAGTTTTCCCTGTTTCTCACTTGCTATTTATCTTTCAATGAAAGAAATTTCCAGAAATTATCAACAGCCTATCCTCAGAATGGCTCTGTTGTTGTGCATTTCTCCACCTTCAGAGACCCTATCCTGGCTATTCCTTGGGGTAAGGTCACTGCCTTGCAACTGACCCACCAACTCAGTGCCCCACACAGGTTACCAGAGATGAATATGGTGTCCATGTGATTCCACATGAACTACAAGGGCAAGGTCTTCCCTCTCTGGCAGAGAGACCTGGGCAAAGCACACAAAGTTCATTAGAGAAAAAGGCCTGGGAGTTCAACAGAGCCCGGCACTGGTTTGCTCACATCTCTAATTCTTGTTCATATACCAAAGGAAGAATGTGGAAAAGTGAAGGCTTCTCCTAATTCAAAGAAAATAATGGTGGAGAGTTTCAGTGCAGACCTGGCTTCAGAGAGACCTGGCTACTGGCAGACTCTCCATGGCACAGTCTGCAGAACAGCCAATGTGGAAATAGAATTCCAACCGGTTCCCGGAGCAAAAGTGCAACTTCGTGTGAACTCACAGTCTATTCCCTCTTTAGACCACAACCTCCCACCACCACCATCACCACATTATGCAACTGCAAAGCATTTAGATCAAAATGGAAATTCTGTCCACCTCCTTCTTCCTTACCACACACACTCACATCTTCCCAATCCAGTACTATCTTTTCATAAGGTCTAATTGCACGTGGCCATCTGAGATTGTCAGCCTCCACTGTGACAGGAAAGGAAGACATCTGGGGACATTTTTGTACCTTTCTGTACACTGCTTTAGTTGGTGGTAGAGTTTTCACACTCTCCTCTGAGGAGAAGTCACCTTGCTGAACACTGTTTTGAAAGTAACCCAGTTCTAGTATGTCCCATGCATCTCCATCCTATACTCAGTGGAGAATCCATTGCCCCTCTATGCTTCAGGTCCTCATTCTCCACTCCTGGGGAACAGACTCAAGTTCTCCACAACTCTTAGTGGCTCATTAGGTAAACTCACCTTGCATGTAACAGATTTTTACTTATGTCCAAAAAGACAAAGAACACATTAACCTCTAAAAAGTTTCTGTTTTCTCAAGAAAGCTGAATCATGATGAGAAATTCAAGCTAAACAAAACTGAACCTTTTAACAAGTAACTGAAGAGTTCATTCTTTCGCACTGGTTTTCAACCACACAACTCTCACTAGTAAAACCAAGCTAGCAAGATACAAGCTCATCGTTTGAACCATTTCTGTGCTACTGAGAGTCTGAAAACTCATAAAGATTTCATCTGGTTTTAGAGTGCAAATCCCATAATGGCAGAGACCAGGCCTATACTTCCTTTCTTCATAAGGCTTCATTGAAAAGGGACTGGTCAAGGATGCTGTAGAAACCCCTGTGTAAATTGGCATCTATGGCATTCCTTTGCTCATCCTAACAATATTCCAAGTACAACAACTTACTGGTGGCTTCCAGTTCTGTGGCTCCTAAAGTCCACACAAGGAAGACTAATGGCTACTGCATAGAGGCATGAAGCCTTAGCTTTAGACCAACCTGTCATCTTCAGGATAAGCCTTTATCAACCTAGAATAAATGGTAGCAAGGACAGACCCAAGCCATACTCCACCCTCCTTACCCTCAGCTTCCAGAGAGAGCTGACCACAACAGCTGAGCCCTAAGGGGGCATCCACCACGTCTACTCTCTGCAGGGTAAGCTCAGTCCGCTTCCATCCCATGCAGCCAGGGACCAAGGGAAGAAGGCTACGAGAAGAACCCATTGCACTAGCAGGTGTCCAGGGAAAAAGCCCAGCACCCCTGGCTGGCTGAGAGAGAGGGGTTCACGTCCGAGCACTGCCAATGCCACATTTCTTCCCAGGTTCCTGAGCCCAGGGAAAAAAGCTCAAGCTGGAGCAGACCAACAGGCAAGGAAGGTTTAGAGAGAGAATCCTCAGTTCCAATAATTCAAGGGTTGAAATTGTCTGACCTGTGAGTTTTGCTGAACAGACTCCCACAGGGAACTAGGACCTGTGATTGGGAAAAATGAATGGGAGGGTTCCACAGCGGGAATACCCACTGCTCTCTCCCACCTTTGAATGAGGAAAAATAAAGTGGGAAATCTATCCTGTAAGGGCATTTATAAGATAATGTTGTCCTTGTTTTCAGCCTAACTGATTCATCCTCTGAAACAACACTTGGACCGGATCAATGCAGTACCTAAGTACATAGGTACTTCCAACTCACCCTACGGTAGGTCTGAGGTCTCTCCACATGCAAAAGTCACCCCAATGCTTTGGGCTTTTGCTTTCTGATCCTTCGACCATCAATTTGAACTTCTCAGTGCTTCAAAGGGGTACTCAATAGATAGGAAGCAGATGGGAGATTCTGTAAGATCCAAACCATGACCTAAACTATCCTCTCCTCTCCAAAAAGTCTACCGCCTCCATGAGAACCAACACTCTCCAAGATCATCGACTTACCCAGCCACCATGCAAACTTCCTGGTCCTCTCGAGCAGGACCTGGGAAGTTGGTGCTGACATGCAGCCTTGGGCCCCACGTGGGGACAGCATAAGGTAGGTCGCTTGATGGAGCTCTGCCAATGCTCTCAGCCTCAAAAGCAACCGACTACTAAGCTTGGTGATAACAGACCCTCACCATGGCCTCATTCACCTTTCCAAGTAGACACGGAATTGAGTAAAGGAAAAGCTTATGTACTTTAGTAATAGTCTCACTCTTCCTCCTTAGACCTTTAAGTAAAAAACACAGTTTCAACATCTATTTCCCTTTAATTCAAAGGAAAAGTGAAGCAGTCAATGGCATTCTGTGCTCTAATTTTAAGAGGAAGGGATGAATGAAAAGTTAGGAGGATATCAGTACTTCCTCCCCAAAGCCAACTTCCATGGAGACTGCAGAGTGTTTCCATATTCAGTCCATTCTCCTGTGCTTTCTTTTTTAAAAAAACTGTTTTTAATAGAGACAAGGTCTTGCTATGAGATCTAGGCTGGTCTTGAACTCCTGGGTTCAAATGATCTTCCCACCTCCGCCTTCCAAAGTGTGAGATTACAGGCATGAGCCACTACACCCAGCCTAATTCTCCTCTATGTTCTATGTGTCTTTTTGTGAGAAAGGAATACTCTGGACAGAAGCTGTTCTACTAGTGGACTCCACCCTAAGCCAGAACATGCTATTCACAGGGCATCAGGGATACTCTGGGGAATGTTCCCTTCCTTCTAAGGGTGACATAATATCTTCCCAAGGAATGTCTCTTAAAGCCACCAAAAGTGCCACATTCCAGGCTAAGTAGGCCATTAGTCACACCCAGTGTCATTCTCCTTACATATTTTGTAGGAATATTAAGTTCAAGATTCAAGACGAAGCCATTTGTAAGTTCCTTAAGACTATACACTCTGTGGGGACAAGAACTATGTCTTTATCTCTGTCTTTTACGGCCTCAGCACAGGTTCAGGCAGCCAAAACAGACATATGAGAAGCTATAGCTAGTGAAGCAATTTCCAACCACGCTAAGACAAACGGATACCTAACCACTAAAATCTATCCCTGGGACTGCCTGGAACCAGAGAGGAGGCCTGGTACCCCAGGGGAGAAAAAGAAGCGATCATTCTAATGTTGGCTAGGGAATGGGTCACTTTCATTTTCTCAAGACATAAGGGAAATTACCCTTTTGCTCACTTTTCTTTAATGTTGAGATTAGATAGTCATTTGACAAGCTGTGAATGCTTAGCGGGTATTACCACAAATTATCCTTCTAGCAGTAGAGTTCGTTGCTCCCTGACTAGTCAATATTAATAAACATTACCGAATGCTTTTACAACACAATTTATTTTTTAATACAGCTCTTTATGTATGCCATAAAGTAAATATACCAATAAAAGCCAAGGATTTCAAACAACAGATTAAGAAAAACAACCAAGAACTAACTGAGTGCTAGTTAACACCTTCCATGCTGCAGGTTTTGGGAGCGCACAGCAGGTGCCTCTCTGCTGGGGATCCAGACCCGGAGAGTTATGGAAGACAGTGGCCATTGGTTGTTTTGGAGTTGTTTAAAGGGAAGGGGAGAAAATGCTAAACCAGATGTTTTTTCTTAAGAATCACCTAAAAAAAATGTGGTATGTTGACCATGTATATGTGTGTACATATATATACATTGGGCTGAGTGCAGGAGACCTGGCTTTCACTCCAGCTCTGCAGATATCCATCAAATGACCTTGGCCAAACCACTTAGTTTCTCTAGATTTCACCTGATGCCTCTGCAACAATGCAAAGGTTGAGCCAGATGATGTCTTAGGCTCTTTCCAATCGGGTTTACAAAACTGAAAGGCTGTGGGGCTGACATGGGGCTGTGCTGACTGGATTATAACTCCCGCATAAAGGATCCATACCAGATTCGTCCTGTGAATCTTCACCACTGAGCTCAGAACATAGTAGGCGTTCATTTTTTGTTGAATGGATGAGCAAACAAGAAAGGGAATCAGAAGAGAAAAATGGAGAGATGGAAAAAACCCTGCCTACATACATATCCAGCTACACACACACTCCAGTAAACGAACAGTTTGTCCCTACTGTCCAAAAGAGAAGCCCTCTATGGAGTTCTTAGAAAGAAAGCCAGGCATCCTACCTTGGCCTGGATCAAGGCCAATCTGGAGCTGACCGAAGAGTGGAGGGAACAGTCCTGAGTCTTGAAAATATGAGGAAGGACAATGGCATTCCCCAGGGCCATGACCACACCAAGTACAGCACTTTCAGATAAGGCTGCCTTCAAGTGCTAAAATACAACGTCAGAAATGGCAAAGGGGCACACTAATCTCCCTGCAGCAACTGCTCACGGAGGGATCTTCATGGCTGCCGAGCACCAGGAGGCCTGGGCTTCTGGCTGTTACATAACTGGTCCTTTGTTTTAAAAATACTGAGTTCTCTTAAGTCATTTATTTGAAATATCTCTATCAACAAATTTCACCAAGAACAAAAGTTTTTCATTTGTGCACTGGGCTATAGGATGATCTTATCGCACACAATCTCATACAGTCTCTTTCAACAAGGTCTTAGCGTGCTTATCTGTGAAGTTCCTGGTAGCCAAATATGATTGAAATGTTCTATTTATGCTCACTGGATTAAGGAGATGTTGCAAAACTGCACAAAAACCTGGCAGATGTAAGCAAGGTATTACAGCCAGGGCAGTTAAGATCTGAGGGGAAGAGATCAATACATACTTTTGTAGTTTTCTTTCTTTTTCTTTTCCTTTTAAGAGACCAGAAAAGTTGTGCTTTTAGAAAAGGAAGAGGAAAAAATAGTAAAATGCCTTAAGATTTATAGCTTCTCTGAGCTTTTTCCAAACCCAAAACAGGGCACCATGATGCATGCTTGATGATGTCAGCCCAAGGGAAACAAAAATAAATCCAAAATATTCTCTCTAGATCCTAAAAGGCCCTATAAGGGAATTAAACTATGGTTACGGATGAACAGGGTTTTTGTTCTCCCTCTCCCATACAAGGCTTTTCACCAGCACGAATAACCGATTTCTGGGAAAACGGTTTTCAAAAAGCTACAGACTTTTCCTTTATCTCCTTGCCGTGCCTGGACACATGTGGAGGACATGTTGTCTCCTGGCTACCTGGGATCATTTTTATATATTTCCACTCTAGCCAGGAAGCCACAATGCTACCTCCAGATCCGATGGACCAGCCATGGAAACTCAAGAGATTGTTGAGAATAACTGAGGTTTATTAAGGGCCTAAGAAGAAAGTTTCTCTGGAATTAAACCATTCTGAAAACCTTTTTAATGTATATTGCCTCATTCTTTCTGCTTTAGTACACTGAAAATTAAATTACTTTTCTATGAGGATTCTGAGCTGGAGAGCTATCATTCTAAACATCAATTATGAACACAAGATAAGACATTGAGCTGATTACCTGCATGGGCACCAAATCACATTGTAAATGTTGTTGTCATTTTAATGAAGAAAAAAGGCAAAAGCCAAATAGATATTAGCTTCTTTATTGGTTCTTTCTTCCTTTCTTCTAGAAAAATGCAAAAAAGAATATCTAGTTAACTGAGGTTTCGGTTTTTTCCTCTTTTTCTTTTTTTTTTTTTNTTTTCTTTTAAGATGGAGCCTCACTCTATCGCCCAGGCTAGAGAGCAGTGGCACAACCTCGGCTCACTGCAACCTCTGCCTCCCAAGTGCAAGCAATTCTCATGCCTCAGCCTCCCAAGCAGCTGAGACTACAGGCACACACCACCATGCCCAGCTAAGTGGGTTTTTTTTGTTTGTTTTTGGTATTTTTAGTAGAGAAGGGCTTTCACCATGTTGGCCAGGCTGTCTCGAACACCCGACCTCAAGCAATCCACCTGCCTCAGCCTCCGAAAATGCTGGGATTACAGGCATGAGCCACCACGCCTGGCCTCAACTGAGGTTTTAATCATAAAGAAGGTAATGCATTTACAGATCATGTCTGACTTTGAAAGGGTTTCCTGAGGATCATCTCCACCACCCTATGGCTGGCCTGGAGAGTGCAGAGCCCATCTTGTGGATGGGAAAACTGAGGCCACATGACTTGCCAGTCCATATAAACAGGCAGATATCACCAGACTTCTCAGGATCTGCCTTCACATTCCTATCTAAGCCACTCTTTCCCTGAAAAGGGCAGGAAAACCAGCAGCTAGAAAGGAGTCACTGAGATTTTCCCAATCTAATCAAATAGAAGTAAAAACAGAGAGGCCTCCAAGGAAAAAAAGTAAACTGAATCATGGCACCCAGAGTCCACGGACAAGCTGGGTCTCACAGGCATTTTATAACTTCCTACAGAAAAGGCAAGACAACTCATGCCCTGCTGCGACTCACCCTACATCTGTTAAGTGCCTACTGTGTGCTGGACTCCTGTGAAGTCAGGCTGCTCCTGAACGACAGCCCATCTAGGTAAGTTGTCCATCAACACAATTTTCCATCATTAGTTTTATGGATTTCCTTTATAGCATTTAACACAATTTTCAGTTGTATATATATTTTTTATTAGTATTCTTTATCTCTACTAGACTATAAGTTACATTAAGGCAGAAACCACCCACTATAACCTGAGTATGCCAGTGTGTGCTGTGTAGAGTAGACATTCAGTACACTTTTCTAAACAGATCTGTTGAGATATTTCCCACATACCATAAAATGTATCCTTGTCAAGTATGCCATTCACTGGCTTGTGGCATATTCATAGAACTGCACAACCATCGTCACTATCAAATTCCAGAATATTTTCATCACCCTGAAAAGAAACCCTGTACCCATTAGCAGTCACTCTCCATTCCCCTCAACCCCTAGCCTTTGGCAACCACAAATGTACTATCCTCCTCTACATATTTGCCTGTTTTGAACATTTCATATAAACGGCATCATACAACACACACCCTTTGGGGTCTGGCTTCTCCCACACAGCATAATGTTTTCAAGTTTCGTTCCTATCATAGCTTGTATCCGTACTTTGTTCCTCTGTATGGATATACCACATTTTGTTTATCCAGTCATCAGTTGATGGACATTTGGTTGCTTCAACCTCTTGGCTATTACGAATAATGCTGCTATGAACATTTGTGTACAAGTTTTATGTGTGGACATATGTTTTCACTTCTCTTGGGTATATACCTAAGAGCGGAATGCCAGCTCATATGGTAACTCTATGTTTAACCTTTTAAGGAACTGCCAGACTGTTTTCCAAAGCAGCTGCACCACTTTACATTCCCATCAGCAATGTATGCGGTTTCCAATTCCTCAATACATTTTTGGACTAAGTGAATAAATGAATAAAGATTCCTTCTGCTGTAAAATCCCCCAAAAAAGGGGATACGGTTCTGAGGCTTCTTCGGTAAACTAGCATCTTCATCTGCAGACATGACATGCTACACTCATGTTTCACAGAAACCACAAAGAATGCTATTTATATGTAATTCCTTTTAGAGAGAGAATCAAGTGAAAAATGAAGAAAAGGAAAGAAAAACACCAGACAGCTCAAAGTGGGCGCTACTTTCACATACGTGATTTCAACCCCTACCCTCAGCCCACGTCTAAACTCAATAATTTAATAATGCACATTCCTTGAACAGATTTAGTTGAAAATAGAAGAGGGATCCCAGCTCAACTGAAGCCGGCTTTGGTTTGGTCAACGGTGAAGGAAACATGATTTGACAGCTCTGCTGTCTCTGGTAGAAAGCTTGAAAATATACTTAATAATAATTAAAACAAAAATGCACGAACGAAAATATCCCAGGCAAGCTCCAGGAGTGGGATCCAGGGTGCTGGAACCTGTTAAGAAGGTAAGACAGCCAACGGTGAGAGCCTCTCTTCCTGGGCTCCTGAGAGTGGGCAGGATATCGCAGAGCAGGCTGCAGCAAGAAGCTCTGTTAAGGGCTCCCCAAACTTCTCTTTCTCCCCCTTTCCTTTTTTGTAAAAGAAGTCAGCTGTATTCCTTTCTGCACAGACTCCTTGCAAAGAACAAACAAACAAAGGCTGGGACAGAGCAAGGCCCTTTGCAAGCTGCAGGTAATTAAAACGGCCTGTAAATGCCCCAGCAGAAAGCACTTCAAAGAGACAGTAATTCCAGCAATGGCCAGTCAAGGCTGTGTGGTGTAAAAATTATGAGTTTTCCCAACAGGGAGCTTTGTGTGAAAAGGACAGGGGTTGGTGGCAAAAGGAGGGTGAGCCACACAGATGAGGTTTACAATTGGTGTCCATGCCCAGTATGCATGGGACATGTGTGTGTGTGTGTGTGTGTGTGTTTGTGTTTGGCAAACACACAGGCCAGAGAAAGGGGATTGTGTGCATGTGTGTGAGAGCACACATTTATCAAGGCTGAGACGGTCCAAGCGTGTAGGCACAGAGATAAAAGGAAAAATAAAATAAACGCAACAAATACGAATCCTATTCCCTGCTGGGGCTCATTTTCATGGGGAAAAGTACCAGGCAGCTTGCGTGTGCCTCTTGCTCCTTACATGCGAGGCTGCCGAGCACACAGGAAATGCATAATACCAATGACTCCAGGCCCAACAAGCAGCCAAGGCCAAGCTGCGGCTCTCTAGAAACATCCACACTTTCAGCCTCACAACACGACACAATAACCAACAACATATCGCAAGCTAGGTAATCATGAAAGAGAGAATGAAGAGACAGATGCTTAACCTTGACTCTGACTGCATTTGCTAAGTCGCCTGTGCCACCTGCCTGGGTGCCCTGTGCTTAGATGATGGAGTGACCGGTCCATGGCATGGAGGAGAAGAGAGGCTGCAGCCTCAATGCACAAGGACGTTGGCCCCACTCTTACGATCCACAACACAAAAAACCCAAACTAGCACACATCAGTGATCACCAGACCGCAACACACACATCTGGGGTGGAGGGAGGACCTATGACTAGCATTATTTTTTCTACATTTTTGTGTAATCGTCCTGTAGAAACCTGGCACTTCCAAAAGGACATTTCACTAGGCAAGAGGGTCAGTACCATCCCTAGAAGCCTTCCCCAGTTCCTCCTCCCTGTCCCCTCTCAAAGCAGACCCCCTTTTCCCTCCAGCCCCTGTCTTTTGAGTGTGTTTCTATTGGAGCAGATGTACTCACTAGGGTGCATCTGCTTGTTGCTCTGTCTCTCCAGCTGGATGGGCAGCTACATGAAGACAGGGCTTTGCTTCATTCATCTTGTATTCTCAAGCCTTGTAAAAGGCACAGCATTAGTGGTGCTAAAGAAACGTGTTGTGAATGGATGGATGAGTGGTGGGTGCATCTTAGCTGTTCAGTGGGTAATAAATCAATCAGGATTTGGATGGAGTACAGCATATTGCTTAGAGCCGGTACCCACAGCTCCTCACCCTCATCAGCCAGCACACGTGCACCCCGTGCACAGGAGCCTCGGAACCTGGGAGGGAAGGTGGGAGCAAGTCCATGCTCACCAAGGCGGCGGAGAAACCAGCGCTGGCCAGGGGCTTTATTTCCCCATAAACAAAATCCAGTTCTGCCTCCCTCAGCCCCACTCACTAACTCCTCCCTGACATTGCTGGTTTTAAGCCCACACATAAAAATGTCCTTTGCTATTTTTATTTAATGAGCTTTCATTTTTCCTCCCCGTTTTTGTAAATGAGAAAGCAAAGCCCACCTCTAATGGGGATGGGGGGAGGAAGCAGAGTGGAATCTTTTTTAAACGGGCCATAACTTTACAAGAAGCTTTCTCCCCCACAACCCCCCCAGCTCCTCCTCCCCAAGTCCCCATGCTCCTCCATCCTCCCTGCATCGTCCCTTCCCACCATTCGAAACAAGATGCATGGATTTTGGACATTTGATTACTTTTAAGTATATATTTTTCCCTCAAATAGACTGAATACAATGGTTAGGAAATGTGACAGAAAACTATTCTGAACCATTTATTGCCTTAATACCCACCTTTGTCCAACAGGCAGTTTTGACAACAGCGATAAATTCCAAATTTATGTCAACAGAGCATATGTTGAACACCTCATTTCTGAGCTAAAGCGGCATGCTGCCCTATAAATCACCGTTCTGTTTGAAATGAAAGTAGATTACAGGCCTGTGTTATTGAGCAGTTAGAGCTATAGTCATATAAATCAGAACTTTTAACTCTAGGCAATCCGTTGTGCAATTAACTAAAGGGTACTTTGTCATTTCAAGGCTTGTGCACAGACTTGGCAGGGCATAGAGCTACTGGGGAAGGGGGTGGGAAGGAAAAAAAGTTTTTAGGCAACAGGAAGGCTGTTGGCTGCAGCCTCCACCATACTCCACACAACGCTTTAACCCCCAGCCACCACCGCCACCAGGACCTGCCAAGCCTGAATATAGGCAAAGACAACCTCATAATCAGCATCTGCCACAAAGACAACATCACACTGAGCATTTGTCACCGAGTCACCTCCCGAAACCCAAGTGCCTTTTCAGTCATTCATTAAGCACTTCCTGAGCGCAAGCCAAGAGCATAACATCATCTCAGGTGCTAAAATGATGTCAAAGACATGAAAAGTGGTAACTGTGACACCAACAACAATGTTTAGATAATATTGATGATGAGGAAGAATCAGAAGCAAATCTGTACAAGACATAGGTGAGCACTTATTATGTGCCAGGCACAACTCTGCACATTTTCATGCCTTATTTCATTCAATCCTCAGGACAACTCTATGAAGCAGGTATTTTTATTTCCATTTTTTGCTGAGGCACAGGGAAATAAACAACTCACCCAGGGTCATTAAGCTTGTAAGTGGCAGAGCCTGATACAACTAGTCAGTAGAATGAAAACTTTAAGAAGTGACACTGACACCAGCCATGTGCCAATTCCAGATCTCTAACTCACAAGGTTCTAAGACTCTGGGATTCTCCAAGTCTCAGTTTTCTCATCTGTCAAGTAGACTAGCAATACGGTTACCTCAGAAGGTAGATGAATGAGACTGTGCATGTAAAGCAACTAAGCATGACACTGAGAATATAATACCTTGAATAAATGTGTAGCTAGCGTAAGGCTAATGAAGAAGAAAGACAGGACCTTGTCCTGGCCAGTCCATAACCTAGTGGACAAAAAGATAGCACTAGAGAAAGAGACCGAGGAGGATGTGGTGACGTGCCAGTATGTCAACAAATGACTATGGGTGTGCAGAAGAGGAGCAGATGAGCAGCACAAGCTGTCACTGGAGACGGGCTGAGAACATGGTGAGATTCAGCTGGTCCTTTCAGGGGCTCTGGAAGCTCCAAAGGGTTCTAGCTACCCATGTTTGGGAATGTTAAGAATGGAAAAAGCCTTGGATGGGGTGGGGGGAAGACCATGTGATGGAGGCATCACAAGAGCCAAGACTTGGTGCTAGAAATGAGTACGTTGTGCCAGACAAGCCTTCAGGAGACCAGCCTGGCTTACCCACAGTGGGCGGGTGGTGAAGACAGTGGCGAGGAGCCTGCAGAGGCAGCAGGGTGGGCTGATGATACGGAGTCCTGAGACTGATGCTGAGGACTTTGGTCTCAGCGCTGCAGTCCTCGAGCAGCCCCAAAGCACTTCTCAAAACAATGGAGGTGGCTGGGCGTGGGAGGCTCAGCATGGGCAGGGACCATAGAATGAGACAGAGGAAAGTGCCCAATGCGAAACTGAGAAGGAGGGTGTTTCCAAAGACAGTAGTTAGGTCAGCCTTCCAGAACAAAATGCCAACACAGTATCACTGTCACACATCTGCAGGACATTTCTATTCCCTAAGAAGGTACAAGAAAAGAGAGGCTGGAACAAACCTCCTGTCTCTGTCTACTCCCGATCACAGGGGCCTGAGTGACTCCATGGAGTACGAGTTACCACGGCAGGGAACTCAAAAGAGCCGTTGCCTCTGTTTGTTCCCTCCATCCAACTAAACATGCCACCATGTACTCATCAGAATGCAGATGGCAGCAAGAATGGGCAGCCAAGGAACGACACTTCTTTCCTTCGGCACCCCGCACCGGCTACCAACTCAACACGGCTGGGAGGCAGAAATCCTCAGGTCTCCTCTGTCCTGGGCCTAGGCAAGTTGAGAATCCATTGACTGACTGATAGGTATTTATTTGGCATAGTGAAGGATACAACCAAAGCACAAGACAACAGCCTACCCTCCTAACACTTTAGTTGAAGAGGGACGATAATACACAGTATAACAGAACCCAGTACTTACATGCGCACATGTCAGGTCCTGAGGACAATCTCAACATCCAGCCTGAGTGGGAATCAAAAGCTCAGGCCTCCCCGAGGAGGGGGGCTCATGCCTGGGCTCAGAAGATACCAAGGAAGCAGCACAGAAGACGAGAGGGTGTTTCAGATGAGGGGGAAACAGGCACCAAAGCGGCATCACTCCAGAAGGGGAAGCCAGCCCGGGGGCAGGAGAAGGAGAGGCGAGGCGAGTGTTGTGGAGTGGTGTCCATGGTGAGGTTAGACCAGAAGGTTCATGGAGAAAGACGGGGCTGAAAAGCAGACAAGGGGGGAAACATTGTTCGTTCCTGACTGAGGACGGAAGGGGGCATGAGGATTACAGAGTTCAGGAGCTGACGTCTGACATGCTCTAGGAGCCCTCAGTGCTATCCTTCCTGTCCTGACATATGGTACTACAGAACATCTGGCCTTGGAGGCTGGCCAGCCACTTGCTCCCCCGACCTCCTCCACAGCCGGCCATTCACGGAGAAGCAAATTCTTTGCGCGAATATCAGGGTGACAGGCCTTCCGGACACTCACTCTGTGTTTGGTCACTTGCCAGGATGCTTCTGTCTTGCTCCACAGTCGGATGCCAACAAGGCAAGGAGATGCTGCAGAAACTGGCACCTTCCATAAGAATCCCCTACTACAAACACACACACACACACACATACACACACACACACACACGGACCGCGGGCACGTACTCACACACGCCATCTCTCGCCATCTGTCTGAACAAACTGCTGGTCTCTGAGGGGGAAAAAAGGAAACCTCTTAGAGATATTTGTTTAATATCTGAGCAGTGGGGGAGCAGATGAAGTATGCAAGTTTCATTTAGAAAATCGTCAAGAAACTATTATAGTAAAATGAGGCTTCCAGTTTCCAAATAAAGCTGAAGCGATCACATGGAACAAACTGGCGAAGCTGGAGAATGAAGAAGCAGGAAGGAAGTACAATAAAAATAATAACCGGAGGAAAAGAGGAAGTCACGAGGTGCCAGGGAATTCGTGGCAGCCCCCATCCCCTTCAGGACTGGGGAACAGTGTGAGCAACTGGCAATGGGAAAACCACAAATCAAAAGTGACAGCCGGGAGGAGGGTCTCCTTCTGTCTTCAGAAGTGTGGTCGCCATGCTCCAGGAATTCCTCCGTTCCTAGATGTCCATTTGCATCTCAGGACTTGCATCGTATAAATCCTCACAAAATCACTTTGGAGGAGAAAGAGACTGGTATCCACCTCTTACCTCTTATTTTAGAAATTTGGGCTGGGAGAGCAGGTGAGGAGGAAGACAGCAGGAAATGAGTCAGTAGCCCCATAAGAAGAAGGGAGTAGGCTGCATGCGGAGGCTCACACCTGTAATCCCAGCACTTTGGGAGGCAGAGGCAGGCGGATCACTGAGGTCAGGGGTTCAAGACCAGCCTGGCCAACATGATGAAACCCATCTCTACTAAAAATACAAAAATTAGCCAGGCGTGGTGGTATGTGCCTGTAATCCCAGCTGCTCAGGAGGCTGAGGCAGGGAAATCTCTTGAACCCAGGAGACAAAGGTTGCAGTGAGCCAAGATTGCACCACTGCACTCCAGCCTGGGCAGCTGAGAAAGACTCTTGTCTCGAATAAAAAAATAAACAATAACTTAAAAAATAAAAATAAATTTTAAAAAAGAGGAAGGGAGTACAGAGTGGTACTTGACTCAAAAGTCAACACAAATTTATTGCCTACTAAATGCAGGATATGGTATTAGCCACCACAGAGAGATTCAAAGAAACATAATACACATGTAATGCCTTCAAGGAGCTTATAATTAAGTAGGGAATGCAAGACATATGTATGTAAAAGACTTTAAAACAGTGCACTCTAATAATGTATGATGGGAATAAGAGAGATGCAAAGCTCAGTGCTAGATGAAGAGGACTCAAAGTTTGGAATGCAGGCTCCAGGCAACCGAAGTAGAAAACAGCCTCTTCTCTGCGTGAAGTTGATTGCGTCTGGGAACACCGCACCCACCACCAAACACCTGTGCCTCCATCCTGCAGACCTCACCTCTTCTCCTGGCCTCCATTGCAAAATTCTACATCTACCAAGCTTGAAGTACAAATCCAACCTGTTCCGCAGTCACATGGCCTGTTTTACTCTAAAATGGAAGCCCTGATAACTGTCATTTTTCATCAAACCCATGACCGGTCCTCCTGCCCTCCCATGCACTTGTCTCTCTCCCCAGCTTGGGAACGGAGGCTGGCAGCTGGGCCTGCCAACAGGTCCTGTGCGCCCTTTCATCCTGCTCTGTGACAGGCTCTGCCCCAAGGGACCCGGAGCCCACGCCTTGCTCCTTGCCTTCCTAAGAAGCTGCCGGAACAGCAGCACTTGCCTGAGCGGTCTTCTCACTGATGCACAGCGTGGGGCTGGCCACACTCATCACTAGAACACATGGATATGCCCAGAACAGCCAGGCAGTCCCTTCCCCACCTCTGTCCCCTTCCCTAGGGGAGGAAGGAGGCTCCATCCAGGTCCCAGAAAGCCCCCTACTCCTGTGTGGCCATTTCTCCATTGCCTTGCTACACTGTTTCCTCCAGAGAATCCATCCTATTCCCTCTGCCCAAAGAAATGGGCATGGTCAACCTTAATGAAATAAACCGTAATAGAGTAGGCAGGGAACTTCGTCTCCCTTCCAGAAGACACAATCTAATTCACACTCTAATTGTCTCGCTGGAAGCCTCCAGGCCTCTTTCCACAAGCGGGCTGGAAGGATTTGGAAGTGTCATAGCCTAGAAATCCTCGAGTCTAGTCATATAAATACTTAATTGCCATTGGAACATCCACACTGTGTCGCTTTGGTATACCCAACCAGTGTGCCACCAAGTTCCTTCCCCAGTGACACTATGACACAGGAAGTGCCATCTGCGGCCTTTTCATCTTTCTCTTTCCACTTTCATTTCTTTCCCAAGACACCCCCATCTTGGAGAGCTCTTCCTCCAGAGAGCTAGGGAGAGGTCAGCAATATGAGTGGGAAGAGCAACAGCTTCTTTAACTGCTGGTGGCTGTGACCTTAATCATGACAATGAAGTTTAGTTTCTCTTTTTGTAGAGAGATGAGAATAGCAGACTTCAAATGGTAGAGAAGGGTCGGTCTCCTGAACAATGTACCCCAAAGGTCACCGCTGCATGCAGGAAACAAGAGAAGACACAGATGCAATGTCTGTTTCCATAATAGTTTAACCTTCTAAGAAATCAGATGGTTCAGAGAGCCTGGGAGGTCCCTGGGCCCTCTATGCTTACAGGAATAAATGAATGTGCTCAAGCATTCCAGATAGATCTCCCAAATATTTTTTTAAAAGCCTCCAGGAAAGCAATGCCACATAGAACCCAGAATAATTGTGGTGATCTTGGTGGGGCAGGAAAATGGGATCGTAAGTGTGAGTACAGGACATGTGACTGAGGAAAGAGAGCTAAGTCATAAACCCCAGAGACAGCACAAGGTGACCTACGAGGGGGCTAATACGCTGCAGTTAAAACCACACTTGAATCTTAAAAATAAAACTGTTGTCTCCAAGACAGAGTCATCCTCAGTAGAAATATTCTCAGGTTCTGTGATGAAGAGTAAAACCTACTCCCTTGCCAAAAAATCCACCCCTTTTAGTAGGCAGTGATTTGACTGATGATTACTTTCCTTTATCTCTTGGTGGGGGCGCACTGGAAAGCTCATCTCAGTAGCTACCACCACAACTCATCCACAGCCCTCAGACTGTAATCAGAAGGTAAGAACCTCAGAACATTCCAAAAGTTGCAGAAGTAGGGTGACCAGCTCTCAGACTGTCACAAACTCTCTGCAAGATCTTGCATTGACCACTTACGCGCTCTGGGCCTCAGTTTTCCCCTCTGTAAAGTAAGAGGTTCTTTCCGACAGACAGCCTGTGAACAAATCTGTGATCTATGAGCTCAAGAGTCACTCCCTTATATGCACAACACCTGGAGAGACTGCAGCCAGACTATGTTTCCACAGCTGCTTTTGGGTGGCCCTACATAGAGCACCCTCAGCCCCCAAACAATGGCGACTTTAACCTCTGCAAAATGCCAAGACACTACTTGAAGGCTCGCGCTATTTTTAACACTTCTAGGAGAATTCACTCATTTTTAAAACCACACCCAGGTTGTTCGCAAAAGGAAGACAAGTTACAAGAAGGACTCCAGCAAAGGAAGGTTGAGAGTGACATCAGCACCAGGCAACACTCTTGCTAGGGTCCCAGCCTAATGAATCCAATGGCATTCGATGCAACCCTCATCCCTTACTGAGAGCCCTTGCCATGAGATTCCATACCACAAAGTGAATTCACTGCAGAAAAGGAGCCTCCCCACAAGAAGGAAGTGAGGGCTACAGAGAAGATGTAGGGAAAAGGCAGATGCTCATTCCTTTGAGCTGAATAAGAAGCCAGGCTGAAAAAAAGTCCATCCTGCCTGGCTTTTCAGATAAAAAGGGACTCCCGCAAGTCATTTCCTGTTGCAAAAGCCCTCGAGAACAGTAAAAGGAACAGCACTGGCTCCCATTTCCCCAAGGATGAGCCCCTCAGATTTTTTCTGCCTCACTGTATTAGTTCCCTTTTGTTGCTATAACAAATTACCATAAGCTGAGTGGCTTAAAATGGTACAAATGTGTTATCTTATAGTTCTGTAGGGAAGGAGTTCAAAATGGGTCTTGCTAGGCTAAAATCAAGGTGCTGGCAGGGCTTTGTGGCTTCTGGAGGGTCACGGGGAGACTGTCCCCCTACCTTGTCTAGAGGCTGCTCTCATTCCTGGGCTCACGGCTCACTCCTCCTTACATTCCGACACTGACACTGACTCTTCTGCCTCCCTCTTCCACATTTAAAGACCCTTGAGGTTATATTGGTTACAATGGATCTACCTGGATAACCCAGCATAATTTCTCTATCTTAAAGTCAGCTGGCAAATAGCCTTAAGTCATTCCTTTACCATGCAATCTGACATACTCATGGGTTACAGAGATTACGATGAGGACATCTTTAGGGAGCCACTATTTTGCCTACCACACTCACAAACTGTGCATCTTTAAGAGTGGGTGTTTCTGTCCTAATTTCATCATGGCAGCCACAAGCTGCCCTAAGGAGGTGGAGTGTCCCATGGAGGGACTCATAAGTCACCTTCCTAATACCCCAGGCATGGTTAACGCTAGGAATTTCTGGAACACTGGAATGTACAGCTCCCACCAACATGATCTACTAGCTGTATCTACCTCTGTGTGTGCACACGTGTATACAGGTGTGTGGTCTCAACCCCCAAGAGCAGGTATTACAGCCTATATGCATTCCTGCATCTTCCATCGGATCTGGCACAACTCTGGAGTCTGAATGACTCAGTGGATACTGGTGGCTTATCTGATCCTAGGGCCAAATATTCCCAGAACCAGGGAATTGCTAAACCTTAGCTTTGGAATTAATCTGAAAGGTATTTATGTCAAAGCACATGGCAGTGTCTATCTACAAGAGGCAATTAATAAAAGTTTTTCCCTCTTTCTTCTCTCTCTGGTTCCATTTCTTTAATCCATTTTCATTGTTAAAAAATGACTTTACAGATGAGAAGAATGAGTTAAAACATGAATAAGGACCAATAATGAAGCTTTTAGCACATTTGAAAATTTTCAATTCTTAGACCCTTACCTATCTCCCACCCATCAACTTCGTGGTCACAGGAACCCTAAATGTCAACTGTGCTAATTAATTTCAACTATGTGGTCAATCCTAAGTATAAGGGGCCCAGTTTTTCCAGTAAGCCACTGAGTGATCCCATTCCCGTTTTATTTTTATTTTTATTTTGAGATGGAGTCCCACTCTGTTGCCCAGGCTGGAGTACGGTGGCACCATGTCAGCTCACTGTCAGCTCACTACAACTTCTGTCTCCTAGGTTCAAGCAATTCTCCTGCCTCAGCCTCCCAAGTAGCTGGGATTGCAGGTGCCCAACACCACACTCAGCTAATTTTTGTATTTTTTAGTAGAGACGGGGTTTCACCATGTTGGCCAGGCTGGTCTCGAACTCCTGACGTCAGGTGATCCATCCACCTCAGCCTCCCAAAGTGCTGGGATTACAGGCTTGAGGCACGACTCCCGGCCCCCATTCCCATTTATTCAAAATATAACGAACTCTTTCCTTAACCTCACATATTAAGAGACAAGTGAGTCTCTAAGCCTACGATACCAAAAGCCCTCTATTCCCCACCTTGCCTTTGGCTACTAAGTTTGGATGCCAAAAAGTAGAAAGAAAAAGAAAAGACAATGAGAGAAAGATCCAGTACGAAGCTGTCGTGTGAAAATACAGTTCCATTTGGCAGTAATGCAACCAGAGTTGGGAGATCAAACCAAAGCCGCCGGAGTTTTGCAAATCATTTTTCCCTGTCCCTACTTTGGCGCCAAGACAAACACCAGGGGCAGAGCAGAAGGCAAATGCAGTGATGCTGGTGAGCTCCCAGAGTCCTACTAAATTAAGTGTGGAGCCCATATTCAGATTATGTTAAGCATTTGCCACAGCCCTGTCCTTGCTAAGAAAAACTGTCGTGAGCCAGTGTTGAGACACAACCAGCTGTGCTCCTGTGCATCTCAGGAGCCACACTTTACACCTGCCAAACTCTCCACTCTGGGCTTTTCAAGTACTGGTAAAAAGACGAGGCCACTGAGCCCACCTCCACGGGAGATGCCAATATTTCACCAGCCTGTGGGGGCCTCTAAGGAGAACCATGTGGGCTAGCTACCTGAGAAAGGTGTTCTTTGACACTGTAATCTGGCCATCAGCCTGGTCTGCGGTCCTGCTGTAGTCGTAATAGGTTTCTCAGGACCACGGGGCCAGGCCAGTGGAACACCTATGCCACAGTGCCCTTGGGCCACCAGGGGAGAAATTTCCAAGGATGCTGACCTGCCAGGAGACCATTTCCTCTACTTAAAGTCCCTGATCTAGTAAACCAGGGCCAAGACCACCGAGGCCCCATTTTCCTGCCTTATGCTTGGGGTCACTGAAGGGACCACAGTAAGAGGGCCTGAGAGGAAAACCTTACCAGCCCGATGGCTGCTCTGTGCAAGGGCTTCAACTGAAGCTCAGACCTTAAAAGGAAAAAGCCCCTCTGGGGCCTGCTGGACCTCAAACTCACCTGTTGCTTTTTAAATTCCAAAATCACAGTGAACTCTGGAGAGGCTGGGCCACCTCTGCTCAGTGGCTAGTGGGCATGCAGGAAAGAGGCATGGCAGAAAAGGCAGATAGAGACCTTCAAGTGGAAGACCCAGTGGGCACTCTGCCAGCAGGCCCTGCTGAGGCTGACCAGCACCACAAGGTTCCAGGGAGTGGTGCAGGCCTGGGGAGGAGCCAGCACCTCTGGTTTAGGGCATTCATTAGGATTGAAAACTGTACCCCCCACGTTCTGTAAATGGATCCATCAACCAAGAGAATCTGGACACCTCAGCAAGGCAGGTCACCACTCAATTTTGTGAAGAAGGGAGTAGAGGGATGGACAGACAGCAATTTTGATTTTGGCAAGATCTGGAAGGTTACCAGCCCTGTGAGTAGCTGCACTATAAAAAGAGTCAGACACTAAGTATTTCCTTTCCCATAAAATATTCATTGCCGCATGGAAGAGCCAAGAAGCCGAAACCTCAAGCATTTCTAACTTTGTACCGCAGTAATAACAGAGTTTTATAGGAACCTTCTGATTGTACTTACACCAGGCTATAAATACACTTCCATCTCAGAGAAAGGAGAGGAGACACATCTCCCCCTTAAGAATCTGTACTGTAACAAGAAAGACCCCAGGTACACCCACAACTCCGTTCAGCATTTCATCTAGCAAGCAGCAGATGGAGTGATCCGTGGTAATAGTTCTTAAATGAGTGCCTGCCGAGAGGCCCCTCTCACAAACAATGCTTGAGATGGACTCAAAACCTGGTTTATAAATGGTATGGCCATTGGTTAACAATGAAACAATATCCAGAAAACCTGATACTTACTCAGCAGTTGGAAATTTACAGAGGGCTTTCCCATCCCTTCATCCTGAAAACAAGATTGCAAGGGGGCAGGATGGAGGCTCAGGGAGGGTAAGCAACTTGTCCAAGGTCACACAGCTACAAGGCAGCAGAACTAGACCAAGAACTTCAGCCCTCTGACTCCGCCCCCAGGCCGCTGGGCCTGCCATTGTCCCTACTGACAGACACTGTAAGGCAAAAGGCTAAAATATAGCTCGAGAGATGCACCGAGTTTGGGCTGCATGGCTTCCCTTTGTGATTTGGAAAATCAGTCATTCTTGCAGGACAGTTTTTTCCTTTTTAGTTTACATGAAATAATGAGCCCCTGCCAGAGGTTACCATGATAGGTAATCTGCCCAATAAATCAAGTATTGAATGTCTCTAACTACTCATATGCATTCACCAGACACACACGGACTTCTCTTAACCATTCTTGTACAGCATTCTAGACATAACAGGTGGAGGTTAATAAAATGATGCGTGACAGTTCCAGAACAGTTGACACTAAAGTTTCATTTGAAATGAAGTTTAAAAGTAAAAGATTTTATTTTACGGTAATAAAGGAAGTCCTTCAGTCTTCCTAACTTCCCCCACTACCGCTTCAAACACACCCAGTTAGATTCTGCATAAGACTTTTTTGGTGAAACCCCATCTCTACTAAAAATACAAAAATTAGTCAGGTGTGGTGGCACGTGCCTGTAATCCCAGCTACTCAGGAGGCTGAGGCAGGAGAATGGCTCGAACCCAGGAGGCAGAGATGGCGGTGAGCCGAGATCACACCGCGGCACTCCAACCTGGGAGACAGAGCAAAACTCTGTTCAAAAAAAAAAAAAAAAAAAGCCTTTTTCGTATGTGAACTCATTGACTTCCAATGATTTCCTCAATGAAAGTCAAAGATACAGAGTATGCAAAATCTCCCCATTTTCCCCAAGAAACATATATCATACCAAAACCAGACAGATTCTGCCGAAGACTCACTTAGAGCCATTCAAAACCAATGAACATGTTTATATATTCTGAAAGCAGTTCAAAGTCTGGCATTGTCAGATTGCCTCTGACCTACAGTAAGCAGAATATACCTTGCATCATCAGGAAGTGCTACCGGAAGCCTCTGAGCATTTTAGTTTGAACTGCAATGAAAAAAAGGGGGTGAACTACGTCCCCATCTCTGATTGCTTATTCTGCCTCGCTCAACTTAAAGCTAGTGTGGCCCTCATGGTTTTTAATGGCCCTAAATGACTGAATGAATTTGGGCATTCACTGGAGGGCCATCTGGGGACAGGCCTGCCTATCTGCAAACTGGCAGACTTCCCTATTTGTTCTGTGGAACAATAAACGTCAATGAATTCGAAGTTTCAATTATTCAGAACATTTCCAGCACCTGACTCTTAAAAAGAAAAAAGAAAAAAAAAAAAAACGGAGAAAACAAAACGTTTTGTGTGCAAGAGTTTAGTAAAAATTTTTGGACAAAAAATTTCGAAAGGGTTTCTCAGTCTCAGCACTATTGGCATTTTGGACCAAATAATTCTTTGTAGTAGGGTGGTGGAGCAGGAGAAGAAGACTGTCCTGTTCATGATAGGGAATATGGAAACATCCCAGCCAGCCGGCATGGTAGCTCACGCCTGTAATCCCAGCACTTTGGGAGGCTGAGGTGGGCAGATCACCTGAGGTTGGGAGTTCGAGACCAGATTGACCAACACGGAGAAATCCTGTCTTTACAAAAGATACTAAATTAGCTGGGTGTGGTGGCACATGCCTGTAATCTCAGCTACTTGGGAGGCTGAGGCAGGAGAACTGCTCGAACCCGGGAGGCAAAGGTTGCGGTGAGCCGAGATCACACCATTGCACTCCAGCCTGGGCAACAAGAGCAAAACTCTGTCTAAAAAAAAAAGAAACACCCCAGCCTCTACCCACTACACATCAGCAAACAACTTCCCCGGTTGTCACAAGCAAATACATCTCAGGCACCGCCAAATGTGCCCTGGAGGATGAAATTGTTCCCCGTTGAGAACCACCAGAGAAGGGTAAACCTGAATCCAAGTTCTACAACTCCTGTATGCCACTGTGCAATCACAAATGATAACCAAAATACTAGCCCTCGTGTGCTGCAAAATCACGAAACATCAAAGGACACAATCACTTCACTACCTTCTACTTACAAAAGCAGGAAAATATCCTACTCCATTTTGCAAAGCATTTCAGCAGCACTTAAACCAAAAGGAGTTTCCAGTTAAATCTCAGCCAGAAAATGTGATGGATTATCATAGCTCCATCCCGAATCTTTCAATTAACTGTTTCATTTTCTTTACATAGGCATACACACACATGTACGGTATCACCTGAAGCCATGCTTACTTAGCCTCATAAAGAAATTCAACTCTCAGCTGAAAGCATCTATTTTATTTAGGAGCAGTTGGGAGTATGAACTAGGAAAGCAATTGCAGAGGAGATAAAACGAAGTTTTGATCTCCTCACTGGATGCTGCCTTTTTGGTTGTCCAGTGCTTGCTAATAAAAGAGGCTGCAAGCCTAGAGACCGCTGCCTCCCCACATGCACAGCCAACCTATATACACAGCTCATACAGATCTTTAGACGCGTGTGCTTGCAAGCACACATGCCCATACACAGCCAGCCATCGATGCTGACACTTATGAATTATACACAGTCATGCCCTTGGGGCACAGCATCAGTCCTAGATTCACAAGTGCCACATCTCAACTAACCTGATATATGAAAGTAGCAGTGGCCAGGGAGAAGGCCACTCTCCAACCGAGACCCTCCCTCCACTCTTCTGGGTGCACAAGGGCCTCCAACATGCCTTGCGGGTTTTTCAGCTCTCTCCAAAGACAATGTAGCTGGCAGTGTCCAGAGGGATGCATTCCCTAAAGCCCTAGGCAGTCACCTGCATGTTGCAATCTTCTCAGGGCCCAGGACATACCCTTGGGACATTTGCTGTTTCCCCCTAGAAAGACAGTGAGCCTCCAAAGCAAACAGGCCTCTCTCCCAAGCTAACAAACAGAAACTTTTCACAAGTGAAAGAAAAACACAGCCCGTTCCTCCCTAGGCATCCTATCTCTCTCTAGCACTATCATTAAGAGACACTTGATTTCCACACACACCTTGCTCGTCCAAGGAAATCAATATGAAAATCAATTCATCCACTGATATATTTTATCAAGATACATGTGGCAATGCCACATTTCATTTACAGTGCGGCACTCAGAGAAGCCAAGGTCACTGCATGGAAAGCGGGCTGCAGGAGAGAAGGAGGGGGAGAAGCCCATATTCTGTGCTGGCTGCAAATAGAAAAGTGAATGAAATAGGAACATAGATAGAAAAGGGAGCCTAGGGATGCAACAATCACTGTATGTAGGAGGCACAGCGTCGTTGCGGCTTGCCAGCTTGTTTAAATGTGAAATCGTTGGTAGATTTAAAATGCTAACTATTTTTCTTCTGACCGTGGCAAATGAAAAATGGTTTCACAAGCATGCCGGTCAGTAGAATAGAAAATATTTTGGGGCAGGAAATGAAGAGGGAGGAAGTAAAAAAAGGAGGGCGGGGGCAAGAGAGATCAGACGGAATCTGGCCAAGACAAAGAATGAAAGGGAACAGGCAGGTGGGCCAAGGGGCGCGTGCTGGGAGCTGGCATAAGGCAGGAAGCAAATGGGCATTTCAACAAGCCTTGGGGAGGAAAATTATGATATCTGCATGGCTGCAAAGGGGCATATTTTTAGTAAATTTGAAAGTGATTTGCCACACACGACACCATCCTACTCCGAGGGTTCTCCGCCGGCTCCGGTGGCTGCGCCACAGATCAAATGTACTCAGTAATTGCAGAGTCACTGCTACCCTCTCACCTCTAAACAGAGCAGATTAAAATAGCATGAACAGCTATAATAACAGGTTTGGGATTCAGCTTTTTTACAGCCAGAAAAATGCTTATGGAAATAAGGATTTTGCTGACTATTTTCAAAGTGAAGCAAAGGAGAGAAAGTAGCCACTGGAGCTGAAGACAAAACTGTGCCTGGTGCCATGTGGTCTCTGGGTTACCACACGCCCCCACCCATGCAGACCAAGATGCAAGTGGCCAGACAGATTCTGGGCACCTGAATGCACATGGGGAGCTGCCCTCTGCTCCCCTCCAGCCCGCCACTGACACTGGGGCCTGTCTCTGTCCCTTTCTTTCTTATTCCAGAGCTCAAGAGGTCCTGCAAACTCTATTTGGGGTCTTGGAAACTCTATTTCTCCCTGGTGTTTGCAGTAGCCTCCTCTGGGCTGCTTCAGTGCCCCAGGGCTTGGGTGGGCAAGCACATCAGGGGCAGATGACAGGCGTGTGCCCATCTCTAGTGAAGGCACTAACTTAAACCCCTTCTAAACTAGCAGGCCTTCAATGGCCAGAACCCAAAACCAGACACCACTTGTCTTTGAGGACCTGAACTTCACTTTACAAGATCACAAGTCTCCTCCAAACACACCCAGGACCTATAAGCACAGCTAATGCTCACACAGTGCTTACTATGTGCCAGGTGCTAAAAAGGGTTTTACTGGCTTTGCCCCACTGCGTCCCACAGAACACCCTAGGAGCTAGTTGTGGTTTTTACCCCACATGTACTTTACAGGTGAGAAAACTAAAGGTCAGATGTTTAAGCAATGTGCCTGAGATCTTACAGCTACAAGTGTCAGAGCCAGGATTCAAACCTAGGACTGTCTGACTCCAGAGGCTGAGATCTTCACTCCACCCCACTGTGCCCATGTGGCTGGGGCCACACAGAAGTAATGAGTGGCTGTGGTATCCAGGAGGTACTCCCAGGTATTCAGGCTGGCATAGGGCAGGTGTCTGGGCAAATTGATCCTGGTCATGCAGGGTCATTGCTCTTCCAAACCACCAACACCTTGGGATCTACCCCCAAGGCTCTCCTAAGGAAGGCACATAGCTCTCTAGTGGCTTCTCACCCATCCCTGCAGTGGTAGACACATTGTACTAAAGCCAGGGACCAGACAGGATATTAAAAAGGGGACAAGGAACTGAGTCCACAGAGAGAGACAGAGATTTTCCAAAGTCTATAAAAACTGAGCAAGGAAGGCTTGGATGCAGACAACTCCCATTCCTGTACCTTTCCCAGTGAATCTTTCTTCACTTGCTGCAAGTCACTAGCAATGCAGTCAGGAGGCTGGGGATGGAGGAAGGACTTCCTTACTCCCAGTGCCAAGACCCTAGCCTTCCAAGTAGGAGAGCACCAAGATTCTGCAGCTCCTTCCCAAGACATGAGCTGAGCTTAGCTGCGCTGTCCAGGGCACAAGGCTAATCACATAACCCAAAGCTCTACTCCTGGACTGTGGAGGAAGCACATATGGTATCAGATGGGAATCAGAGTCTGCACAGCCATGTGCTAACAGCAGAGGGAAGATTCAGGCTTCACCAGCAAGGCAGTAGGCCCCTCTCTGAGTTCTTTTGCCTCCCCAGCACCCAAAGAACCCCATTCTGAGATCCCCTTTCTAATCTTTCCCTCCTCTAACTATTAACACAATTCCTAGACAAGAGCTCAAAATCAGGCACTACCTCCTACCCATCCACAAACACTTGAAAAGCAAAGTATTCTTAGCAGCAGCAGAAGCAGCCAGTTAACAAGGTGTGTATGTGTGCATGTATGTGTGTGCGTACTGGGGTGAGGCATGTGAGGGACATCAGACTGTTACAGTGGTTCTCTAACTTTAGTGTACATTGGAATTATCTGAGGGAGCTTATTTAATACAGAGTTCTGCTCCTACTTCAGGAATTCTGAGTCTGTCCCATTCATGTGGGCTGAGGAATTTTCATATGCACCCCATGGAATTCCAATGCACGTGGCTCAGCAGGTCACTTTGAGAACCTCTTGATCTGCAGTGGAAGAGAAGAGACATCTAGAATAAGGATCCTCATGAGAGGAGCTGTACCAGGAGGGCATATCACACAGGAAAGGCTTCCTGAGATGAAGGGGATGCGGGAGAATGACAGAGTTGGGGGACGAGGGGGAGGTGCAACAGCCAGGGAGTGCTAACCCTGGGGCCCAAGGCTGGGTCTAGAAACCAGCATTCCCTAACCTCCGCTCCAATGGAAGAAGAAAAGACAAGGTCCTGGCCTTCAAGATGCTTACAACCTGCTGTGGAGAGGAGGCTATTACACCCAAAACAATCCAGGAACATGACAAGCTGATCTCAAAATAACTGCATTTTTGTCAGGCGGAGACTCCGTTGTAGAGTGGATTGGGAAGTGGAGAGATCAGGGTGGCCCCTCCTGGGTCAAGGAGCTCACTGAGTCCTCAGGCCATGAGTGGCTTCTCTCCCAAGGTCATGTGACCTAGGCCTGTAGTTACAGCCAAGGACACATAGGGCCTCCCTCCAGTTTGTGAAAATCTCCAAGGAATAGACTTCTAGAACCTAACCCAAGAGGCAGTAAGGTCTGACCACCCCTTCAACCTGTCACCTCACCACGGTCACTGTAGCCAGATGCCTACCCCCATCGTTGATGAAGACAATGCCAGGGCCAGTCTCAACAACAACACTCAGCCTCCTTAAAATAGATGCGAAGGGCCTCACTACCTTCTCTTTTCTAGACCACATCCACCCAGCTCTACCCAGGACCAACCCCAGAAGACCCAGTTGAACAGGCCGGCCCAGACCTACGTTCACCCAGAGCCACTACCACCTCAATAACTTGCCATGTTCCAGAGGTGGGAATGGGGCCAGAATGGGCAGCTGCCAGGAAAACTTTGCATGGATAATGAAACAGAGAGAAAGAGCTGTTAAGGCTCCTATTTTATGGCTCCTTCTAGATCACGTATTTCAATACAGAGCAGCAGATTCACCTCGTTTTAAGACCAGATGGGGCAGAGCTGGCATTAGACAAAAGCATTATCCACGCCTGGGCAAAAGGGATGGATTCCAATGAGAGATCACAGAAGCAAAAGGCTCAGTGCCAGAAAGATCCTAAAAATGGCAGAACCTATGGGCACAGCTTGTTCCAACCTTGCCATCCAGGAGGACACATTTAGCAGAGGCAGGAGGCTCTGGGTATGACTGATGACTTGCTTCCCCATGTACTCCAGACCTCTCCTTTAACAAATAAGGACACATCACTGCAAGAGTTGGAGTGTGCAAATCCAGATCTGGCTCCAAAAGGCAGTGATATTTTCACCTCTTCATGAGAAGACTGCTTTGCTCATTTTGTTCCCTCTGTTGCCTCTTCATGTGAAAAGAGACAAGTACTGTGGAGTGAATTTCCTTTATGGGGGTCAAGTAGGACCCTAAAAGACCTCTAGCAGTCTGAAATGAAGAAAGGTCTGAAGTAAGGTGGTGCTCCACCTGCAACAAGCAGCACCTGGACCCCCTCCAGCCAGGCCAGCTTCTGCTTAGAGGGAAAACCAAAGGAGGTCAGAAGGGCCCGCTGGTCTGGGGGAGGAGACTGGGAGGATGCCTTTTACCTTCTGCTTTCCTGCAACCATTTCCTCCTTGAGAAGCAAAGAGAGGCCCCTTCTGCAGACTTGATTAAAAAAAAAAAAAAAAGAGGCCTATGAGGAAAGACAAAAATGAAAACAAGAATGACATCACGGGGAATGTGTGTGGGAAACCTGTTTTCTGATAGTTAGATAACCCTGGGCACACTGCTCAACTCCTTGGGGCCACAGCTTTCTCACCTTCGACACAGAAAAAGATAATACCACCTGCCTCCTACCGCAAAAGGCTTCTCTATGGTTGCATGAGATCAGGAAGGAAACCAGTCGGGCAAACAATTAAAAATCAGCAAATTCCAAATGGGTAAGGTGATATGGGTGCTCTCTGTATTATTCTCGAAACTTTTCTGTAAGCTTGAAATTATCTCATAAAAATAAGACACATTCATTTCCCTAGAGGAGAGTTGAAATTGAGAGCAAACAAGGAACACTGTTAACTCTTTATAGATATCTTTGTACTGCCTCTCTTGTTAAAATGATCGTGTGTGTTACTGTTACTGCTATCATTTCCTCTTAAACTCCAACAAAACTGTAAAGGAAAGCAGGCAGATGCGGAAGGTAAAGGATCTGGGATCTGTGGCTGACCCCAAGAAGAGCGTCAGGCCCAGTAAGTATCCGCCTCCCTCCCAATCCTTAGCCCACTCCCTTTGTGCTGGAAGAGCGAGAGTGTGGGCAAGACCATGCTTCCCCAAACACAGTGCAAGCTTCCTGAGGTCAAGAGAATGCTTCTCTCTTCTTGCTCATGAACACTCCTCCTCCATAGCCCCCTCGTGCTGCACTCCACACTCCATGGTCATTCAATACCTGTATCCAGCTGACAATGAGAGCAAGTGAGAGGCTGGAACAGGTGTACCCTGCACAGTCATTAGAACGGAGAGATTTTCATCAGCCTGACTTGGCTTAACTGTCTCCGTCTGGTACATAAAGCTCAGGTTTCGGGGATATGGCCAAGAGATGCTGATTTGCCAGTGGCCGAAATAGTGAGGTCTTCTCAGTGCTATGGACCCAAGGGGTTAATGTTTGGGTTGTTGTTTTGCTTTCCCCCCCCCCCCTTCCAAATGGCTGGCCTTAATCCCAGAGCTTAGCAAGGGTGGAATTCCAGAACACCTCAGTTCCGGAGCTTGTATGGTAGGGGGCTGGGGAAAGAGGTTCAGGGAGAGATGCTAAGAGAAGGGAGAGTGGGAGAAGCATTTGGGGGTAAAGCTGGGGACTCTGTTGCATGCCATGGCCTTTTCAGTCATCATAGCCATGAACACATGGGCACCCAGAGCCCCTCTTCTAACAACCGCTGGCATAAGTGCTGGTGACAGTGATGTATTGAAAAATAAAGAAGGCTGTTTGCTTCCATGAGTTACCCTGACCCCGCGACGATGGCCTCGCATCACGCTTACGGTGACTGCTAAATTGAGCAAACATGACATAGACATCCTAAGAGTCACAAAGAGCATCAGGCTGGACTTCACTCCCCATTACCACCGACCATCTCCCCAAAGCAGAGTGACCTTAAAAGCAGAATACATCTGCTGAAACCCTGTTGAAATTATTCATATGTTTTGATTCCTAATTCAGAAATAATAAGTGGTTCATGGGTTCCAAGTTTAAAAATATATTCATCATCTGGTCTCTGTTGCGGCACGTATCCCACTGGCACAGGAGGAGACGCCACAAAAGGCTCCCGTAGCTGCCTGGTGCCCGTATATCCATTTAGCCATAGGTGACAGGGAGGGTGGCTCCATTGCTCTTCTTTTCATTTTATTAAAACCCTATTTTAAGGCCATTGTCAAGAAGAGTGGCTTAATGCCTCTGGAACACAGAGCTAAGAAACTGGCAAACTGTAAATCTGGCTCTTTCTTGACTGTTCCTCGGAAAGTACAAGAAATGGGAATTTAGACTCAATTTCAAATGCCATGTGTAAACTGACACACAGGGCAGCTCATCAGGAGTGTGCTCACAGTCAACAGGAACCCAAGGCTACCCTCAAACATTCCTTTTCCAGAAAATCCTAAATACACACACACACACACACACACACACACACACACAGAGACATGTGTATACATACATATGCATATATATCTACCTGTACATATGTATATGTATGCACACATCTATGTATATGGATACGTAAATGCACAGCAGGGCTATTCACCCTAAGTGCAATGTGCGGGAGTTCGATAATGAGGTTTAGATTCTAATGTGGCACATGACATTGTCTCAGCAGGGTGTTCAGCCTTCTCATCTGCAGCGGTCTCTTTCTGGGGGAGTCAATGAGCCCCATTCTGTTCCCAAGGCCCAAGAATGGATCCCAGCAGCTAGGTTATCCTATACGACTGCTGTAGACTGAACTGTGCCCCTCTAAAATTAATATGTTGAAGCTCTAATCCACAAAGTGACTGTTATTTGGAGACAGAACCCACAAGGAAGTAATTAAGGTTAAATGAGATACTAAGGTGGCGGGGGGGGCGGGGGGGGGGGCGGTAGCTGATCTGATAGAATAGCGTCCTTGTAAGAAGAGACACCAGAGAGCTCACTGTCTTTCTCCACGCTATGAGGACTCGGTGAGAAGGAGGCCATCAACAAGCCAGAAAAAAAGCCCTCCCCAAACACCAAATATGCTGGCACCTTGATCTTGGATTTTCCAGCCTCCAGAACCGTGAGAAATAAATTTATGTTGTTTAAGCCACCTAGTACGTAGCATTTCGTTATGATAGCCCGAGCAGACTTAGATAAACAACACTCACCACAAAGCCTTTACTGAGTGATTGGCCAAGAGTGAATACCTATCCAAGCTGCATCAGACAGACTGTGTCTCTTTCTAGAATCTGGGATACACACAGGGAAATCTGAATCAAGCCTGGTCACATGTAAGCCTGGGAGTCTTGGGGTGGTCATTTTTAGACTCTGTGGTCTGCAAAGAGGTGAAAATGAAACTAGGTGCAAAGACTAATTTGAGCATGAGAAAGACAGAGAGTAAATACCACCTAAGTTTCTAACGGCTCATTCTTAGTTCTGTTCACTTGCCTTTCCAAGATGAGGCCATGTTCCCGTCCTTGGGCTCCATAAAACCCTCCTTTAGGATGACATTAAATCCTTGTGTTTAGCTTAGGCTGGCATAAATTGGTTATTTTACTTTCCACCAAAAAAGCCCTATGTAATATACATTTACACAGACGTCATGATCTTTAAGAGCCAAGCCAGTGTCTTCTGTTTGTTGGCCACCTACCCCCACAGTAAATGTGCATATTTTGCAGAGACCAAATGACAAACATCCATTGAATTGAAACCAACAGGTACATCTGCCAAAGAACACGCCACAAATCAAACACGGCCCAACTCCAGATAAAAATCAGTCTGAAGCAACACGTATTTCTTTCCTGAGCCATAGATCTATTACAGATTTTAAGGATGCCATGTTTTTCCTCCTATATGCCTCACATACAGGGCGTGCATTCAGGAAGTGAAGAATAAAAGGCCGTTTCCATTTCTGATCCCACCCTCTCTGCCAACCATACCAGGCACACATCTGCTAGAATAAATGGTTGCTATAGAAATCACCATTTTTGGAACAGGCAAACTCAGTGTCTATGAAGAATGCAGCCATTTCAGTCCTCAGTGAAATCTGTGGACTCGGGACTCAGGAAGTGTCTTAGAGGACAGCCAGTACCTTGCAGCCAAACTTACCAAAGACAGGGTCATGACATCTCACATCTCAGGAAATCCTTCTCGACAGTCCAAAATGAAGAGCTGCCAACAGGAACAAAGGTTATACTAGAGGACCCTGCATTGAGAGTAGACTCAGAATTTGGAGATGTCTGTGAAAAGCTACAAAACTGCGAGTAAAATATAATGGGCGGCAATTTGGCCTCTGGGATCAGACAGTTCTGATTTCAAATTCCAGTTCTACCCATCAAAGGCTGCGGAACCCTGTGCAAATTACTGACTCACTCTGTGCTTCAGTTTCCTCACCTGCACAATGGAGGTAACACCAGTCCCTACGTCATGGCATTACTGGCATGACTAAATGAGATAATGGACGTAAGCATTCAACCACGGGCAGCAGTATGGGCAAGATCCTGACTCAGCAGCCATGGTGCTAGCATGAGACTAGGAAGGCAACACAGCCAGGGTCTTGTGTTTTGATTTGGTGAGAAAATGGCCTCCCCACCTTACCGGCAGCCCCACCAAGGATTGGCCACAAGAACTAGGCATGAGACTAAGAAAGACAACATAGCCAGGGTCTTGTGTTTTGATTTGATGAGAAAACGATCTCCCCACCTTACCGGCAGCCCCACCGGGGATTCAACTTCCACTCTGAAGCCTAGCCCCTAGGGCCACCAGAGCCGCCACACTTGCATTCAGACGCCACGGTGCACACACCTTTTCTCAACTCCGCCTTCAGTGACCACACCAGCAGCCTGGAATTAGCCATGGTGGGAGTATTTACAGCATAGAAATCAGCAAACACTACCAATCTGGTGTTTTTCACCTGGATTAAACATTTCCTAGCACATTAACAAAAGAATATTCTCACCCAGTTTGATCGCTAAGGTTCTCTACAATTCTGTGGTGTCTCTGAACACGGGTCAGGCGGGATTCACATGAACTGCCAATGAGCATCCCTGGCTGGCTCTCCAGTCTTTTTTCCAACCATTTAACTATGCAGACTGACTCCCCGAGTAGGTGCTGCCCAAGGAGGCACCCTCTTGAAGCAACCAAGGCTATGTGACCTCCCAGGAGACGGAAGGAAGAGTTGTAAAGGCTGAAGATGAGACAGGTCCAGCACCCACACAGCTCTGCCCTCCTTCCCCTTTCTTCTCCAGCTTTCAGTGCTTCACCCCGACTCCAGCCGGTCACCATCCCCACAACCTGCAGACTCTGACAAAGGCCCTCTGCTCCCTTGACAGGCCCTAATGTGACACTGTCACCCTTTGGAGCCTGTGGTTGGCTTAAGTAAATAAAGCATTCAAAGAGATGCAGAGAAAGCACACAGGAGGATCTCAGACGCAGTGGTTGCCAGCAGTGAATGTGGAGCGAGTACCGAGGGGAAGAAGGGTTGAAGAAGATGGGACAAATTAGAAGAGTAACTTTCATTTCACAGGACAATGATCTGGGGAGTCAGGATTTCCTTCTTTCCTCTTCAGGAAAGAGGATTCAGTTTAAAGGATGAGATGCAGCATGGACTGAAGGAATGGAACAGCAAAAGAGGTGAAGGGAGTTCAAGACGAACAAAGCCCGGGAAGCCAGGGCCGGTCTGGTGGAAGGGAACCCTCTCTAAGGTGGTCTTTAACCCTACCTGCTCCCGCCTGCTGCCCTGCCCCTGGTCCCCATTCATCCCATAACATCAGGACGTGTTGGCTCTGCCTGGAGTGGTTCTCAGAGAAACTGAAAAACAAAGACCTGAGGAGTCTGGGGGGCGGTCCTCGGACGATATGGAAAGATGCTCTCTGGCCTCAGGAAATCGCCTTCCAAGTGATCAAAAGTAGAGTCCCATCTCCTCTCCCTTACAGATTTCCCTCCTGAAAAGGCTCCAAGAGGCCACTGGGTCATCCCACCACCTCCAGACAAGACCCCCCGACTGTGTCCACAGGATTCTGCCCTTCTCATAATCATTAGAGAAGACTCTGCAGTCTTCCTCCAAGAAATTCCTCTAAGAAATGTGCTCACTCTAGAGTGAACAATCCCCAGTGGCGAGAGCTTTCCTCACTGAATGCTGAAGATGGCAACGTGCCGTGGTAGTGGGACAGGCTGGGGCATTCGTCAAGATCCTCACTCCACCGCTTGCTAGCTGTGTTGACACCAGGCAAAGCACTTAACCACTCTGACCTTCCATTTATCACCTGTACTCTGATTTAACAATACCGCAAAATTGTGAGGATTAACAAAACTCTGGCTTTTAAAGAACCTAACACAGAGACTGGCATGATGCAGGTGCTCATGAGATGAGAGCTACTACTGTTGTTAAAATCCACATTCCCCCGTCACTGCAGAGACCAAAACAGAAGTTTTCTATCCATCCTTGAGTGCCCCACCAGCTCTAAACTTCTCTAATCCTACAACCCCCATGCAAAAAAAACACAGCACCTGTTATGGTTTCTCTTTCCAGCTTCGCCGGGATAATCTGTGCCTCATTGAGAATAGCAGTGGACACTGCATTAGAGAGCTCTGGGTGGGAAACCCAGCAGGCCAGTCCAGGTCAGCAAAGGGGAAAACAGTGGTAGAAAGTGACCCTGTACACACATATGCACACACATACACACACACATACACATGCGAACTCATATACAACACTCCCTAAGTTCTTTTTTCTTTTCTTTTTTTTTTTTTTTTTTTTTTGAGATGGAGTCTCACTCTGTCTCCCAGGCTGGAGTGCAGTGGCACGACCTCAGCTCACTGTAACCTCCGCCTCCCAGGTTCAAGCAATTCTCCTGCCTCAGCCTCCCGAGTAGCTAGGACTACGGCACCGGCCACCTGGCTAGTTTTTTGTATTTTTAGTAGAGACAGGGCTTCACCATGTTGGTCAGCTATTCTCAAACTCCTGACCTCAGGTGATCCGCCCGCCTCGCCTCCCAAAGTGCTGGGGTTACAGGTGTGAGTCGCCACACCTGGCAGCCCCACTCAATTCTTTGTAACAAAAATCGACCTAAAACCTCAACCTGAACTCCCAATCACTGTTGGAGCCATCTGTGCATCCTCCATTCCTCACTGTTGCAACCTAGAGCTGGTTACTTTCAGACAGGGAGAACCATGAAAGCCGAAACACTCTGTCTCATCACAGAGACACACACTCTCCTTTTATTAGAAACATTTGTCTCCTCATAACCCCTCGCTCAACACAAATTATCTTTTATCTGTTCTCCTAGGGGTGAGAGACTAGAAATGCAATATGAAACAGAAGGCCCCGATTCCAGTCACTTCATCTCCCCAGGCCTAAGTGTCCTCAGGCAAGATAACAAATTGTCTGATCCCCAAGTGCAAAGATTCCATGATAGACAATTGAGAATTACTCATGATGACAGAGAGATAGGTAAATAAATCCTTCCCAACTGCCCAATAAATAAATACATAGATAAACAGATAAAGAAACAAATCCTTCCCAAAACTCTACCTGGGCCAGGCCCAGTGGCTCATGCCCATAATCCCAGCACTTTTGGAGGCCGAGGCAGGCAGATCACTTGAGGCCAGGAGTTTGAGACCAGTCTGGCCAACATGGTGAAACCCTGTCTCTACTAAAAATACAAAAATTAGCCAGGCATGGTGGTGGGTGCCTGTAGTCCCTGCTACCTGGGAGGCTAAAGCAGGATAATCACTTAAACACGAGAGGCAGAGATTGCAGTGAGCCAGGGTCGCACCACTGCACACCAGCTGGGCAACAGTGACGCTGTCTCAACAACAAAACACCTCTAACCTGTTTTCTCTAGACCCTGTGGATTTCAGAAACTAATCAAATATGCAGTTAGATTCAAAACACTCATTTCAGACACACACCCACCTGGGGTCCTGTGATAAAGTCAGTTTTGCCTATACAGCCAAGGATTAAAATTTCATAGAGCCATGATTTCATCAGTCAGTAACTACAAAGGATTAATTAGGAGCAAGGGAAGAGTTTATAGCTCACGAACCCAGACCTAAAGAAAATATCTATCTCTGTTCTCCAGATGTCAGCACACACATGAATGAAGGTCTTTGATGAAAACACTTTACATTATTCAAGGGACTCCACAAATACTGTTTGCTGCCATGGAATTAAGATACTTTTCATTCCTGTTCATTCTAAAATATCAGAACTCAATGAATACAAGTGAATTAGTATACTCACAACTTCTGCTTATCAAAATATCTTCCCTTCAAGACCCACTGCAAATACACAGACTGCCTCTACATAAAGTTTTTCCAAGACCTCCTCAACCACCATGTCCAAAACAGAGACTTGGGCTTTCCACCCAGAACTCCTTTTCTATTCCCACCATCTACCAGTTTGCAAAGCCAAAAGCTCGGGAGTCTCAACCAACTCCTTCCTCAAACCTCACCCCCAATCAACAAGACCTGTTCATCTCCCCCTACAACATGCCCTTCCCTCTCCATCTCCTTTGCTACTTCTCTAACTCTACTTGCATTCTCTCTCACCTGGACCACTCAATGGGCTCCTAAGCAGTGCCCCTCACTCCCACATATCCATCCTCAGGGCTGGTGCTCCAAGTCATAGTTCCTATTATTTCACTTCTGGGATTAAAATCCTTCAATATCTTCTCCCAAATTACAGAATAAAAGATCAGCTTCTCTCTCTGCTGTGCAAACAAGACCTTTGTGATAGGCTCACAATCACACCTCCAACTACCATCTCTGCCAACCTCTTTATACATCTCAAGTGCCGATGAAACCAAATGGCCTGCAGCTCTCTCTCCCTCCTTCCCCAGGCCTTGGCATGTGCTGTTACTTCTATCTGGAATGCCTTTCCCTCTGATCTAATCAGTGATCTTCCTCTCATCTTTTAAAATCTTCCTTACAAGTCACCTTCTCAGCAAAGTCTTATCTATAGCCCCTCCCAAAGCGTAGTCAATTGCTGCTTCACGTCCATTTCCTCTACACTTTGTTCTACATTTTATTACCACTTGTATTCTACTATAAAGTGCTGCTATGTCCCAGTGTCTGCCTCCCGACCAGCTTGTTAGATTCTTGGGGACAAGGGTCAAGTTTTTGGATTTCTGTATCTCCACTGTCTGGTATATAGTAGGACTCAATAAATACTCGTTGAATAAGTCAGTCAGCTGTGATCATTCCCCACTTGGAGCTTTCACTGCATTTCCCAATTGTCTTAGGGAACATGTTTTATTCTTTCTTTTATTACAGCCATGTGTGTACTAGTTGTAACCCCAAATTAAGAGCTAGGGAAGGATTACGCCTCACCATTACTTCTCCAGCAGAGCCAAACACATCTAGTGTTTGGTATTCAGTAAATATTTGATGAGTTGAATAAAGGGAGTTCAAAGCTGCTCCCCAGTGGATATCTAGCTTTAAAAAAAGAAGAGGAAGACAACGCAATGATGCAATGCTCAATCATCTACTCAGGAGGCCCAGAGAGGTTTCCAAATGCCCAAATATCTATCTTCTGAGCTGAGGGTTACAGAAGGTCAGATTCCAACCTAAGCATGAGGAGAAGTTCAGCAAAGCCTAGAGGAAGACTGTACCATTTCAGGTCAGTGGCTCCCCAGTCACTTATGTCCCCATCACCTCTCACTTCACTGAGGCTGTCCATTAAAACACTTAAACACATGTACCATATTCTTACTTCTTCTAGAGCTTTCTGCCCCCAATTTCAGTAAACTTTGAATCTGGGAGTGAAAACCTTGAAGCTTGAAGTGAAAATTTGCTTGCAAATAAAAGAAGACAATGGGCCAGGTGCGGTGGCTCATGCCTGTAATCCCAGCACTTTGGGAGGCCTAGGTGGATGGATCACGAGGTCATGAGTTCAAGACCAGGCTGGCCAGCATCATGAAACCCCATTCCTACTAAAAAAGTACAAAAATTGGCTGGGCATGGTGGCTCATGCCTGTAATTCTAGCTACTTGGGAGGCTGAGGTGGGAGAATTGCTTGAACGGGGACCTGGGAGGCAGAGGTTGCAGTGAGCCGAGATTGCGCCATGGTACTCCAGCCTGGGTTAGAGTGAGACTCCATCTCAAAAAGAAAAAAAGAAAGAAGAAGACAACATAAATCCATCTGCAGTAACTGTTTCCAGCAGTTTTGATGCCCTGCTTCATGGACAGGGTGGGAAGGGGATATAGCCAGCTGCCCACGGCTCTGAACTAAAATGTGAAGCCTGGGGCACAGTCCCCTGGAGTCAGCATGTCAGCGCATGCTCACTGGGAGCCAGAGACCCCTTCTGCAGGGCAGGGGCAGCGCCTGCCTCTCTGTCCTTCTCCCCTCCCTTCCTCTGGGAAAGATAAATTAGCAGGCTGTCAGTGGAGGACAGCCACAGCAGTTGTGTTTCTGTAAAGGGGCAGTGGAAGTGTCTTTGATTAATGAAACCTTAGTACGTGGCTGTTAGACAACCTCTCTTCAGCTGCTCTGAAGGAAGACAGATCCCTTCAGACAGGCTTTAAAAAGATGGGAAGGAAAGCTGGTGTACACCCAGTACCTCACTGGGAGACGTTCTCAGCCAGCGGCAGAGAAGAGGTGAGGCACTGGCACCTTCTGCTCTAGGGGTAGGAATGTGCTGGGACCCACCTCTCTCCCCTGGAAGAATGTGGGACTCTCGCCTGCTCACTAAAACCAACACCTGCCGATGTGCTAAGAGTCCTCTTGAAGTCCCAACAATAGACATCAAAGCCGATGTTTGGAAGTTGAGATAACAAGGAAAGGGAGTTAAAAAAAAAAGGGAGGAGGGAGGGAGGGAAACAACACCAACAAAAAGTCTGTCTCACCTTTGACCTCTGGAGAGGCAACAGACCAAACGCTTTAAACTATGCTGGAGGACACACACCGGTCCCTGCTCACCAATAAAAGCAATGGTTCTTTTCTCTGGAATGTCCTTCCCAAAATGGTAGTAAAAGATTCCAGGGTCTCAGGTGAGGGTACAGAAATTAAAGAAGTATACAGGTTTGCAGCAATATTCCATCCTTACACAACTCCTTCCTACGTCCCTCTTAACAAAAGAAGAAAAGGAAAAATGAAAAGAAGGAATGCCCAGAGATCTTTATTTCTGTGCCGCTGTAGCCCATCGACATGGAATGATCTGGGCTGGGCCTGGTGGCTTACACCTGTAATCCCAGCACTTTGGGAGGCTGAGACGGGAGGATCACTTGAGCTCCGGAGTTGGAGACCAGCCTGGGCAACATGGCGAAAGCCTGTCTCTAACAAAAAATATACAAAAATTAGCTGGGCTTGGTGGCGCATGCCTTGCAGTTCCAACTACTCAGGAGGCTGATGTACGAGGAAAGCTTGAGCCTGGGAGGCAGAGGTTGCAGTGAGCCAAGATTGTGCCACTGCACTCTAGCCTGGGTGACAGAGTGAGACCCTGCCTCAAAACAAAACAAAACAAAAAAGCAAAAACAAAAAAAAAAGCATAGCACAGAATGATCTGTAGGACTTCTACGTAAATCAGCTCAGCGCTAAAACATTCTTGGGAACATATTTACTTCCACCCTGATTTCCATCCAATATAATGAAAAGTGTGTTTTCTTCCTGGAAAGAACTTTTTGATAAGAACTGAAACAAACTCTTTTTACAAACACTATGTCTTAAGTCATCTCCCTGTTCCCTCTATTGAGCTAAGGCTGGAACTCAGCAGCAAAGATAAAGATCAACCAAATGGGAGAATAGTAAGAAACTTTATAAATATTTCAAAAGTTTGAAAGGTCTAACAAACGATAATAAACTACTCATATACACTGAAGCCCCCATGGTCCCTCCCCAGTCAGGTTTCCCTCCCATCCGCCTCATCCCAAAGTAACATCTCTTGTAAATTTCCTACCTTTGGACTTCATCCATTATTCCGTCTTTCAACAGACATTCATTGCTGCCCGACACTATGGCAGACATGTGCCAAGTCTCAGGGACATGTTCTCCAGAAATCATCTCCAATTAGAATATCAAGTTATTCTGAACCTCAGTATCTCTACTTATTTCCTGAAGCTGTATCATGGAGATAAAAACAGCACTATTTCTACTGAATTGCCTGGAGGTTCTAAGACAGCCATGGGATGAGTTTTTATCCCTACCACCCATTACTGCCACTAACATATCAGCTTTCTAAAAGAAAAGAAGTGGGAGTTTCATCATCTCATGTATTTAAACTTGGATAATTTAGCTAATATTGATTGTGCAACTTTTTGTTGAATGGCTAATTGAATAAATGAATACAAAAATAAAAGAATGAATTTCGAGTTTCAGTTCAGGACTAACTGGATGATTAGATAACTAACTTATGTCTGCCCCAATAACCTCCATAGAATTGATTTGGAAAAAGACAGCCATCAGCTTCATTTAGGAAGAGGAACAGACAGAAGTAGTCAAAATAGAATAAGGGATTACATAGAAGGGTCATTTACAGAATGTCTCTATTATTTTAAGCCCTCTTCATGAACAAATTTTCTAAATCCCAAACTAGAGAACAGCGTCAGAAGGGCAAAGACCTTTACTCACTCCTGTTTGCCTTATAGTGCCTCTCTCAAAGCAAAAGACTTGTCAGGTACTCAATAAATACCTGTTTAATAAGCTGCCATGAACCACCTTTGGGAACAGGTCATGATTACAGGGTTTTTAGACCGGGAATATTCTGAAATCAATGCTGCCAGCTCTGGAGTTCTTTCTTCCTTGGTTCTCTCCCTTTCACTCTTCCCAAAATTTCAACCAGTTTTCTTAACCTAATTTATGTCAAATACCCGAAGTGTTGGACTTCAAGGCCCCAAATATTGCTTTTGAAGAATGTTCCAGAAGAATGTACAAGAGAAAAGAATGAATAAGAATTGACCTGTCTGGTAAATAACTTACGTATTTATAAATGGTTATTACACACTACTAAAGACAGTATAGAATTCAAAGATGAGAGAGACAGAAGACAGAGTCTCTGCTATCAAGTGACACTCTCAGAAGAAAGATTGGACATGCAGAAATGTATCTTCCATAACCCAGAAAACAGCAGGTACCCTGAGAATAAAAGTGAACAGTGTAAGCTGGGTGCAGTGGCTCATGTATGTAATCCTGGCATTGTAGAAGGCCAAGGCAGGAGAATGGCTTGAACCCAAGAGGTCATGATCAGCCTGGGCAACACAGCGAGATCTCGTCTCTGTGACAAATTTTAAAAATACCCAGGAATGGTGGTGCATTCCCTGTGGTCCTAGCTACTTGGGAAACTGAGGAGGGAAGATCGCTTGAGTCTGGAAGGTCAAGGCTACGGTGAACTATCATCGGGCCACTGCACTCCGTGACAGTGTGAAACCATGTCAAAAAAAAATGTCACCTGTGGAAATAGAGATGGCTTTATGGATCCTACTTTTCAACTTGGTCTGAAAGAGCAGATAGAGCTATGGCAGGGAACAGTAGGACTGCCTTCTAGACAGGCAGCTCTTAGAAGAGGTCTCTTCAGAGTAGGAAAACCTTATAATGCAAGTACATGCCAGACGGACAATATTCCCCTTAGAGAGAAGGAGTCTTCTGAAGACAGCCAACGTTTTTACAGGAAGAAAAATCAATCTTTTAATACCATTCATTCTCATCAGTCTCTCTCCTCTTCCTCGTCCCTCTCTTCCTCTCCTTTGTGTCCTCTCTATCCCTCCCCTGCTCCCTCTACCTTCTCTATCTCTCATTATCCAAACACTCTTCCCAAATTTAAATCATAAAATGCAACCATCGGATGCTTTATAAAATCTACTCTACAGACATCATCGTGACATTTTTTGGTTAAATAAATTATAGAAATGTTCTATGATGAAAGGAGCCATAATCAAAACTGTAGGACAAATGACAGACTGGGAAGAGTCTTTGCCATGCATTTGACAGATGAAAGATTCATATTTCTGATTTTTATTGAAAGAGAACTAACAAATGTGCAAGGAAAAGGCAAAAAAAAAAAAAAAGTCACGGAAAAAGTTTTACATTTTTGATGTAGTCAAATTTACACATCTTTTCCTTTATAACATTTGGGTTTTATTTAACACCTTTTAAATATCTCTTATATTATTTAAAATACATATCCCTCACAAAAAATTACTGACACCAGAGAGAAATTCTTTCTTTATTGAAATGGGTCTGGAAGCCTCAAAAAAAAAAAAAAAAAAAGACTTGGGGTAAAAAGGGAAGAGGAAGAATGTGTCTCAACAGTAGCCAACAAAAACGTTCAAGATAAATAAATTCAGCATTCTGGCATCTGTGGACCCAGAAAAACTAGACTGCAGATTAACTTAATTAGGAAAACCACCCACAACAAACCAATGGCACCAGGAGAGGGAGACGAAAGGAGGAGACTGAAAGACTGAAGCTTTGTCAAAACAGAGGTGTCAGAATCACAAGTAAAATAAATCCCAAAGGAACTCTCAGCCCTTCACAGGACATGGTGGTCTCTGCATCTCATTCATAATGTTTGCCTTGGCGGAGGTTCTAAACCACAAAAACATCTGTACAGAAGGAAGCAACCAATTTCAGTGAAATCATTCTGGAAACTTTTAACATTATTTAGAGTCATTTCACGAGAGGACAATACAGTTAATGTTCCCCACTGGAAGGACCGACTTGTGGTTCGCAGTGCTAGGCAGTTTCTCTCTCTCTCCTCTCTCTCTATTGGTTTGAAAGTGAAAGAGAAAGAAAACGGAGATTTCAGAAATGGAGGGAAGAAAGAGATAAACTATTTAAGGAGCACAGCCAATTATATAGGTTGGCTTTAATTTTCAAACTAGTGCTTAAATATCAATGTTATTGCCTTCAGCTCTCTGGAAACGACAGTGTAATTAGGTTCACTCAACTTAACTTAAAACATGCCCAGTCATTAAAATTTTTCTTGATCCAGCCAAGTTATCATGCACGCATGCACACACACACACAGCCCAGATCTCTAAGCCAAAAGTACATCACGTCCCCAAGAAACAGCAAAAACATGTCACTGCTTTTCGGAAACCACGGTCCTGTTTCGTGACCTTCCTTAAAGATAATGTTCTCACGATTAATTAATTTATGAATAGTTTTCCCCCCCAACATGCACAACAGGTTCCATGCAAATTCTTGAGCTTTTAAATTATACTGTTAATGAAAGCAAATAAAGGCAGTTAAAAGGCAATTTGCTCAATTGGTGTTAATATTTAAGCACAGCATGTGTAAAAACAAGATCACAGAATTCAGTTTTTACCAAGAAAACTTTAACCCAACTTCATTTCCAAAAGATCAAACATGTTGCCAAGAATCTTTTTTCCCTTTACCCTTCAGCATCAGGTAATGAAGCTTTTTATTAAGTAAATATTTCACATTAACCTCATCAGTTTCTATCACTTAGAAATTTCAATCCATAAAATCAAATCAGCTTAATCATGTTTAGATTAGATCCTGCATCCTGAAGGCAAACTAAATTATTTACATCCTCACTCTCCTTGGTACATTCAAGCACCAAGACTTAAAGACATCAGAATAGAAAAGTTTCCTCTGCCTTCCTATTCCTGAGGTCTCCCTGGCCCTCCTTCTTTAAATCTGCGTCAGTGAAACCAACATACCAGCCTTGGCATCGGCAAATTCTTCTAAACCAACCTCACACAAAAGCCCTAAAAGTTTACTGACTGGTCAGAGGCTGTGGCTGTGGCTTTCCCTGGAGTATTTCTAGATTCTCCTATGAAAAAGAAAACTACCTAGGTCAGATTAGTAACAGTAACTTTCCCTGGTGACCCCGGGTTGCTGCTTTGGAGGGGTCTGTGCACAGGCTGTCACGGCAGACTGCTGTACGCCTAATCTTTGGCAGTAGGGTCTGGGTGACATGCTCCAAATCTCCAAGAAAGTCTGAGCCCCTCATAAGGACAGGAAAAGAGGGTTGGGGGCACAGTGGAAAGGGTTCGCTTCCCCATGACACAAGGGGCTCCACGTAGAGTCCTAAATATCCCCAGCACCCACATTCACACCTAATTCCCCCACATTTTTCACAGCCCTTCTCTGAAAGTCTAGTGTCCTCAAAACAGACTTTCAAAATGTTACGACATTAAATAGATGTTGAAGACCTTCAAAGGACTTGAACGGTGGGCTCCTTCCAGAAGTCCTCCTGTGGCCGCCGTCTGCTCTCTCCCCCGTCCTGTTCTTCTAACACACATCAGTTTCTCTTGCTGCTCTGCCCAGCTGTTCAGCCAAACCATGATTTCCCTTCGTTTCCCTCAACGTATCACACTGAGAGAACCAAGTTCTCTAAGAGAACCATTCCAGTTTGCACTGCACCAACTCCATGAAGCCAGTTTTCTGTCAGGACCACTGGGAGGATGGCCCCCAGACAGCTCTCTCCAAGTTCCATCCCTAAATCTCTCCCCTCCCCCAGCTCTTCCTCTCCTATGTCCCCCACCCCCAAGTTGCTCATCGCCCAAGCCATTTCTATTTGATTAAGGGGATGGCCTCGGCAAGGATGTTTATATTAGGCTCACTTCCAGGCCATAACCCGTCCTGAGGGAACACATTCCTGATCCAGGAAATGGAAGGAACTATGCAAAACATCTCGGCCTTGCCGTGTTCCCCGAAATCCAGCCTTGGAGAACCCCATCGACCTCCAGGTCTCTCCAACAGTGAGGGGCACCAGAGCATGGCAGACAGAGCTTGGCTGTAAGAATTTAAGATGTGAGGAAAAGGTGCAGACATTTGCAGTTGAGCCAAAGACCTGACTAAGCCAAAGATGTCACACCTCAAGGTACAATGATCCAACCTCACTCACCACAGACCAGCTATTATTTAAAGGGAACCAGCATTTTCTAGAAGCAATGAAGCCAGATAGTGCTAGAATAATATTCCTGAGACAACTGCCACATTCAGATGGAGAGTTACTAAAAGGTCAAAGTGAACCCCACTAGAAAAACAGACATCTGGAGGATGGGGCATGCCCTGTGCTCCTCTCCTTCTACCTGACTGCCCCCAAAGCCTCCACTTCTGCAGTGCCAAGTCTCAGCTCCATTAGGCCTGTCACGGATTAGGACACAAATCTGCGCCATCCCTACTCCAAAAGTGGGACGGCCCGTCCCCCCCCCCCACCTCCACCCAGGGAAGCACATGCTGGAAGCAGGCATAACTGCAATTTGGTGAAGCCAGGTCTGGCTGGGTACCCTTACCTGCCCATCAACACTGAGGCCAGCATGTCCCAATAGCCAGAGAGAAAATCCAAGAGGGCATTAAGAGCTCAAGCCAAGCAATCAGGCATACCTGGGCTTGATTTCCAGCCACCAAACTTGAAAGCATGAGCTAAACATCTAACCTCTTTGAACTTCTCTATAAAGCTGAAGTTTCTCATCTGTAATGCCAGGATGCCAGAGGTCTGTTGCAGGGACTGAATGAGGATGTGTGTACCATCACTGCATTCAGAGGTGGGCAGATGGTAGGTGTTGAACCCAGGCGGCCATCCCCATCTAGCCTCATCAGCCCGGACTGGAAATTTCTTAATAGCTGCAGTGTCTTTTAGAGAGTTGAGCGGTGAAGGGGAAGGTGGAGGGGAAGAAGAGAGAGGAGCTCATAGTTTCACCAGTGTTAATGGAACTCCTTCCAGAACAAGACGGCAGAGAGCAATTACTAAGGAGACCCACCACAAATAAGCCCATGACCATCAATTTCACTCTAAAAATCAGATACTGTGACTACTGCCGCAGCAATAGAAGATGGCTCACAGATTCGCACTGGGCTTTTTTTTTTTTTTTTTTTTTTAAAGACCTGAAAAGGGATTCTCCAGATGCTGGAGATGAGAGGTGTTCCAGCTCCTGAGCCGAAAGACTCAGGAGCAGCTTTCTAATGGCTGGAAATATTCTGCACACTCAGCTGCTCTCTGCATCCTCTTTTGTCAGGGCCTGGGGTCTCAGAGCTAATGTAGACACCAAAAGACCATCTGGGGCTGCATCTTACACACAAAAGTTTAAATAGCTCAATGAATGAACCCAGGAATTAATGAATGATAAAGCCGTATGGTCCCCTGCCAACCTTTCCTCTCACAAGCAGCATTCAAACCCTCCTAGTGTCCTTTACAATGCTTCCTAAGTACAAGCTAATGATAATGATAACCATAATAAAGGTGGGAGGAAAGGAGGTGCAAATGGGATCCCACTATAAGGAATGTAGCCTTTAAAAAAAGAAAAGTCCCAAATTTTCCACTGCATTTTCTATTCACTCCAAATAATTTAAAAATCTCTCTCCTCAAATAAAACAGAAAACAAAAAAAGTAGACTGCACACTATCTCCAATCCAAGCTCCACTCTTCTCAGCTCAGCTCCATTCCTCTTTGAAAAATACTCATCACCAAAATCATTTTTACCAACATATTATAGAATCAGATGCATCTGATGCATCTCCTCCCAAGATGCGTATATCTCCACATCACACACTGAGAAAAAGTCAATGTTTCGCAACCACCCTGGGAAAAGAAAATAATCTTTTAGTTGCTTCTCATAGCTACACACTTGTTCTTCTGGGGTGGAAATTTTAGCACAGTCATCACTTTGGTAGGCTCAGAAATCATGCTCTTCGGAGGAGAGATACCAAGGGAGAAAAGACGCCTTTGGAAAGTGACCTGCACAGAGAACCCCTTGGCAGAGTCGTTGGATTTGTTTACTCTAAACAACGAAGCATTTCATCACCCGGGAGGACAGAACACAAGAACATAAGGCGAATCTGAGACTTGAGGGAGTGAAGCTAGATCTAAATGCAAAGTGTTTTATAATGCACGTTACGAGGTCTGTAAGGTTCTTCTCTGGACATCATCAGAAACAAAACACAAGCAGGCTTCAAGGCACGTGAGGCTCATACCTCCCATGCGCCTGGAAAGTGGATCTCATTTTGGCTATGACCTTTGTTGACAGCATGACCTTGGGCAAGTCAGATCCCTCTCTGATTCCATTCCCTTATCTTATCTAGAAAATCAGAGTGATCAGCAGGGCTCTGGCACTTCGTGGCTGGGATCACTCTAGCAGGTTCCAGAGCTGTCTTTCTCAGGGGCATCTATATGTATGTGCATTTATCTCCATCTGCATCCCGCCCCTTCCCAAGTCCAACTGGTAAAAATAAAACTCGTCAAAACTACTGTGCTTTCAAAAATAAAAAGCCTATCTAGCAGGGACTGGGCTATGAGGGCTGGTGTGAAGGGAAAATTCTAGGATCAGGGGAACTCCACTACAAAACAAGGAAGACCAATGCCATGGAGACGTCACAACATTTTAGAAGCAGAAGAAGAAGAAATGAGAAAGAGCTAGATTTCTTTTTCATCAGAAAAGAGAAGATGGACCAGGCACAGTGGCTCACATCTGTAATCCCAGCACTTTGGGAGACTGAGGTGGGAGGATCACTTGAGGTCAGGAGTTCAAGACCAGCCTGGCCAACACGGTGAATCCCCGACTCCACTAAATCAGCTTTTTTTAAATGAGCCAGGCGTGGTGGTACACGCCTAGTCCCAGCTGCCTGGGAGGCTGAGGCAGGAGAATCGCTTGAACCCAGGAGGTGGAGACTATAGTGAGCCAAGATTGTGCCACTGGACTCCAGCCCGGGTGAGAGAGCCAGATCCTGTCTCAAAAAA
>NW_016107343.1:1876512-1892436 GCF_001604975.1 Cebus imitator | reverse complement strand
GATTACAGGCACGCACCACCATGCCCAGCTAATTTTTTGTATTTTTAGTAGAGACGGGGTTTCACCATGTTGACCAGGATGGTCTCGATCTCTTGACCTCGGGATCCACCCGCCTCGGCCTCCCAAAGTGCTGGGATTACAGGCTTGAGCCACCACGCGGCCGGCCTGGACTTAATCTTTACTCAAAATGGTTGCAATGACTCTGGTGCCCCTACAAGAATGTCTAGATGACAAGAGACACTACCTTTCTCTTTGGTACCAGAAATAAGAAAAGCAAGAATTGGTCTACACCCATTCAACAGATTGTTTTCAGTGGAACGTGATGCTAAAGCTACAATAAGGTTTCCTGTTTCATGGACTGAGTCCTGCGCTGAGTTGTTCCCAGGGCCCAGGCCTCTGGGTTTCCAGGCTATGGGGATATCCTATCTCTCAGCTGCCTGGAGGTCCATCCCTTCACTGAAACGGACAGTCATCCAAGACAGATTTTGGAAAATGCACGCAAACCACAGCAAAACAACACCGATCCACTCATTCCTAGAGGGCCTAGGGCTGACGGCTGGCTGCTCGGGGGTACTTTACTTTCCTGCCATGGAAGAAGGAGGTAGAAAGAAAAGGCATGAAAGAAAGGGCAAAGCAGAGATAGCCTGATCCAGGAAGAGTAAGAAATGTTTACATCTTGGGTGCTGGAAGTGAAGACTGATGTATTTCACCAGCTACCTCTGTCTTTCCCCAGCAAGCAAGCAATGTCTGCAGGCTCGCACATGCTTGGTATTTACTTGCAGTTATGGTAAACCACTCCCTATGCTACTTCTATCCTTTCTGCCTTTAGCAATGACCATGAGACGGAAGAGAAGAACGTGGTTAGGGACCAGTTTTCTACACATGTTCAGACTGGGATAAAACATAAATCTAAAGCTCTGCAGAATCCAAATGCACCATTGTGGAAAAGAGCCTTGTGTTGTCAGACAGGTGCCTAAGTTGGTTTCTACTCCCTTCCCTACTTACCTTTGGGAAATGAGTTCAAACTGGGCACTGTGGCCAAAATGCTGGTCTGCGAGGAAGGAGGGAGGATGAGAAGAGAGAAGAAACTTGTGTGGATAACACACAAATTCATTCAGCCCACACATGAAAAAGAATAGTTCGGTTTCTCTTTGATTCCCTGGGCTCCAAACCTACACACTGGGGTCAGGGAGGGGTATTCAGTACGCCACTGATGCCACCACAAGCCCCCACACCTCCATGTGAAATAGAAGGCCTGACATTGTTCGCTCCAGCCAAGCCTCCCTCTGCTCTGTAGTTGAGTTCATGAAAGGATTCCAGGATGGGTTAAACGTTACCTCTATCTCCAGCCCACATCTCCTAGAGCATCTGATAACTGCTAGAGAAAACATCCTGTGTGCAGAGGTTTAGATGCTGACACAGGGTGGGGGAGCACCAACGACCCAGGGGCCACAAGGAGTTAGTCCCCCGAGAGATAGGGGCCTACTCTTTGGAAAGTTCAGAGAAAGCAAAGAGAAGAAAGATTCCACCGGCTGTTACATGTGGTTACCAAAACACAAATGTAGGCAGAGACTCTGTAGCCCGAAATTAAGAAAACAACCACCAGAAACTTCTTTAGTCCAAGCAGACGGTATACACGCACAAAAGAAAAGAAAAAGGTTTTAAGCAGTGTTCAGCCAACTGCTAATTCTGCACATGACCCACGACAGAGTTAACCTGTGCTTTAGTCTCAAGCTGGGGGGTGGTGGGGGTCCACCTTCTGAATTCCAGGTCACCATCTATCTTAATTCCCTCCCCACACACTCCACATTTGTCTCTCCCGCTTACAACACAGGCCTGGCCGAAAGGCAGAAGAATGTTTTCAATGGCCTCAAGGCTCCCTCAGCCCTTACAGTTGAACCTCAATAATCACAGTGTTGTGGTTCAAAGCAGAAACAATTATCAATGCAATGAAGTGCCATTGACAGACCTCCCGTTTCAGCATCACTGATACAGTAATGTTTGCCTTCAAATAAGGTCTTTTAATGTGCGCAGCAGCTGAGAGGAGCAAGACATAATGGTTTGGAAGGGTACCCATGGGTTAATATGGGCACACACAAAGAAAGAGCTTTAGCTGGCTTTTTTGTCGCTCCCAATATGTGGGTGGCATTGGGGGCTACTATGAATGTTGGCGAGCATCAAAGGCTTCAAGCCCAAGAAGCAAGCCACACTAAAAGCTCTAGGATTGGTCTTTTTTCTGGAATTGCTCTAGGCTCTCCTGCCTATAAAATTCTCCAGGCACCCCATAAATAATTAAATGACTGTTCAGCTCTTACTAAACCACACCTCAGGATCACAGGACCAACTCACGGGCTATCAACAAAAAGCACCCCTCTTTCTACATATGCCAAAATGATCCCAATCCTGGAACAACAGGCCCATGCATTTCCTAACACATTCACTTCCCAGAAAATGGGGAAGGGTGGGAAAAGGGTGGTGGGGGAAGGGGGAAGACTTACCTGTAAGAAAAAAAAAATTTGAACAACTGATTCTACCTTCTCCCTCTAACCACTGCTGTGATGAATGAGAAGAGTGATGATGAATGACAAACCTTTCTCCTGAAAACCCCAGAGTAAAAAAAAATTCTCCATGGATCCAGAAGACGGTCTATGCATAAAAACACAAGAGCATGTTAGGAATAGCAGTTCAGCAGACTCAACCCCCAGTGAGATTTAAACCCAAACTTGGCTGCCAGCAACCCACCAGCACCTTAAAGCCATGATAAGAAAGCCTTCCCAAAGCATTTTGTTAAGGATTTTTTTTTCCCCTAGAAAGAGAAATAGCAACGGGTAATAACCCTATAGGGCAAAGCAGCTGAGGCCTATGTTTTAGAGGTCTGGGAATGAGGACGTCCCACCTATCATCGGTGTTTTCACTACCAACCCCAACACGCTCAGACAAGACTCACACCACCAAACCAACAGAAAAATGTCCTCACTACAGGGGCCAAAAGGCAAAGGAAAACGTGACTGTCCCAGAGATATCTATTTCCTAGAGCCACATCCAATTTCATAAAGAAGTTAAAAGCCACTGATACAACCTTACCTGCCCTTACCCATCTGGGACACCACCAGTTTCTCGATCACCACTGCAACATATACAAAAATGAGCAACAAATAGATGAATGTATCTCCCTTTGAGCAATGACATGAAAAATGCAAAGAAATAAAATCAGGTCTTCTGCTCTCAAAAAGAAAAAGGAGGATAAGGGAACTAACATTTATTGGGCACTCCAATAATAGCCAGGAGATCTATGTGTATTTTTTCATTTGATCTTTGCAAGAACCTTACAAGTTAGGCAATATCGTCCCCAATTCACAGGAGAGAAAACTGAGTCTCAGAATGTTTATGTGGCTAAGGACACAAAATTTTAAAAGTAGCCGAGCTATCAATCTAGGCCTGTCTTGACTCCAAAATTTGGGATCTTTCTACCAAATCACACCAAGTTGCTCTCTTCAGTCACTCAGTTTGTATCCAACCCTTCAAAAAAACCTGGTGAAATATACAAACCAATCGGTCTTGGGAAAACATACTTCTGTGGCCCCAAAGAACCTCAGTGCTAGAGAATGCAGGAAAGGCTGGATCATAAATGAGTGGGTATTCTGTACTAACTATCCAAACACACACATGTACACACACACCCCACACAAGGCCTAGCGCAGTGGCTCACACCTGTAAGCCCAGCACTTTGAGAGGCCAAGGTGGGAAGACTGTTTGAGCCCAGGAGTTCAAGATCAGCCTGGGCAATGCAGTGAAATCTCATCTCTACAAAAACTTTAAAAATTGGCAGGATGCGGTGGCATATGCCTGTAATCCCAGCTACTTGGGAGGCTGAAGTGAGAGAACTGCTGAAGCCAGGGAGGGCAAGCAACGTTGTAGTGAGCTGAGATGATGCCACTGCATTCCAAGCCTAGGCAACAGAGTGAGACCCTGACTCAAAACAAACAAAAACAAAACAACCAGCTTGCAACTTTCTGGCTACGAACCCCACTGTGGACCCCCGACATGCTGGCTGCCATGAGTATCTCCCCATTAAAAACCACTTTAGGTCGCTCACCGTGCTAGGGGCTGTCTAGATTCCCAAGTCAGCATTAAGTTTTGTGACAGCCGTAGATCGCTGATCTTTAGAAGAGAGGATTCTGCCAGCCACTGTCTGGCCCTGCTGTATGTTTATAAGTATCCTAGTCATATAAAAGGTTAGTAATTCCATAAAGCGAAATGTGCAGCATCTTACAAAAGGTCCCATCAGAAAGGTCAGTCGCATCAGTTCTCAGTACTGTTTGACAAAAGTCTTCCCCCAAAACTAAAACAACTAGAAGGGACCTCACTGAGTTTCATCTTTTTCTGCTTGTGCCTGAGTAAACTCAAAAGGAAAGGGGCCAGCCTTGCCAGCACCTCCAAATCCCCACACTGTTCTATGCCCATATTCTCCCAGGAGGGAGGATAACATACTTGCTCAAATCAGTCTTGGTTTAAACACTTTTGTCATCCACCCAGGCCAGGGCTACAAAAGTTAGATGAAATATTAAATACATACTAGCCCCCTCAAAATAAGTCAACTCCCATGCCTACTATATTACTGGGGAGTAGAGGGCATAGCTGGTGGTAAAGAAAGAGTATTTTTACTTGAATCCCTGGATCACAACACAGCCTTTCAACCAGCTGTGCAGATAGAGCTTCAGTTTCCCCGGGTTTGACCTGGTGCAGCCAAAATCACCATGTCCTCCTACCCCAGGCTACCTCCATCCGGTTGTTTTGTTTTGTTTTTTGAAATCTCACTCTAGCCCAGACTGGAGTGCAGTGGTGTGATCTCAGCTCACTGCAACCTCTGCTTCCTGGGTCCTGGTTCAAGCAATTCTCCTGCCTCAGCCTCCAGAGTAGCTAGAATTACAGGCACGCACCGCCATGCCCGGCTAATTTTTGTATTTTTAGTAGAGACAGGATTTCACCATGTTGGCCAGGCTGGTCTCAAACTCCTGACCTCAGGTGATCCACCCACCTCAGCCTCCCAAAGTGCTGGGATTACAGGTGTGAGCCACCGCGCCCGGCCCTTCCATCCAATTTTCAGTGTCACCTTGGGCTGACCATGAGCAGAGAGAGATGACTGGATAAGCTACTTAGCATTACATGGAGAAAGGAAAGGGACATGTTGCCACTATTGATTAAGGAGAACCTGCCAATCTGGGTTAAAAAACACACAAACAAAAGAATCAGATCTCAGAATACATTAGTGTCATTAAGAGATCATGTCCCCAGTCCACGGGAATCCCAGTGTAGGGCAGCAACTCAAGAATGCAACTGCTTCTGGGGTGCTCTAAAAGAGAGCTCATGTTTCTTTTTAAATCTTTTAAGGAGGACCTGACAGTGTATGTATCAATCCACTAGAACAGAGAACATACACTAGGGTTGAGAAAGACAGACACCTCTCAGGAAGGCACAGGAACATTGAAAAGTATGTGTTATGGACACCCACAAGTACACCAACACAGTGCATGTTTTTTGTTTGTTTGTTTGTTTTGAGACAGAGTCTCGCTCTATCACCAGGCTAGAGTGAAGTGGCACAGTCTCAGCTTACTGCAACCTCTGCCTCCCAGGTTCAAGTGATTCTCCTCCCTCAGCCTTCCAAGTAGCTGGGGCTACAGGCATGTGCCACCACACCCAGCTAGTTTTTTGTATTTGTAGTAGTGACAGGGTTTCACTATGTTTTGGCCAGGATGGTCTCGATCTCTTGACCTCGTGATCCGCCTGCCTTGGCCTCCCCATGTGCTGAGATTACAGGTGTGAGCCACTGCACCGGGCCCACAATGCGTGCTTTACACTTTGAAGTTCATTGACTTTAGAGCAATGTGTTTGGAAATGTATTATTTTTTCTACTGAATCCCTTAGGCAAGAAGATAAGTTGTATAATCGCTCCTGTTTTCCAAAATGGAAGGCCAAGTCAAGAAGACCCGGGCTGTCTTCCTTCTCTCTCCAAGGCTGACCACCTCATCACAGCCCCTCACCCTCCAAGGCACACACACCACACACTGCTTCACTCACTTCAGCTGACACCACACAGCTTTAAGAACCGACTCACCAGCAGGCTAAGCCATGAGACTACAGTATCATCCACTGGTTAAACTAAAACCACACTGGAGACTTAGATTAAAATGCATGCTTCCCAGCAGCTGCTATGTTTCTTGTTACTACTTTTTTTTTTTTTTAAGCCAGGTGCCAAAAGAGGAGATAAATCTAAATAATAAGGAAGTATAGACTTCCTTATTATAAACTATACTCCTTTTTTAACTGACCACATCATAAACATTATAAAATAGATTTATTTTATATATGTGTGTGTATGTATGTATATATTCGGAGTATCTCCATCTCCTCCTCATGGGGAAAAAATCATGGGCTATAAGACCACTATTTAGAAGTGTAATTCCATACTTAGAAAAACTAAAATCAATATCTGTTGTAGCACCTCTCTCTCCCCAGTAAGATCGCGGTTGTTTTAGGAGGACAAGAGCTTCTGAAATGCAGCCTTAACAAACAGAACATTGCTCAACTGTTCTAGAGGCAGGTGTCATAAACAAGCAGCCACATGGCAAACATATTGATTTCTCAGCCCTTATCTCACAGCAACCAGTGCTCAGTTACCAGGCTACTTTAATATGTAATTTACTGCAGGGAAAGGAGAACAGGGCTGAGGATGTCTGAAATATTTACTGTAGAATTCGGCACCACCATAGAAGCTTACAAGCAAATATGAAGAATTCTGGGCTGAACACCACAAGTAATCATTAGCATTTCCAAACTGTTGAATGAAAAGACCCCTCCTCCATTTCCTCTTCCCCTCTCCAAGAACCAATTATTTGGTATTATTGATCTTCAGCAACTATGTTTATGCTATGAAAATCCAACCCATCACCACCTTTATCTAAACACAGACACTTAATTTCTGCCAAAACAGTCCAAGGAAATTACTTCTATGTATTACGTATGTTACCTTGGACTCTTCCCCTGCTCCCCGGCCCACCTGACTCAACATAAAAATAAAAGGACAAGGAGTTTAGGATTTCTAAGGCTCCCGCGCTGGTTTTTGCAAGACTCGTGAGAATGTCAGGAGTTAGCTTTTTTTTTTTTTAATGTAAGTCAGACTTTTTATATATCCCAAGCTGCAAAACACCAAAAAAGATCCAACACTAATTAAAAGCAATCAATGTATAGTTACATTAAGTGGGAAAGAAGCTCTGTGTCTGGCGTTAAAGGTTGTAAGTTTAAAATAAACCTAGAAATGCCAAACTTAAGCTTTTTCAGATCCGTGCCAGCGCGCCCACACGCCTGGTACTATATATATGATGCGCCTCTACCTTCACGTGCAGGCCATTAAACCTTCAAAAGCACAGAACGAGGCTGCTGGCTATGATACCACCACGGGGGCAGAGGAAACTTCCATTTCCAGAACTTATATTTTCATCTTGAGATCCTGACTTATTTGGGCATAGATTTTCACTTTGAATTTCCTTATGAATCTTTACATTTTCATGTGAATAAAAACCAAACAAAGAGGAAGGGAAGGAAGGACAGGAAAAAGATGCTGCTGAGAAGCTCACAAAGTCTCTGGCTACATCTGCCACCAGTTGCAGGAGGAGACAAGGCCCATCGCAGATGACGAATATAAAACCTCTAAAACCCTGACCACGTAAGTACCAAGTCTAAAAACGGAAACACCTCTCCCATAATTTTCAGACATTTTGCAAATGTAGTTGAATTTTATTCCTCACTGAAACCTCCCTGTGTTGTAAGACCACAGATATTATTTAATTATTTAAGCGCAAAAAAAAAAAAAAAAATCAGAGTGGAAGTTTTCCTTAACTTCCCTCTGGGAAGAAGCCAAATGGAGAAAGTCTCAGAGCCAAAAAGGGAGATATTTTTTTCTAGAATCACAGGACAAATACCAACAGAAAACCTCAACAAGTAATCACACCACTTGAGAGATAGCACCTAATAAAAATCACTTTAGCAATAACCATAACGATAGTTAAAGGGCAATGCTAGACTGATCACTGATACTCAAGAGTACAGGCAATATGTGTTTTAAAAAAATTAGCAGAGGGTTTTTATCAGTATGATATTCTCAATATTTTCTAAAAATTTGTTGCCTCAAATGTCAGGTATTGCAATTAGCATAAAATACATTTTTATTGTAATAAAACTATGTAACTAAAAGTCACTATCTTAATGTGTGTCAGTGTACACAGTGTCATTTAATACATTCGTGATGTTATGCTTCCATTACTACCATCCAGCCACAGAACATTTTCATCTTACCCAACTGAAACTCTGTACTCATTCAACCTTAACTCCCCATTCCCCTCTCTCCCCAGCTCCTGGCAACATCAATTCTATTTTGTATCTCTACAAATTTGCTTTATATAAGCATAGGTACCTCATATAGATGGAACCATACACTATCTGTCCTTTGCTATCTAGCTTATTTCACGTCGTATAATGTCCTCCAAGTTGATCTGTGTTATAGCATGTGTCAGAATTTCCTTCCTTGATAAGGCTGAATAATATTCCATTATACGTCTATACCACATTTTGTCTATTTATCCATGGGTCAATGAACATTTGAATTATTTCTACTTTTTGGCTATTTTAGCTAATGCTGCTAACACGGTTATACAAATATCTGTTCAAGTTCTTGCTTTCAATTATTTAGGGTGTGTGTGTCTATGTGTGCGTGCGTGCATGTGTGTGTGTACGTATATACACACACGTACACACACACACACACACACACACATATACACTCCATGAAGTGAAATTGCTCACAAAATATATTTTTGTTCTTTTAAAAGGAATCCATCGGTTTGTGCTTTGGTATCCAACATTCTTATCAAAACCAAAAAGGAAAAAAGACAGAATTAGATTAGAAAACTGAAATTAACAATGCTGTTGAAGCAGAAAGCCACGCCAGGGTACACAGTTGCAAAAGTGCCAGTAAAATGCTGGGCTGCAACCCCTCAAGTTTCCTTACTTGATGGGGTGTGAGGTTTTGGTTCAACCCCAGAAGTGCACCTTAATAAAGGGTTCCCAGGGTGCAAGAAATGCAGCTGTTATGAACAGTCTCAATATGCCGTGACTGCCCGGTACCTTTATGAGATAACCATGTTAAAAACGTAAGCATATTTTTTGACACAACCTTCTTTAATTCTGCTGGGGACTTACTGTACTAGGCAGCACATGAAAACCAGTATGCTGACATTTTAGGACGAGGAAGCACGCAGGAGACCACAGAGGTCTATTCTCCCATCTCTCAACAGCTTAATAACTTAAAATGCCAAGATAAAATGTGTGTGTATCTCTTTAAGACAGCATATTTTAGAGGTTTATGTCTTACCACAAATCAGAAATAACAGATAAGTCAAAACCTCCAAATTTTAATGAAAGCCGAAACCACATCGGCTCTCCAATATCCAAAGCCTGGCAACATATTTCAGAAGCTCAAGGAGATAAAAACTAGAGACAAGGGAAAAGGCAATTTTAGGTGCCTCCAAGGAAAGTCTGGAGCTTTGAAATTAAAATATCCCTGGTTGCTCAGACCATGAGGAATTTACTTTTTCATAGAATAAACTTTTCGTTTATACTCCTTTTTTAATACAGTGTCTTAAGTAGATCTTTTGGAATTTACAAGATAAATACTGGTAATTTGATTCTTATCTTCTCTAAACCCAATTCTAAGCCAATTTTGTGTAAAGGACACTAATTATAGCCTACAGGGAGAGAAAAGGTAACCTATCAGAGAGAATACACTTGAAACATTTAAAAGGCTAGGGGACCCTGAAAAGTTAAATAGATTTCAAATCTATTGGAGTAAGAATAATAATTAGTTAAATGGAAATTATTCTCAGAGCCTGGTCTGCTTCCTATGGGCGCTTCAGAGTCTTGTCAGCATAGCGCCCAAGCATGCTAAGGTAAAGGGGATTTAGGGTTCACTCTCCTCACTCCCAGGCCTGAGCCTCCGCAGTTGCTTTCAAAAGACCCCGCCTTGGTGAGAAAAAGTATGAGAAAGTGGGTGAGTGAAGGAGGTCTCTTGCAAAGGTCCCAATTCTGCCTTGTTTGCATATCTCTTTCTCCCCACTCCATATTCTATGTATAAGAAATTGGTGACCGTGTGTGGTGGTTCACACCTGTAATCCCAGCACTTTGGGAGATGAAGTGGGCAGATCATGAGGTCAGGAAATCCAGACCATCCTGGTTAATGTGGTGAAATCCTGTCTCTATTAAAAATACCAAAAATTACCTAGACGTGGTGACACATGCCTGCAGTCCCAGCTACTTGGGAGGCTGAGGCAAGTGAATCACTTGAACCCAGAAGGCAGAGGTGGCAGTGAGCCAAGATTGCGCCACTGCACTCCAGCCTGGTGACAGAGCGAGACTCCATAAAAAAAAAAAAAAAAAAGAAATCGGTTACATAAGATGCCGTGGTTTTCCAAACTAAACCCTAAAGATGCATTGACTAAGACTGCAGGGCGCGTGCATATGCATCCTCATTCCTCACCACTCCTACCTCTTTGTGCTATTTTTCTTGGCCTTGGTCACAAGAGACAGTCATGCTAAAAGGGTGCCATAAACCCCATCTCACGTTTGCAGGCAGCTTTATGGATGTTAGAACATTCAGACAGGCCCCCAGCTTCTCTGGTGTGGAGCCCCGTGACCTGCAGCCCAGTGTGAAGCACCCTGGAGGGCTCTCTGGGCTAATGGGGTACATAAGCTGGTTGAATGATCAGTGAAAGTGATCCCAGAGGCCTTGGCCTTTGGAAACTTTGAACCGATAGCTCAAAACATCTCACCAGAACAGCTTTCAGTTCACAACCACTCCAACCATTGAAACCCCATGGGCCAGGGCCCTCCTGCTTCTGACTGAGGGGCAAACAGGTTTGAGATCCAGCCCCAACCAGATCACCAAGGGATAGACCCTAGTTAAGAGCCACATCCACCCACAACAAGGGTGCTTTTTAAAATTCACACAAAAGCACTGTGTGGGCCATTAGCAACCATGCTTGAGCCCAAAAAGAAACTTCTTGAGCCCAGCAATGGCTCTCCCTGGAAGCCACCTCCTCCTTCCTACTGCCTGCACACCCAAGTTTGCCACCACCCCCAGAAGCTGGGTGCCACCCAAACAGCCACAGCGTTGCAATCCATAGGGTGGCCCAGGCCCTTTATCAATTAAGATAGTAAACCTTCTGAAGTGGTCTATTCCAACATCCCAGTGCTGAGATGAACCAACATCTTAGACTTTACACGGACTCATTTGGTTTTTTGTTTTACTGAAAAGTCAAAACAAAAAAAAAAAAATTTTTTTTTTGAGACGGAGTCTTGCTCTGTCATCAGGCTGGAGTGTAGTGGCGCAATCTCAGTTCACTGCAACCTCCACCTCCTGGGTTCAAGCGATTCTTCCACCTCAGCCTCCCGAGTAGCTGGGACCACAGGCACGTGCCACCATGCCCGGCTGATTTTTGTATTTTTAGTAGAGATGAGGTTTCACCATGTTGGCCAGGCTGGTCTCGATCTCTCAACCTCGTGATGCTCCCACCTCGACCTCCCAAAGTGCTGGGATTACAGGCGTGAGCCACCGCGCCCAGCCCAACAAAAATATTTTTAAGGGCTTATACCAAAAGCCTAACCAGAAGAGGGCTCAAAGTCTGAACCAATGATGTGATCACTATTCCAAACACACAAATACAGAAAGAAAAAAATGTCTGTTGACAATTCAGTTTCATTCCACCCAAAACCAACACTTGCATATGGCATGTTGTCTCAAAGAGCTGGTGTGATGCCTTTTTTAAAAACTATCTAGAAACTATCCAGAAAATGGACACAGGTGAAAGGGCAGAAATAAAGCTTTCTATTCTGTTTACAGATTAGGCCTCCTGAGAAACCAGGCAGCAGAGAAGTCAGTGCTGGCTGAACAGGAAAACTTCCTGGACTATGTCTTTCCCATCTTTTTTCTACAAGCTCCAGCTGCTTCCACGTACTGGAAACAGGAGTGGCCTGAGAGGTCAGGATATGGTAAAGAGAGTCTCGGAGGCTGGTCCTAGTTCTACCTTTCAGGGCAATGCTCTGTCATCCTTGGGCCCTTCTCCTTCTAGGGGGCCTGTTGCTTCTACGTGCCTTGCTGATTATTCACCGCCTCCCTAAAAGATGGGCAAGGACAAGAGAGGGAGTTGTCCCTTGGGAGCAGCAGCAGTGGTAAGTGTAGTGGAGGAAGAGAGGGGAACCAGGGAACAAAAGGCTGAAAAGGAAGCCCGCCCCTCTGGAGCAGGGAAACAGCAACACCCCCCGAAATACGGTGTTCACCTCTCCACAATACAGACCACCCAGAACTTTTCAGACAACCCAAGCCTCTCTGGGATAGGCCTACATTGAACCATTCTGTGCCACTGCTAACCTGTGGCTGTGATTTCTGGTTCTGAAAATATGGTCCTGAAGATTCAATCAAAGTGCACAGGCAAAAACACGTGGGACCTTAACACCCCATGTAGACTCAGCTACTGAAGTAAGGCAGGCCCGTGCAGTCTGCGTTATCAGGCTTGTCGGAGTTTACCCATGTAGGGCAGGCACTGGTGGTTTTTTAATCTTCTTTAAAAGAATGATTTTGGGGTATGGTGTGGTATGTGTGTGTTTTCACATATTCTACAACCCCAGACTTTAATCTTTCAAATATACTTCTGGAGAATTCTTTCTCTTCCCTTATCACATAATGGAGACCAGAAGGGGACAAGCCCAAAGAATCCCCAAGAGCCAGGGAGAGGTGGAAGGAAGATTGGGGGGACTAGAAAGTGGGGTCCTTATTTTGGGTCCTCAGACTCATAAAAGGACCATGGCCTGATCAGTCTGAAAGGAGAGAGCCCTGTGCGAGCCAACCCCATGAGTTATCTGACCTAAGCCTTACAACGGCCCTACATAATAAGGTAGGGGCTAGTACCTCCCAGCCCATTTTAGAGATGCACAAACTAAGGCCCAGCAAGATAATCAGGGAGAAGAAGAATCGAGAAATGAAAGCTACAAGGAACAAAGACCGCACAGAAGTCTACCGCTGTCCCTGAAACTTCTCTTTGGAGAGAAGAGGAGGAGCGGAGGAGAGCGGGGTCTCCTCCACGCTGTATCCTCAATCACGGCTGGTGTGAGGACAGCAGAACCACCTGGAGAACACAAGGAGAGAGGAATCACTTGCTCCACGCAACAAGAGGATGGAGGCAGTGCCCCCACCCCAACCCCAGACCACAAAATGGGTCTTAAGGAGCAGCCTGGAGCTGTCTAAACAGGCACTTGCTCACAATCCCGAAGGTAGCTCCCACACTGGCTCTCCCTCACTTCTCCCCTAAGCCAAACTACCAACGACAAAAAGCCCCTTCAGTGCTCCGGGAGCCCCCACCTTTGTAGCCAGCCCTGGAAGGCCTGAATGCACAAACACAGTGCCCTTTCACCGGAGCCTCTCGGGGCTCCTGTTTCAGTGGGGCCGTGAAAGAGAGCACTGTAAATAAAAGAGGCCTGTTTGACCTGCCCCTCTGGCTGGGACCTCCTTCCACTCTACTGTAACAGAGCTGTCGGCCAGCACGGCCTCGGCTCCTCTGCTCAGCCCTACTGCCCACGCCCACTGGGCACCAAGGGGCAGCAAGACAAAAGGGTGAGGCCCAGCCTGGTCTAAGGGTGTCAGTGAGAAGGGGCACACAGGCCTGGTCACTCCAATGACTCGTAAGCATCAAAGCACTTGTTTAAACGGTTGCAAGGAAAATCATTCCAGAACACCACTGCTTGACCGGTTTAGGAGAGGGGGAGGGGAGGCCATTTGGTTTTGTTCTCTTTGTCCAGCCAACTGGACAAAAACAAGAGGAAGGGGAGTGGGCTGGGACACTGGAACCCACCCTCAGTGGCAGCACACAGAGGAGACGGTCCCAGCAATTCTGAGGAATAAATAGGAACTGTGTCATGCTAGGTGCGGCCATATACTTCAAACAGGAAAGCAGAAGGAAGGAAGGAAGGAAGGAAGGAAGGAAGGAAGGAAGGAAGGAAGGAGGGAGGGAGGGAGGGAGGGAGGGAGGGAGGGAAGATTGTGGAAAGGAAAGAAAAAGCAAGCACAAAGAAGAGCAGAAGTGTCAACCACATTCACAAGTACAGAGAAACACAAGCCAAAGCCCCAGGACCTGCTGAGACATCTACCGTGACCACCCAGCACTAGCATTTATAGAACGAACATCCACAGGCTAAGAGTTGAGAGTTCAGGCCGAGGGTGGAGGAGAGGAAGAAAAAGACATGAGAATATGGTCTTGTCTTTTTTTTTTTTTAAATCTAAGCCATGTGCTCTGGCTTGTGGGGCCTTGGGGGGCATCTTTTACTTCACCAAAATTGTGGGGGTGCATTAAAAAAATTACCCATGGTGCTGAGGGTGCTTTTTCTAATTCATCTACCTAGAAAGGACACCTTTTTTCTTTCTTTTTTCTTTCTTTTTTTGTTTGAGACAGAATCCCTCTCTCTCACCCAGGCTGGAGGGCAGTGACATGATCTCAGTTCACTGCAACCTCCACCTCCCGGGTGCCAGAGATCTTCTTGCCTCAGCCTCCTGAATAGCTGGGATTACTGGTGCCTGCCACCATGCCAGGCTAATTTTTTGTATTTTTAGTAGAGATAGTTTCACTGTATTGGCCAGGCTGGTCTTGAGCTTACGGCCTCAAGTGATATGCCCACCTTGGCCTCCCAAAGTGCTGGGATTGCAGGCATGAATCACCGCACCTGACTGGGACACCTTTCTTCTATTTGCTAGCTTGCTTTGTAACCAAGCTAGCAAAAGCCCTGTTTAAGATGTAAGATTGAGTCTCTGCTTCCAACACTGGACCAGAGTAAAAGGCTGACACAAAGGGCAATTGGCCATTTACTTACTGATATGCAGGGCAGATGATTACTCTTATACTTTGAGTACTTTTATTATTGGAATAGATATGGCCTTACTATCTTCATGCTGCTCTCAAAATTGGCCTGGTCTGTTGGTGAAAGTTAAGCTGCCAGAGGGAGCAATAGGTTTATATCCCTGAAGGGTGGAATCTACAGTCCTACCCCTCCGTTGTCACTCATTGTTTCTTGTCTTGGTGTTCTTAGGAACAGGAAGTGAGCAGAGTTGATGAGGGACCAATTTTTCTTTTCTTTTTTTTTTTTTTTGAGATGGAGTCTCATTGTCTTCCAGGTCTCCCAGACTGGAGTGCAGTGGCCCAACCTTGGCTCACTGCAATGTCAGCCTCCCAGGTTCAAGCGTTTCTCCTGCCCCAGCCTCCCAAGTAGCTGGGACTACAAGTGCCCACCACCACACCTGGCTAATTTTTTGTATTTTAGTAGAGATGGGGTTTCCCCATGTTGGCCAGGCTGGTCTTGAACTCCTGACCTCAGGTGAGCTGCCTGCCTTGGCCTCCCAAAGTGCTAGGATTACAGTTGTGAGCCACTGCACCTGGTTGCAATTTTTCTTTTATTCTACATAGGATATTACAAATGTAGGTATGGCTAGAGAGAGAGAATGAGCAACTGAGAGCAAAAGCAAATCACATATATAGTATTTTTTTCCTTCTTCTTATCAAAGTTTAGGAGGAACAAATGTAAGGCAATATAAACAATAACTGCCCCCAGCTAGAGATGGCAGTCATCGCTGTTCCCAGGAGATAACAAAACTAGTTTCTTACTAACGAAATTAGATTGTTATGATTGTAAATGAACAGATAACAATAAAAAGTTTTAGTCAGGATTTTAAACTCAGTTTCTTATTCTCTTGCTTTGTCCATATCAAGATAGAAACATATATTCTTCAAATAGTTCTATTCTTTTTTTTTTTTTTTTTTTAGACGGAGTTTC
>NW_016107343.1:1873336-1876499 GCF_001604975.1 Cebus imitator | reverse complement strand
CTCTGTCACCCCGCTGAGGTGTAGCGGTGCAATCTCGGCTCGCTGCAGTCTTCACCTCTCAGGTTCAAGCACTTCTCACGCCTCAGCCTCCTGAGTAGCTGGGACTATAGGTGCATGCCACTACCCCTGGTTAAATTTTGTATTTTTTTAGAGATGTGGTTTCACCATGCTGCCCAGGCTGGTCTCAAACTCCAGGGCTCAAGCGATCCTCCATCTCGGCCTCCCAAAGTGCTGGGATTATAGGTGTGAGCCACCGCACCCAGCTGAAAGGGTCTTTACTAAAGAAGGGTCATTGTCTTAGTCTGTGTCACGTGGTATAAGGATGTACAGCTCTTTAACCATCCCACCACAACTGCTGCGATTTGCACTAGCCCCACCTTAGGGCAGCGGAAGGGGTGAAGAAGGAAGAAATCTGAAACTCAGAGGGGAAAATAAGTAAGTGGAAACCAAAAATCCATATATATGTTTCTTAAAATTTCTCACAAAGACAAAACGCTACAGAAAACAAAACAGAAACAAACTGAGAGTTTGCGAGGGATATTAGTATCTTCCAGGAATCGGGCAGCAGGGAAGCCATGGGTACACCCTCCCAGCCTGTCCAGGAAACCGAAGGGGGTTTCAGGTCTCTCCACAACAGCCCAGGAACTGCCCACACTGCACCCAATAGAATGAGGTCCTTTTAAGGTTTTTAAATCAATCTCCAAAGATTGAGGGATGAAAAGGCTGAGAATCAAAGCCACACATTTGGAAGCTCTTGCCTGCCCAGACCTCAACCCAGCCCTCCAAAACCATCTTCTCACCACCAGAAAGTCCAGATGTGTTTATGATGGGGGTGGAAAGGGGGACAGCAGAGGGGAGAGAGGGAGCTTCCCTAGCTAGGCCAGGCATCCCTACCCTGCTTTCCCTGCCAGCAGCCTGCCGGAGTTTGCCAGACAAGGCCTCAACCCAGAAAGATCCAAAAGTTCCAGAGGCCATTCTGTCTTCCTCCATCCTTCCTCCCCATCACAACCCTAGGAAGAGAACCAGGACATTCCCCAACACGCTCAGGCCAAAGACACCTAAGTGACAAAAATGACCTCACCCCACAGAAAATACACCTCATTAGCTGAGGCAAGATCCCTCCCCTTAACCATCCACAGAATATCCTGGCAGGGAACAGAAGAACAGGGAGCCACATTTAATGGCTGGAATAGCCACTGAATCACTGCAGGCCTTAGTCATTTATCCATAAAGTGGGCATGAGAGCAGTAACGCTACTTTTCTTGCCTGAGAGCCATGAGATGACCTAGATGACCTCTGAATGTCCCTTATGGACCTAAGATCTTAATTGCAGGAAAAATCACAGCAGCAGCAGCAAGCAAGAGCAGGCAAGTGACCCAGAATCAGTGGCTTCCTGCCCTGAGCCTGGCTGGCCGCCCCAGGGAGGCCCCAAGCAGAGGCAGAGACCCACACGTGCTATCTGGATGCCTATAAAACCTCTGAACCTCTACATGGCAAACACCTTGGGATTTACCTGCAAAGTCTAGAGTGGGGGCAGCCAGACCTCCTATCTGCAAAATCTAGAGGGGAAGCAGCCAGACCTCCCAGCCTCTCTCACCTCTGTTTTCAGCTCATACTCATACCAGGTTCACAAATTCTACAGAGAACGCACAACACATTGACTAACTCAGATGCAGAAAGATGATTCCCTGATGGGTACATGAGGACCATAGCTAGGTCATCATCTTCTCTGCCTCCCTGCCAGCTGCTTCAGCAGCCTCCATCTCCCATTGGCCAAGCCCAAGTTGGAGAGAGGAGGATTCACAGGCAGTCTGAAGCAGACTGATATTCTCCCTCGTCTTTGGGAACAGAGACCTCCTCTACAATTCAACCCATCAAACATATAGTGGATCATTATGCTGTGCTACCTCCCAGGTTGAGCACTGGGGTAGAGAAAAGAAAAGGTCACAGTCCTGCCCTCAATGATCTCCCAATCTCCCTGAAGAAAATGGCGTGAAAAATCAATATAGTGATATAACAACTGGGTTAACCAAACCAGCAAGAGGTACTGAATACCTATAATGGACAAATGAGACCGTACCTGCCTGCCAAAGATCAGACACCTGCCTGTCCCTCCAGGATCTACGCTTCACAGGAAATCTCCCATGGGAAAGCCCCAGCTGTGAACCAGCAACGCTCCCCCCAGATCCCTGCCCGCCACTCCCAGCAAAGCTCTTCATCAAGGCTCTTCCACTGCCTCTTACTGCAATGTGGCCCAGTCAGGTGGGTACTGAGTGGGGTGAGGAAGGAGAAAAGAGGACCCAGCTGCAGGTCTCGCCGTCACCCTGCAGGTGCACACACACTGCAACGTGTTCATACCTATCCTGCACAATCAGGCCTTGTGTGTGGGGCCCCCGGCCACCTCCCTTCACACAGACTTCACACTCCCCCAGCCCTGCCTGGACTATTCCCACCGCAATAAAGATGCCAATTAGGACAAGGTTTCCCCCAATTAAAAAAAAAAAAAGAAAGAAAGAAAAGAAAAGATAAAAGAAAAAGCTTCAGAGCAAAGATGACTCTGCTTCAACAATACCTGAGTCTGGGCCTGCTTCTGGTGCCCCTCCCCACCAGTACTGCCTAAGTAGTTAACCCCTTCCCACAATGCAGATATTCACCCCAGCTTCAGAGGAACACCCCTGTCTACCAGGCATCCTCCTATTCCTAAGGCAGCAAGAGGTACTGAATACCTATGATGTCCAGGGTACTAAACTCTGAAGGGGAGCAGTGGACAAAGGGTGGCTGTATAATTGAATAGGACTCGATACTACCCACAAAGACATACGGTTTCTTAGGGAAGAAATAAATAGAAATACCAATAATAAAAGGTCCAAGCCGGGTGCTGTGGCTCACGCCTATAATCCCAGCACTTTGGGAGGCCGAGGCGGGCAGATCACTTGAGGCGAGGAGTTGGAGACCAGCCTGGCCAACATGGGAAAATCCCATCTCTACTAAAAATACAAAAATTAGCCAGGCATGGGGGTCGGCACCAGTAAGCCCAGCTACTGGGGAGGCTGAGACAGGAGAACCACATGAACCTAGGAGAAACAGGCTGCAGTGAGTCGAGTTCATGCCACTACACTCCAGCCTGGGCAAAGAGTAAGACTCTGTCTCAAAAAAAAAAAAA
>NW_016107343.1:1844734-1873302 GCF_001604975.1 Cebus imitator | reverse complement strand
TCTGGCTCTATCTATACCTCTTTTGGTGTGGGAATTCAACAGAGGGACATATTATTTCCAGCTGGATGCACGGAGGAAGAATGCCTCAGGAAAGGATGCCTGAAGGAGAAAGCATTGATGCTGGAGCCTGAGAGATTCGGCCCTGCTGCGATGAGCAGAGAAGGCTCTGGTACGGGAAGGAAAGCACGAGAGTTCATTCAACAGCAACATGCGCTGAGCGGCCGTATGCTAGAGAGTGGACTGAAAGGTTGCAGCACAGATGTGCAAAAGATGGTCCCTGCCTTGAGGGGTGTACATTCTAAGAAATATGCTGAGAAAGGGAAGAGGAGTGCAAATGTAGCTGGAATCCCAGGATCCCAGACGGCTTTGAATGCCATGCTAAGAATTCTCTCGTTTCTTCTGTAGAATAGGCCACAGTGAGCCACTGCAGGTTTTGGAGCAGCCCTGCTTGCTCAGGAAAGTGGAGTGATGAGCCTTGGTGGGGGGCACTGCAGGAAGGCTGGTGAGGAAATCAGGACAGCCATCTGGTTGAGTAGGCTGGAGAGGCAAATGGTGGATGTGGAAGGCAAAGGGAAAGCAGGAACCACAGATGATGGCAAAGTCTGCAGCTGGGTGCCTGGGGAGAGGGCAGAGCCCACAGAACATGAGGACACAGGAGATGATTCCAGAGGAATGGCGTTGAACTAGCTCAAACACATGACGTTCTAGATCCTTGCAGGACTGGACTCAACTCAGAAAGATCCAAAAAGTTCCCGAGGCCATTCTGTCTTCCTCCATCCTTCCCCCATGTTACAACCCTAGGAAGAGAAGCAGGACATTCCCCAACACACTCAGGCCTCCGATACTTGAGAATATGTGAAAAACAAGTAAAGACAACGAAAAACAACTAGAGGGAGAGATCTGGAAATCGCCCACAGAGGGGTGCTTGCGGAAACCACGAGATTGTCAAGAAAGAGACTGGAGAGACAAGAGAACTGGTAAGGTCATCTTCTTTTGAAGTGTCTACATTAGGTGGAGAGGGTCACATTCAGTTTCAAAAGACATAGACGAACAGCCACCACCTTTCCCGTGAGAGGAGAAACTACCAGCCTTTTGCAGATGATGAAGCAGACTCAGGGAGACGGGGAGGTGGCCAAAGTGTGTGCCACTTAGAAAGGGGCAATGCCAGGCTTCAAATACAGATCCCAGGGGTTCCAGGCACCACACAGCACTCACCCTAGGGAGGGAGTTCCAGGAAATACCAGAGAAGGAGGGGAGAAGTGGGCAGAGACAGGAGGGTTCAAATGGAGCCAACACTGGAGTCCAAGAAAGTATTAGTTGTCCCAAAAGTAGCTGCAGTTTTTGCCATTAAAAGTAATGTCCAAAATAGCAATTACTTTTGCACCAACCTAATACAATGCTCTTGAGAACTAAGAGGTCACAAGCAACCTTTGAACGGACAGCATCAACATAGTTGAGGAGCTCTTATGCAAATGAATCGAGAGATCCGAAGTTGGAGAGAATAACTCTGAAAGCACCCAAGCATTCCTTTTAACAGTATTCACCTCACAGTTGTGAGGATGGCATGTGTTAATGCAAGTAAAATGCCTTGTCCTCAGTACATGCTTAATTAGCTATTATTTACTGAGTACCTACTATGTGTTCAGCGTGATGTCTGCAGACAGCTGAGGGAGAGAGGATAAACCACAATCGCTACCCTTACAGAACTTAGGTTTTGGCTGGGGGATAAAACTTAAACTCAAACAAGGCAGCGGAGCTTATACTCAAATGGTGCGAACTAGAGATGGCACAGGAGACAGAAGAAGAGGAGGTCAGCAAGCACTGAGACAGACAGCGCTTCCCAGGGAAGCCTGACTTGAGGAGGTCTTGAAGGCTGAACAGGAGAAAAACAAGGACGCTCCAAGTGGCAGTGGGGGTGGGGGAGTAGTGAATGCCAAAAACAAAAGCACTTCCGTTCCAAATCCTGCTCTCCTGACCACGCCTGGCTCCCCTGAGGCCCAAGGCTGAGTTTGCACTGCTGCATAATGTTTGTGAAGGGTACACCATGAATGTGAAAAAAGACAGGTGTGTGACTAGCCTAATGCCCCATTCAGTGTTGCTCACCTGCAGGCTCTGCAGAGCAGGGCAAGAGTTAGGTGTGAGAACTTCAGACAAACAGCAAGCCCCCAAGCCAGGCTGCCTGCAAGGCTCTTAACCACCCCCACTCCCACCACTAAATGCGCAGAGAAGGCTGGGACCACAGAAGGGCTCCGCGTTCTGCATTCTGAGCAGGCACATGGTCTCACGACCTCCCCAGTTTTCTCTTCCAATAAAATCTCAGTGATTGATCCAACCCTCTATCAAGTATGCCTTGCAAATGTCCAGAATGCTGGCTTGGTATTCAAATCATTCTAGGACCTGGCCCCAATCCACTTTCCCTGCTTGATCTCCCCTCCTGCCCCATGCCCATCTCCCCATGCCAGCACACTACCCTGTATATGGGCACCTGCCTCCACTCATACACTGCCACACCTTAGCTCATCTCCTACCTCGAAATGGTAGCTCCTATCTCCACTGTCCAAAGCCTAGCCATTCTCCAAAACGTGGCCAAATGCCACCTCCTCCATGAAGCCCTCCTGAATCTTCAATCAAAATTCAAAATTCAATTCCTCTCCTCTGCTCCCTCATACCTCACTTACGTAATATTTGACCATACAGTCTGATATATATATGCATACACACACACACACACACACACACACACACACACACACAAAGTCATACATATATGGCTGTCATTTCTGTTTCACAGTGAGCTCTTACAGGGATTTATTAATTTCTCTGCATTACCCCCATAGCATTTAGCAACCACCTGGTACACAGTCGATGCTTAGTAAATATTTTCTGAATTGACTATCCATGGCTAAGGCCTCACTGGTTGGGGGACTTCCTCAAACCATGGGTGGCAATCCATTAGTGGGTCTTCATTAATGTCCTTAAATGAAATAAGATAGAATGGAAGAGAAGATACCTGAGCATATAGTAAGGATAAACAGAGTTTCACTGAACCTCTGGTTTGAGGTGTGTTTGTGGGCGCGCTGGGTTGAGATGGAAAACGTACTGCTTGCTGTCAGCCATGGCCTCCATTCCAGGATAAACCAACAAATAAAAAACCCAACTTATCAGAGGTAGCATCAAAAACACAACTTCTGAAGAATTCCTGGGGGTCATGACACACTCCATTCAATCACCACCTACCACAGCTTCGGAACAGCATCATCATGGTAGGTTTTTGGAATTTGCACAAGAATCCTCAATCACTGAACATTCCACAGGTCCCCCAGACTCTGCCCACTAAGGCAGGAAAGCACAGGGCTCCAAGGTGGGCAGATCTGAACAGGCTGGAGGATACAAACAGGATGCAGGATTTAACTCTTGGCTAACCAGACCACGTGCCTGAACAGCAGTTCATCTAAACACTGACTGTATTTTAAACCCAGAAAGCAACATTCCCAGATGATCCTGGGCAATGAGGCTTCCTCCCAGGACTTCTAACATGGGCCCCTACGTGGAGAAGGGTGTCTGATCTGGGCTTGATGGAACAGGGCTCTGGGCTGATGCATGGGGGTGGGGGATCCCTCCCCTGCCTGACCCTGGCACCTGCTCTGGGTCTCACCACCTCCTATCAACCCCCACCCCTCACCTACTACCTGAGAATCAGGCAGCTGGCCTCATATCTCTAAATTAGTTCAAAAGCCACCTCCTCCAGAGCTCTTATCCCTCTAAATAATGAATTTCTCAGACCTAATTAATGCAAGAAAAGGGATGATATACTTTTCTCTGTTGCTTTAAGTTACAGCTAGTTGGACACTTGGAGGGAAGAGCAACCTCTAGCTAAAGGGTTAGACAAGCTAAAATCAATGTAAGCCACTGCCTCCAAATCTTTTTAATCACCACCTTCTCTCCCCTGACCATCTCTAAGCCAGATGCCTACAGTAGGCATGGAGCAATGTGTAAGCCTAGAAGTGACTACCCATTCAAGCTAATGGTAAGAGAGAAATCAATCCCCTACTCCTGCCAATAAATAAAATAAATAAAATAACTGCAGCCCTGGGGGCAATCAGACAGCCAAGAACAAAGGAAATAATCTGACAGCATGCAATGGAAACAGGAGGGAGACACTCAGTGGACAGATTAGTAGAAACATAACATCTTCAACAATGGAGGTGAGAGCCTGGTTCTTCTACTTAGTGATCAAAGCCTCCTGTTTACATCACTGAATATAATCACCCTGATGTGATCAGCTGAAACAGTGATATACAATTTATCATCCTGGAAGTATCTGAGAGAGGTTACAAGAATCACGAGAGGAACTAAAATCACAGACAAGAAACTGCTGCCTAAATCAGGAAGCCATGCCATTACCTTATAAATATCACCCACAGAGCAGAATTCCTGGAGGGTGGGGCACTAAGAATAACTTGAAAAGGAAACGTCCTGCTCAAGGAACAGTTACATCCCTCTCCTGGCTAAGGGGAGGGGGGTTCCAAGGAGAAGCGGCGTGGTACGGAACACAGGAGAGCCTCTGAAGTCCTTCCCAGCCCATCTCCCATCACAGCAGAACAGGGCAACCCCAGATGCCAGGGTACTGGATTCTATCACCCTAAGAGGGCAGAGGGCACGGTGCTGGGGCTCAGCTCATCTGAAAGGGTTGTGGGTGGCAGAGGAAGCTTGGAGGGAAAGGCAGCTTATGAAGTACAATATATGTTCCACCGCGGCTTCCTGGAGCCAGCGGCTGGGACGTGAGACAAGTGGGCGTGGCTGCTTTTCAAGGCAGAGTCTCCAAAACCAATTCCTTAAAGCCAGTCTCCAGGGGCCAGGGGGCTTCGGGCAGGGAAGGAGGATGTCTATCCCGCAGGTTGAAGTTTAATTTCTATTTAGGAACTGTTTGTTTTATTTTGTTTTGGGTTAAAGGTGGTATCGGTGCCAAGCCAGGCTGCCCCCCTTTCAACTTCTTTTTTTAAAAAAAGACAAAGAAGAGAGAAAAACAAAACAACCAAACACCCGTAGCCCACGGCCATGCTGCGCTGTGGGCGGCCTACATGAGCTTCCTTTATCCAACCACAAAAAGGCATCCGTGGAACCAGCGAGGGGCCCTGGAACGGCGTTTCCAAGGCCGGCCCGCTCCTCCGTTGAGGTTAGCAGTTACCCAGGGGCCAGGAGCCACTCGGGCAAACAGCCCATGCCCCTCGTTACACAACGTCGGGGCCCTTATCTCCCCGTGCCACTGTCGGTTTGCAGACATTGCGTAGTGCTACGACCACAGCCGAGACTGGCCCGCAGGAGATAGCGTCGCCGCTCGCTATCAGGGAGGCAAGAGGGGAGACTGGGTTTCTATTAAAAGAGAGTCAGAGAGACGGGTAACAGTCCGGCAGACCAGCTTCAGAGTGTCACTTCCTTTGATCCTGACAGCTAAAGACCCCCTCTCCCCAGGCCCCCTCTCCCAGCTCCCCCGCCCACCGAGAGGAGGTGGCAAGGGTCCATTTCACGTCCTTTCATCAACTCCTGGTAGAGTGCCAGGTACAAGATGCAGGGGAGAGGTCTCCTCAGGAGCTGATGATCACCCTCTAAACTGCTTTTCAGACGGGCTGGTAAAGGCCGGGAAGGAGCAAGGGGCAGTCAGATTCATGCCTAGCGGATGTCATATCAGTGTCGGGCACTCCAGTCACGTCCGTCGATGGATGGACTTTTTCATCCTTTTCAGATGCCTTTCAAGGCTCCAACGGCCCCCGGATAAAGTCCAAAAACAAACAACAGTTATGTTTATTGAGCAACTACATTGTTCCAGGCACTATGCAGGGTGTGTTAAGTACACTACACCAAATCCTCAGAATATCCCACACAATAGCTGTACTTTAGGAATGAAGAAACTACAGTTAATGGTGTGTGCGTGTGCGTGTGCGTGTGTGTGTGTGTTTAAATAGAGATAGGGTCCTAATTTGTTGCCCTGGCTGGAGTGCAGTGGCATGATCATAGCTCACCGCAGCCTCGAACTCCTAGGTTCAAGCAGTCCTCTCTCCTCAGCTACCGGAGAAGCTGGGAGGATAGGCACACACAGCTGCACCCGGCTGATTTATTACTTTTTTTTTTTGTAAAGATGGGAGTCTTGCTATGTTGCCCAGGCTGGTCTCAAACTTCTGGCCTCACGCAATCCTCCTGCCTTGGCCTCCCAAAGCACTGGTATGACAGGTGTGAGCCACTGTGCCCGGCCAGTTCACAGTGCTTGATGGCCAAGATCACACAGTTTGCAAGTGGCAGCATGAAAATCTGAACCCAGGTCTGCGCTGCTTCAAGCCCATTTTCTCTCCGTTCTTCACGCTGCCTTCTCGAATCTCTCTCCCCGCATTTATAGCACCACAGTCTGACCCCAGCCTACCGTTCCAGCATGAATCACCCTCATTCCTGCCAAAGGAAGTTATTCCTCATTTTCTCCCCTGGCCCTGACCACGATTTTCCTTCTTTCTGTCCCGTCTTCAAATCCTCCTTATCCTTTAATATCCTGCTCATGCGCTACTTCATCCAGGACTCCAACACGTATCAAAATCACCCTTAACACAGTTATGGGCAGAACCGCTAACTAAGGATCTTTCTCTCTGATTAGGAAAGTCCCAGGAGGGCAGACGTCTTGTCTGTCTTGCTCATCACAGTATTCCCAGGGCCTACCCGGGTGCCCAGCAGACAGTAAGTGCTCAACAAGGTTTTAAAATTTAAAATGAATCACCCCAGACTGAAGTCATTTCAACTCTGAATATATATATATATATATATATATATATATATATATATTTATCATAGTCTTTCTATTTTCTATTCTCTGTCATAGTTATAAACATACATATTTTAACTCTTCTGTTCAAAGTATAAGCTCTCCAAGGGAAAGTCCCACGTCAGCAATCTGTGTATCTCAAAACCTGTAACATAGCGCATTGCCTGTAAATCCTAAGGAACTGATGTACATTAGTCCGCTCAGGCTGAGCAATAGAGAGGTTAACGAGTGCTTCAGGAGGCAAGTCATTACGCCAAAACCACCCAGCATCCCTCACAAAGATCTGAAACTGCCCTCAAGTCACAGTCTAGTCTTGCCTCCCCCTTGGTAGAAGCAGAGAACAGACCTGGGCAGTCACAGGCAGGCTTGTGAAGGAGAAATTAAAGTAGGCTGGGAGTGAGGGATATGGTCTGGTGCTGGTTTTGCTACTAGCTTGTTGTGTGACCTCAGGAAAATCATAGAACCTCTCTGGACCTCCACTTTTTCCTCCCTAAATGAGCATGTTGAAATAAATGATTCCAAGGGTGCTAAAGCACTGACATTCTGTGATTCCTGGACACCTTGAGAGCCCACGCAGGCAAAGCAGGTGGAGAATGCCTTCCTCAACAGGTGGCAAGAGGAGCAATGGAGACAGGGACATGTAGACAACACCTCTGTGCTATCCCTCAACCTTCAAAAAATAAACAAACCCTAGCTGGTGAATAAGCCAGTCCCTCTCGTTAGCCAGAACAACAAGCATGATATGAATATGGATCTGAAGTAAATAGAAGGCAGAAAGCAGATACTGAAACGGATTTTCAATAAATAACTTCCCTCTAGTTAAACGTGAATTTTTTCCCACATATGTATGCTTTCACAGATCCAGTTTGGGAGCATTCAAATTAGCACAACCTGGCCTTAAATACTGCACAAAACACATAGTAAGCATTTTGCTTTTATTTATGTCATCAATGGTTTCAATGGGAATGACTCATCCTTCCTCTTTAACACTCTGTTCTAATATGGTTTACTATAAATAATGCAGACAGAGAGAGAGAGAGAGAGAGGGAGGGAGCACCAGAGAGCAAGCCTGTGCAGCTCAGCACAGGGCCCCTGCACTGCTAGGTCACAAAAGAGCCAAGTCCAACAGACAATCCTAAGGTGAATCTCAGCTCAGCGGATGGGCGGATGATGGTTCAATGAAGAGGAAAAGCAAACATTCCTCTCTCCGCTATCCAAGTGATCAGGGCAAGGAACGTTGTCAGGAAAGGGGAAAAAAATACACACTGAGTATGTGTCAGGTACCAGGCTAGGATTTGAACACATAAGCTCCTTTAACCTTCCAGAGCTTTCCAAAGAGGCAGAGTCAGAATTCAAACTCAGGCCACTGTGCCTCCCAGGCCTGCCTACTCCCTTGGGGCATAGGGCTCAAAACTCAGTCCATTCTTTCTAACCCCAAGCAACATCTACCAGTGACAGTCCTGGTTTTTTTTTTTTTTAACAACAGAATTGCCTCCCAGGAGCCCAAACTCACAGGAGGCCAAACCACAAATGCAGAAACATTACAGCAGTCAAGAGGAGTCTTCCCAGTCCCAGGCAATCCATGGCAGCAACTCCTTCCTCACTGGGAGTCCAGCCACAGTAGTTGGAAATCAAAAGCCCCTTGGCTTGTCCACTTCCCACCTAAGAAGTGAGGCCAACACTCACCCCAGAGCTGAGCCAACAAGCCTTCCCCACACACCCCTTCCAGAACCTGCCTTCCGAGTCAGACACAGCAGCCGACGGTGCTTATCACACACCATACACCAGATTTGTTAGTGCATTATTTTGACCATTTCCAAAAGTCAAATCTACCCTCTCAAAAGGCAAAGGCAAAGAATGCGGCATGGACTTCAGAAGGAATTCCCAAAGAAGATTTCCAGACTCTGTGGGGTTGTGGCAGCATCACAGGATTAAGCAATTATTTCTTAGAAATGTGGCTTCTTTAGAACAGTAGTTAACACTTCACAAATGGAGACTTTTATATTTACAATGCACTAACGTTATTCACCTATTATTTCACCTGCTGGCTGCTAGCACAGGCTTAGTACTATCATCAATTTAGCTTTGCCCAAAACAAAAGATTTCACTGATTCCTTTCATAGATTCTCCCCTGGGGCCATAACAGACCTACAGCACAACCTGTCTACCAGTACACCTTCACTCTGCTATGCACTTTACATGTATTTTATTATTTTATCCTCATCACCACAGACAAGGTGGTCATTTTTCACAAGAAAAGTAAACAGGGGCTCAGAGAAGTTAAGCCACTTGCCCAAGACACACAGTTAATAAATTCTGAAGCTTGAGTCTTCATCCAGGGTGCCTTCTTTTTTTTTTTTTTTGAGACTGAGTCTCACTCTTGTTGCCCAGGCTGGAGTTCATGGTGCGATCTCGGCTCACTGCAACCTCTGCCTCCCGGATTCAAGTGATTCTCCTGTCTCAGCCTCCCGAGTAGCTGGAATTACAGGCATGCACCACCTCACCGGGCTAATTTTGTATTTTTAGAAGAGATGGGGTTTCTCCATGTTGGTCAGGCTGGTCTCAAACTCCCGACCTCAGGTGATCCACCCGCCTCGACCTCCCAAAGTGCTGGGATGACAGGCATGAGCCACCTAACCTGGCCTCTTTTTTTTTCAAGACAAAGTCTCACTATCACTCAGGCTGGAGTGCAATGGCATGATCTGGGCTCACTGCAACTTCCACCTCCCAGGTTCAAGTGATTCTCCTGTCTCAGCCTCCCGACTAGCTGGGATTACAGGCACCCACCACCACACCCGGCTAATTTTTATATTTTTAGTAGAGACGGGGTTTCACCACATTGGCCAGGCTGGTCTCGACCTCCTGACCTCAGGTAACCTGCCCACCTCAGGCTCTCACAGGATCCCTCCTTCTAATCTTCCCTTCATTCCATGCTGTCCACTCCCGCCCCCCTCTCAGAAAGTCTCCTTCTTGAGTGAGGAGCCCCCTCCCCCTCAATTCCTGGGCTGTATTTCACTATCTTTAGCATCTCTTGGACTTTGAGCTAGCTGTTTCAACTTCCCAGTGAGTCTGTTCCAGTAGATGCCCCCTGCTCTAAAGCGCACCCTCCGCGATCCGCAAACATTACAAGGACATCAAAACAAAGCTATCAGCTGGGTCCTAGCTTTAGCAGCCAGTCTAAACTCTTTTGTTTGATTCTCAGACAGCTTATTGACTAGGTGATGAGGTCAGAAGTTTTCTTTTCACCTAGCCTCTTCCAGAAGCAGCAGCAAAGTCAGGGCAGGTAGAAAAAGTCCACCCATTTAAGATTTCAGATGTACATCGTTTTTCTGAGCTCCAACTGCTTACCAGCCAACAACCTGTAGGGGTAGGAGAGGACTGAGGGAGAAAAAGGAACTTAAAAAGCAAAGATAACCTCCACCCTTTCCCATCTTGTATTAATGTAGGCATAGGCAACGCACTCAATGAAATGTTCTCAGAGACTTTGCATGTCCACATGAAGGAGGAGAAAAGCAGGTGAGGGCAGGAAGCTGATCCACTGTGTGATAAATGCAGCTGTTGTATGTGACAAGCTACCTGTTCTGTTTCATCAGGCTCTTTCACACTTCTCCACCCCATCTAAAAGAGGGTCCCGGCTCCCCACCTGTCCCCTCCTTCATAGCACACCACCCCTCACCCTGACCCCAACAGTTTATCTTTGCATATTGGAAAAACTGGCATTTATCAAGTAATCTACTCCTCATAGGTTGTTAAACAGACCACAGGGGTTATCAGTGGGGCTGATATAGGAAGATAAATAGCAACCTCTTATGCAAATAGCACTAAGAATGTGGGACTGGCCACAGGACAAAAGCACAATTCAGGAGAACGTGAATCTTAACACTTTTCTTCGGCTGCAATCCTGGAAACCCACAGGAGCCTGGAGAAGGTTCTGTTGGATGGGTTTTCTTCTCCCTTTCTTGCAGGGAGGGGCGGGTGTGTCGGAAGGGACAGGTGTGTCAAGAGGTGCAGCCTGCTTTGCAAGAAGAGTGGCAGCTTCACATCTGATAAGACAACTCCTTTCTGTGGCCATAACCTTCTCTGTGCAATGGCCATTTCATTTTTGTCTTAGATTTCAGACCCACTGGAACGTGCTTAGTTCGGGTTGAGGAGGTGTCAGACTAATTGAGAGAAAAAGAAGGTGTTCTCCAAGGTGAGAGTGGGGGGTCAGAGGGCAGCAGGAAAAAAAAAACACACACACATAGAAAACCAGGAGTTCCGGGCTCCAAGACGCAACCCACGTGACCAGGAGATGCTCTTCAGATCTGCCTTTGCTGGGAAAGAGGTGGGCGTCGGCCTGGGGTCCAGGTGGCATCTTTCCAAACCCTCCTCATTATTTTAAGGGCAAACTCACATCAAAAACCAAGAGGAGAGTGGCTCCAAGTGACAAAAGAATTACACTTGGAGGAACCAAGCAAGCAGCTTCTCACACCAGGCTGCAGGCTGGGGAGGGGGAAAATGGGAGCAGAATGACAGAATCCAGGGCTGGCCAGAATGAAAGACTGGATGGAATAGGGTAATTTACACAGGAAGTAAGCACTTACCAGACCCTTCATCTCAACACACAAAACCCTCGGCCATATCTGGAAGCAATTACATCCAGTTAACATGATCTGCTTGTCACTAAAATTAACTGCAAACAGAAATATTTTTCACTTTTGCAACAGGGGATGCCAAGGTTTGGCCTGTTCTCCCCCACCCCAGCCATTGAATCTGGCTGCTGGGGAATATTTAGCAGCTACTCAGCTCAAAAAACAAAACTACTCTTGTAGCTGTCAGGACACAGAAAGTAAAAACGTGGATAACTATGAGGGGGGGAAAGGCGCGGGAGAGGTGGCAATGAAAACCATTGTGATAGAAATTGAGGAAAGGGGGCCAGGCACATGGGCCCTATATAGGTCTGCATCCCTGACAAGTCCAGTCTGGTTTTCCGCACTGAACTTCAAGGAAAGAAAAATGTTTTTAGAGTCACTCGATTTAGCAGCCGCTTCACATTGTTTTTAGGTACCATCTTTATCCCTTCTGCCAAGGGGGCGGGGGTGGGGGTGGGGGGGATGCAGGGAGGTAGACTCACAAATGTTAGCGGATCCTTAATTTAGCAGATCATTTAGGGGACAACTGTCACGATTTAACTTTTGCATTGAACATTTCCAATCCCTACTCTACAAACGCCTTCGAAGCAGCTTTCACCGGCTCTAAGCGGGGCAAGAGCTGCTTTTAATTTGAGACGTACGCAGTTTTTCCACGTAAAGAGAAGAGAAGCCCACGAGGAGGTGAGAACTGGCCTCCGTGAGCGTTCGTGCCCAGAAATGAGCCAATGGTCCTTTCTCCAAAACTCCAGATCCAGCCGCCCCGACAGGCTGGCCATTCTAGTCCTTTGGCTTTGCACCCAACCCCGCCATCAGATAAGAACTTATTTTTATTTTTCCTTGAACTGCTGTCAACGATGCCATAAATGCCAGAGACAGATGGACAGATTTCTTTTAAAGTTCCTGAGGAGGCGTCATCTCCAAACCCTTCCCCCAACGGCCCCTCTTTTCTGGGCCAGATTCTGGCATGCTTTCCCCGAAAGTGCAGTTCACTCCTTTGTCACCAGGGGCTTTTAAAACGGCAGCGGCAGTAACAGCAGCAAAAGTAATGCATCCATTTGCCAGACAACTCACAAACATTTTTTTCTCAAGAAGAGGCAGGCAGAAAAGTTCCCCTCAAGAATGAGGTCAGACACTGCTGTTCTCTGCAAAAACCACACTTAGAAACATTACTCGTGGGAGAAACAAAAGAAAAGGAACAACTTAAGTAGCCTTTCTTTAGGACTTTGGGCTATAATGGGGTGGGGGGGCATAGTCTTGATCTGTGAAAAAGCAAAAAGGCACTTTGCCATTCTTTTTAATTTTTAAAAACTTAGGTCCGGCATAGTGCCTCACACCTGTAATCTTTAGGACTTTGGGCTATAATGGGGTGGGGGGGCATAGTCTTGATCTGTGAAAAAGCAAAAAGGCACTTTGCCATTCTTTTTAATTTTTAAAAACTTAGGTCCGGCATAGTGCCTCACACCTGTAATCTCAGCACTTTGGGAGGCCGAGGCAGGTAGATCATCTGAGGTCAGGAGTTCGAGACCAGCCTGGCCAACATGGTGAAACTTCATCTCTACTAAAAATATATATATACAAAACTCAGCAGGGCATGGTGGTGCATGCCTGTGGTCCCAGCTACTTGGGAGGCTGAGGCATAAGAATCAACTGGACCCAGGAGGCAGAAGTTGCAGTAAGCTAAGACCGTACAACAAAGTAGGACTCTCTGTCTCAAGAAAAAAAAAAAAAAAAAAAAAAAAAACAATTTTTCAATGGAAAAAACACGAAGTATACACATCCTTTCAAGTATGCAAGCCGAGGCCACAACACTGGCCTGACACTGTGCTACGACTTAACACTGCACTACCGGTATGAATCCGAAATTAGTAATTTCATCTCACAGATGAAAAAGTGAGTGGTGAGGAATCTTGCCATGGTCACACAGCCTCTAAGAAACAGAAGATTAATTCGAACCCAGGTTCAATTCCAGACACAATGCTCTCCAGCTTCTCACCACTTTGCAGCCAACAACTGTAGGAAATTTAGATGCTATAAGAATGCAAGGAAAAGAAAAAAGAAAAGGAATCCTCTCCTGAAACCCACCGCCTCCCAGAAACAGCCACTGTTAGCAAGTGGGGGTCTCTCCTTCCCCTTGACCACCCTACACACACATACCTAGGCACATACGCTCACAACACGGCTCTGTCACTGCATAGCCATCCAGGCATGGAAACGGTTAAGTCGCCCTCACGGCATAAATCAAAAGTTCAAGGCTGCAACATACCACAATGATTCCCTCTTTACATATGACAAGAACCAGAGAGGGGCTGAAATCCCAAGCATCCTGCGCAGGGTCTCCCCGGCCCGCACAGGTTATGCCGCCAGGGTCAGGGCCTCGGACCTTTAGCGGCAACATTCATTTCCTGAACAGGACAAGTTCTCCTGACCATAAAGCTAATAGGAACTTCCTCGCACGGCGAGCTCCGGCTGACAGGGCTACTTGTCACTGGCCACGCAGGAGGAGAGCACTGGTTCCCATTAGTGGGTTATGATGCCAGGTGCTACTAATAAGGTACATCGGCAAGAAACAAGAGCCTGCTAAGTTGTCTCTCCAACTCTGGAAGTAATCAGGCCTGGGCTTTGGGGTTGGGGAGGGGCCTTCTTTAAAGAGATGGTGGGGGGAGCTGAGGCTTTGCCACAGTAGACCCCAGCAGCACCTAACCTGCTGAACAGCTTAAATAAATAAATTTCCAACAGTCCCTCCACATTTCCCCCAGCTACCATAAAAGGCTCCCCCAAATTAACACTAATAATGGCCGCCCCAGCACTGCGGGCCCGATGGATCACCCTAAGGGCCATTACGGTCGGCCACATCTGCTTCTCACTATGGCAAGGAGAGCAGTGCCAACAGGCCTAATGGCATTAATATCACGACGCTGAGCTAATCCACTTAGAGCACAACGCCGGGTGAGGGTGACAGGGGGCTCAGCGGCTCCCTTGTCAGGCTGGGGTCACGAGAGAAGCGGGAAGTAGGGAGGCGGCCTCACACTCGTGTGCTTTAGCTTACAAGCGATCCCATTAATATGCTTTAAAAACCACATTGAGAGGCAGAGGCTAACCTCGCTTCACAGAAGAGGATACTGCTGCTTCGCAGAGGTGAAGTCATTTGCCCAAATTCACCACGGAGCGCTAGCACCCAAACCCAAGTGGACCAGACGTCAGTCTTTCTGCGCTGCGCTGCCACCCCACCTCCCACGAAGACAATGGCTTCATGGCACATTTGACTTGTTTTTAGCAAGGTGGTGTTTTATGTGTGTGTATGTCTTTTCTTCTTATTTCAGCGGGATCCAAATGGCCCTAAAGAGGGAAGATCTCTAAAAACCACTTCAGCTAGCCCAAAATGTCCCCTCTTCATCAAAATGTCTGTGACAGTCTTCTAACAACTTTCTCAGTAACACCCCAGTGTCCAGGGAGTCCTTTCGCTTACCTAACTTGGACCCTTTCTACTGCAATGCTGAGCACAATCTGTTCACACCAAAGAAAATCGGGTCTTGAGGACAGAATCGAAAGTGAGCTAGGAATTTAGAATTAAGCAGGTTTTTATAAGTATTCAGCCGAAGTTTCCATGCTGACAACAAAGTACCAGATCCCCTCCTTGCAGCTGCAGAGATAAGCCTCACGTAGGCAAAACCCAACCATAGTTTTTCCAGACTGCACCAGCATAATAAGGACACCGGGGCTTTTAAGGGGAAACAGTAGAAAGGGGAATTTCTGATTATGCTGGCATGAAATTAACAGCATGGGATTTTTATTTTTGTAAATGGGTTTCTTTTTTCTCTTTTTCTGTTTTGCGAGTCAGCATAAAAGGCCTCTATCACTAGAAGCTGATCTCTCTGTGTTGGTAAGAGATGACGTAGTAGTCCTTGGATCCATGTGGCCTGGGCCCCCGAAGAGCTAAACACTCTGCAGTAACCTTCCGACTCTCAAGAAGCCACCAGAGGAACTGAGGAAGCCAGAGCTGGTGAAGCAATGAGCCCCCTGATCACCCAGCTGCAGAGAGCATGGAGCCAGAAGACTGGGGCACAAATCCTGGTGCAACTCTTTACTATAGAAAAGTCCACTAACCTTTTGGGCTTCCTTGGCCCTTCTGAGAATATGAAACTGATACCGACCTTACAGGACAGCTAGAGGGCTTACAGAGATGCCGGCTGTGAGTGCACTTAGCACAGAACCTGACATGTAGCCAGCACTCAAAATGATGTCTGCTGAGTCCACGCTTTAGAAGCATTCTGCATTGACATGCAGGCAAGGGAAGGAGCTCTGGATCCCCCAACACCCACAAGCCCAGCCCCAGGACCCCCATCAGAAAGATGGTGTCTGTGCTCCTCATCTCTGCCATGAACACAGTGATGTGCACGCCTGGCCGTGTGCACAGGCAACAGGACACTGTGTCGGGGAGCCTCCCCGGCATTTGGACCCGATGGCCGTGGAGCGCTGCCCAGCTAAATTTAAACAAGAACTGGAATGACTCACCAGGCCTCAGGTCAATGGGACAAAGAGTACCCTGGCCACCACAGTACAAGAGATCAGCTTCTGAGGAAGATGCAGGTGCAGTGTCTCAGCCCCAAACACGAGGCGCCTGAGGCAGCAGTTTTACAGCGCTGTACAGATGGACGCCTGTGCAGAAGAATGGTCTCTGGGAGAAAGCAGGACCTGGCCCAACATGAACACATTTTTCACCCTGCACGGCCAGCATGACCTGCTTCACACAATGACAAGAAAAATACCCCAGCAAACATCTGTGGAGCACTTACTTCATGCTACCCTTCCTCACACAGGATACTTTCTGATGAATCCTTATAACAACCCAATGAAGTAGGTGCTATTATTTCTGTTTCACAAATGAGGCAAACAGGTACAGAGAAGTTAAATAACATAAACAACGTCACAGTTAGCAAGCAGTAAAATCAGGATTCCAACCTGGACAGTCAAAATGCACATTTCTTATGTGTAAAACGTTGGGGGTGGGGGGAGTTGTAGCAAATTTCTTACTACTTAAATAACTGCCAGAGAGTAAGAGCTTTTACCGCACACACACAGCCAAAACAGAACGGAAACTCTTTAGTTACGGAAAATTCAGAAACCCTCCAATGGACAAACTAAGGCCCACCTTTTTTCATTTAGTAAGACTCTAAGTTATATACACTTAGGCTTGCAGCAGGATTTGCTTTAAATTTATTTTTTAAAAAAATTAAAGCGATTGGAAAAGTTTCTCTCCTGAATTAGCAAGAAATCAAAGAGCTGTGAATAGAATTTGATTTTAACAGTTTAGGATAATCACTATTTTAAAGATTCATAATAGTTTTCCTAGAATGAGCAGGAGGAAAACGTGTGGCTAAACTATAGCTTTCTCCCTCCCAGCAATTAGCAGCTCCATCCAATAGTGACAGCAAATTAAAATGGGACTTCTCACTGAGATGAAAGAGTGGGCAACTTTCCTCCATTGAAAATAAAATAAAGGAAATCATCTTCAAAAGTTCCAAGAGTTCAGTCTAGATCCCAGATGGCTCAGTAACCCTAAGCAGGTTAAAGTATTTAAAAAAAAAAAAAAAAAAAAAAAAAAAAAAAAAAAAAAAAAAAAAAAAAAAAAAAAAAAAAAAAAAAACTAAGTCAGAGCACACAGAATCAAATCAAACTGACCCCCTACTTAGCTGGCTGAACTGCCAATCCAGATTCCAAAACAGCAAAATTCAATTAACCAAAAGGACTTCATGAAGATATAAGCGGGTACACAAAGAATAAAAGAATTTTTTAAAGAGCTCAACAATCAGAAAGAGCTCACTGAAGTGCCTAGTTTTAAAAATGAACAAGTTTAAGGCTCAGGATGAAAAAAAAAACTATGTCAATGGTGACAGAGCTGGAAAACGCAGAGCTAGGTCTAGACCTGGCTTCCCCACTACAAAGTCTTCTACCATCTTCCTATCTTTACAACCAACAACCTCTCCAAAAGACCAGATTTCCAGGAGACCAGGAGATTATAAACTTAAGTCATTCATTATCCCTAAAAAGGATACTTCCTGGAAATAGAAATGGATTCAAAAAGGATTTGGGCAAATCTGTGAATGACAAGGCAGCCATAAATAGCTACTAAGAGAAGCTGGTATACACCTGACCTTTACGATTGACGTCAAGGAAGATGTCTGTAGCCTCCAATGGTGGTATCTTAGGGATGATGTTGGCAACCAAAGACTAGGTCAGATGGTTTTGATCCAGAAGAGCAATGCTCATGTTCTTATATGGCCTGGTGCAGAGCATCCAGGACTGTGAATTAGAAGGCAAGCCTGGTTCCACCCATTTATAGCTGTGTGACCTTGAGCAAGTCACTTATTTGCTCCAAATCTCATTTTCCCCATTTGCCAATAGAGAGTGATAATCATTCACAGTTCCTTATCCAAAACCTGTGGGTGCTCCAACGACCAAAATCATTCAGATTTTAGAAAGGTGCTCTTGACACCTATCATGTTTAACAGCCCCAGCAGAGTCTAGGGCAGCACTCTGCAATCAAACACATTAATATTTTTGCAGCAAAACATGAATATTCAAAATGAGCAGGATAAATATAGCATCACGTCAGTTCAGATCAGGTTTTGCCACTAAATGAGTTTACTGCAAACCTTTTAGTTTTCAGGCCTTTTCAGACTTCATTATCACAGATAAGGGATTACAGACCTGTACCCCCCTCAGGGGAAGCTGTGAGGGTAAGAGAGATAAAGTCATTAGAGGTGCTTTCCGAAGAAGAAAATGCTGCAACCGATAAAAGGCATTATTAATATTATTGCTGTGGCTATCATTATTCTACAGCATGCCCTTTTCCAAACAGAATTTAGTTTGACGTCAGAGGTTCTGGGCAGGATGATGAAAGAAAACCAAGAGTCTCAGGCAACCTCAAAAATCCCAAAAGTAGCCTAAACCAAGGTCAACACCTATTGGCTTTGTACGTGATCAACCACTAAAAACAGAGCAGCCGACCATCTGAGAGAGACCAAGGCCAAGGGCCAGGCAGAACTCTGAAATCAGCCACATGGCTCACGCACCACAGAGCTGGCTCCACAAAGCCTCCAGGAAGGGCTGTACACATACATCCAGAAAGCTGGCTGAGACATTCCCTGTGGTTCCTGAGACTTCCCTTCAAAACCAGGCAGGAGTTGTGACGGTGTCTGTGCAGGACAGACACTGCAGGTGACCTAAGTGTTTATCTGTATAAGATCCAGGGGCCCCTGGAAACCAGACCCCACTGTGATTCTGCAGCTCTAAATTCAGAAACACATACGGACCAGGTTGTATGAGCCATGGGAGACTGGGGACTATAAATGAGGACTAGGTTCACACTTAAGTCTGCTACACTGTTCCCTGCAATCTTATCACACATGAGTGTAACTCTGAGAATGATGAGGTGCACCTGGTCCAGTTGAGCTGGTTCCTAGACCACATCCAGAGAAGCTTTTATGCACAACTGCTCCAGCCTTTCAGAATAAGAAAGGGAGAGTCCAGTGTTCCAGAATCCTGAGATGACCTTCCCCTTCCTCAGACATTATCCTCTGTAATGCGGACACACGGGTGAAGATCTGGGGACCCAAACCTTGCTCCTTCATCTGCCTCCAGAATACTGCTTATTTATGAGATCTTCTCACTGTTCTGACTTCCTTCTGGTTCAAGGTAAGTCAGTCCCATTTTATTTACCTGTGTGGTGCCTTTGCCTGGTCTTCCCATCCATCCATGACTATACTTAACAATGCATCCCTTTTGCACGCGTCGCTCCTGCACCGGATGGCTTGCACATCTTGCTGTCCACTGTAGGGATCAGGACCTACAACACCACTAAGTTTGATTCTATCTGTTGAGCCAACAGGTACCCCTCACTCCACCCCAGCTTGGGATCAAATCATGGGGAAACCTACCGATGACATTCCGTAATAAACTCCCTGCCTTCCTGCCTCACTTACCAGCAATCTACCTTCATTTCCTCTCCATTCCCTTCTGCCCCCCACCAAAAGAAGAAATGCAAGAAGGACTGCTGGGTATCCAATCTTTACCAACACTCAGGCCTGTTGGCTTAAAAATAAAATAAACCCTGTAGCCTGTTATTTCATCACTGATATATTTCCAGCAAATGACACGGCTTCCTGGCATCAAAATCTCCCCTTCCGATCTTTTTTTTTTTTTTTTTTTTTTTTTTTTTTTTTTTTTTTTTTTTTTTTTTTTATAGGACTGTGTTTTCTTCTACCAGAGCATTTCCCAGGCTGCTGATGGGTTGGCGGAAAGACAGAGAACAGTAGGAAAAAGGGAATAGCACATTAATCTTGGAGTTTTGAGGGTGAGGGGGAGAAAAAAGTCTTCCACAAAGTACATCTAGCTGGGACCTGAGGGGTTGCTGATCCGAGTGAGGGCCGAGCACACATTGGAATATTTTCTCCCCTTTCTGATTTCTGTAGACCCCCAAGCTTCCCACCAAAGGCACTGCCCCTGGCTCTAGCTTCTTGAGCTGCAACTGCTGACCTTCCACCCTCAGTCAAAAGCACATTCTTGGCCAAGCATGGTAGCTCACGCCTGTAATCCCAGCACTTTGGGAGGCCAAGGTGAGTGGATCACTTAAGGCCAGGAGTTCCAGACCAGTCTGGCCAACATGGTGAAACCCCATTTTTACTAAAAATACAAAAATCAGCTGGGTGTGGTGGTGCACGCCTGTAGTTCCAGCTGCTCAGGAGGCTGAGGCAAGAGAATCTCTTGAGCCTGGGAGGTGGGGGTTGCAGTGAGTCGAGATCGTGCCACTGCACTCCAGCCTGGGTGACAGAGTGAGACTCTGCCTCAACAACAACAACAAAAAACACATTCTCCCTGTCAGCAGCCCAAAGCGTGATGCCGAGGATTCCAGGGCCAGCGTCTCGCTGTCATATGCTCACAAGGACAGGGACATCCTCTGCACCCCCTCACCATCAACACAACTCCCATGGAGGGTAGCCCTGTGGACACTACACACTAGAACTCAGAGCTGATGGGGACCGTGCAGAGATGAGGCCTGAACAACACAGGGTACTAAGGGTCAGTTCTTCACTGCTGCAGTGACTATGTGCCCATCACAGCTCTAGTGATTTCTGGATCTTACTTCATTAATTCAGCACCAACCCTGTTGACTATCTCCATTTTAAGAAGTGAGTGAAACAAGGTCCAGAAAGGTTAAATAGCTATCACAGGCTCTCACCACTAAACAAGGCCAATTTCACCATCCAGGCTCTTTGTAATATAACACGGCCAACCATCCCTCTCTCCCCAGCGGAATGAGGGTCTTGCTGAAGGGGAACTTGGAACTCTCAAGAGAGTGCTATCTTTTGTGGCCCTCTCAGGTAAAGAAAAGCAACCAGGAACCAGGACCTGATCAGAGTCAGAAAAACAATCACTTCCCACCATACCCCAGTTCTCATAGCACACAGCCGAAATAATGCACATCCGGAGAAGATGATACATGTATCTGGTCAAGTTTGGGGAGGGGGTTTCCTTTTTAGGAAAGTTTGAGCAACAACAAACACAACCTCAGTCTATTTCTGAGCAGTGCAAGCATCAAGAAGACACACCTCAGTGGCGGTTATTTTCGCACCCACTGGAAAATGTCGGCTACGTTTAGCTCTGCCACACTTTCCACAAGGTAAGCCTGTGAGCTGTTGAGGAGGTAGGGTCGGAGCAGATTCCGGCTAGGGGTGATGAGATCAACTTCCAGATATCCACACCCCAACCCCTCTCACTCACATCCCCCATACCTGAATGAGCAACAGAGGAATGGGGGTGAAGCGGGGGAAGTGGGGAATCCACCCAAGGTCAGCAAAACAGCAGACCAGAGGGTGTACAGCAAAATGCTGTCATCAAGAGAACAGAAAGGTGGATTTCTTGACTCCATTCATCTGACCCAGAAACTAGAGGGTAAAATGATGGGCATATGGCTTATGACAGAAGCAAGGAAAAAAAAAACAAACTCGCTATTGATTCCCTCTGTTATTTACTCCACTTCCAGGAAGCAATCTTCGAAACCCTCTGTTCTATAGACATGATCCTCTTCAAGCCTAAATGACTCCAAGAGGCAGCAAAGTACCAGGGGGTAAAGACCTAAATTTGAATCCAGCTCTGTCTCTTACTATCTATGTGACTCTGGAAAAGTGACTTGACATCTGAGCCTTAGTATAGTTCAATGTAAAAGAAGGACATTACCAGCCGGGCGCGGTGGCTCACACCTATAATCCCAGAACTTTGGGAGGCTGAGATGGGCGGATCACCTGAGGTCGGGAGTTGGAGACCAGCCTGACCAACATGGAGAAACCCTGTTTTTACTAAAAATGAAAAATTAGCCAGGCATGGTGGCATGAGCTTATAATCCCAGCTACTCAGGAGGCTGAGGCAGGAGAATCCCTTGAACCCAGGAGACGAAGGTTGCGGTGAGCCGAGATCACACCACTATACTCCAGCCTGGGCAACAAGAACGAAACTCCATCCCCCCCCCCCAAAAAAGGGACATTACCTACCTCAAAGGGCTTCTGTAATGAAAATGCAACTGATGGAAAGTGCTTAGTACTGAACCAAACATGTCATAAGAGCTCAATGAATGGTTATTTCATAGAGAAGGAAACGGAAGCCGGAGGGAAGCCAATGCTAGCCTGAAGCAGCATTTAATTCAATGTGAGCAGAGATGGGATAAGAATGAGACTTCACAGGCTGCAAGAGCAAGACTCTTATACCCATCCTTTCCCCTTGCATTTAAATCAATTCCCCCAAATGCATGTGCAGGATCAGAGAATGAGAAGGGAGACAGAGCAAGGAGATGAATGCTCACCAGGAATAAGGTTTGGACCTGCAGCTGCTCTTGTAGCCTAAGTAGCCTCCAGCCCCTCCCATTCTCCCAAGCAGCAGAAAGGGACTGCCTGTCTTCACAGGAACCACTGCATGGGAACTTGAGGACCTGAAACCTAGGAAAATGATCAGATCCAGGCCCCAGGAGACCCTCATCCCACTTCCTTTTCTCCTTCTCTCCATGTTATCAGTCACTCCAAGCAAAGGAAAACAGACCAGACAGCAGAAAAAAACAAACAGGAGCAAAAAAGCAAAAAAACAGAGGGAAGGGCCTATTAAGAAGCTGGGCCCATGAGTGTCCCCTGGTGCTTTTGGGACAGATCCTAGGCCCCCTCACTACAGTCTAAAAACTCTGCTCCCCTCCCCATCCCCCTGAACTTTTGAAGAAGTATTTTGGTTTTTTTTACAAATTACCAAGAAGACAGGGGAGCCAGGCCCCTAATGTGGGAGCAGCCAGGGTGCGAAGGAAGAGTGTGAGGGCCTCAAGTCCCACATCAGGTGCAGGGCTGCAGCAGGGCCTACCTGTGCTGCTCCACAGCCTCGTTATCAGGAAGCTCGACACCACACACGCTGCACTGCTCCCCGATGGTCCGGCTCTCTGACTTCATGCCCACAGCCAGCTCCCCCAGCTTGCTGAACAGCTCCCTCTGGATGAAGCCCTGGGGCAGCAGCCCCCCATAGGTGCTAAAGTCCATGGAGACGGCCAGGGCAGGCTGCACATGGAGACCAGAGGTCACCGAAGATGGCATGCTCAACACAGCATCGGCCTTGTGGTTGGGCAACACGGAGTAGATGCCCAGATGCTTCTCAGCCGGGGGTGCTGGGTGCTCAGGTCGGCTGGCGGGGGCCTGGCCAGCCTCAGCTGTGGGTGGCAGCTGCTCAGCACTCTCCTCTCGCCCATAGTGCAGCTCCCTAGCACTGGTGATGACACTGCTTCGAGTCGGGGTCCCGGGCCCCTCTTTGCCTCTTTCCTCAACCTTGTCCCCCATCCCTCCTGAGATGCTGGACTCAGCTGCCCCAGGGCTGTCCTGGCTGGGCACCTCATCTACCTGCATCATCTCCGTCTTCACCTCTGCCACCCCAGGGTGCCGTCCACCCCCAGCCAGAGTTGGCTCCTCGGGCCCCGCAGGTGGCTGAAGAGTTCCCTGCAGGAGAGACTGTCCTATGGTCATCAAACTGTCCACTGCAGCCTTGGTGGGACTCATGGCTGAAAGACCAAATGAGGTGGAGACGGAAGGGCTCTGGTCCACCATGGGCCCAGGGAGGCTCTGTCCAGCCACACTGGCATACCCACTCTCCTCGCTGGAATGCTTCGAGATGAAGATGTTCTTGAGGTACCGAGCCTTGCGGTCCTCTTCTTCCTCGGCCCCGCCGTCGGCCATGGTGGCCTCCGTGTCATTGTCATCTGAGGCCTGGATGGTCTCCAGGATCTTCAGGCACTGCTCCTCCAGGTACTCGATCTCCAGGATCTCAGCTGCATACAGCAGGTCATCCAGGTCCTCCGCCTTGGCTTGCAGCGTGGCTGTGTATGCATACTCCAGAATCTGCTGGAAGGTCTTTGGCGAGAGGAAGTCCAGAGTATAGTGCTGGCTGTTGCGGTGGAAGAGGATCTCAAACATCTTGCTGGTGCAGGCCAGCACCGTCCGGTGGGCGTGGAACTCCTGGCTGTCCACCATGATGACCACATCACACAGAGTCCCGGCCAGCCGCATCTGGTTGGCCTTGCACAGCAGCCCCGTGGGGTGGCTGGGGTTCTGCAGTTGGATCATGCCCATTTTTGTCAGATCCATGGTGCTCCCCTCGGCTCAGGCATGAGGCTCTCTTTCCTTCTGCGCTCTGCGTGGCGGGGCAGGGTGGGCTTCCTGGGCCAACAGAAGGGACTAGAGGAAAGAAGAGGGGAAGAAGCAAAAGAGATGAGAGAACAAAAGACAAATTCACGTGTCCCTAAAAGTAAGAATTTGACTGCTACAGCATGCCCCCTCCTCCCTCCTGCCAAGCCCCCAGCAAGAGGAACTTAGAGATTTTAACTGAAGTAGCTTCCCAGAAATCTACAAATCTGCCTTTCAAGCCCAGGGATGCTGAGAGTAAAAAGAAGGTTCTGCCACAGCAGATGCCTAATTCACTGCTCTATGACATCTGTTAGATGAAGTGAAATGAAAATGGCAGTGAAGTCCTGAGCGTCCTCAGCTTTCTCCATAGAGAGTAGGGGCTCCCTAGGCAAGTCCAACATTCATTATGACGAGGTACATTTACTTAAAATCAGCAAGACTTTAGCCTCTTCCTTATCAGCTTCACGCCAACCCCCTGGATGTCAAACCTTATCTTCAAAACAAAGTTTTTCTAAACTCGGTCTCAGTGCAGGAGCCCCAGGAACAGAGTCAGACTCATTGGAGGCCAGCAGCCTGTAGTCGTGACCCACAGAAATCTATGGGCACTGGGCTCAACTGGGCTTTCCTCCCCAAAGCCTATCCTCTCACCATCAGCCTTGGCCTCTGGCCTTCTACTGTTCTCAGGGCTACAAAGCACTGGCAGATCCAAGCCCTGTCCCCATCTCAGGGTACTAACAGGAACACACACACAACCCACACACTAACTTGGGTCACTTCTACCCACGGAAGAGTCAAAGTTATTGAATATGTAATCTAAAATCTGGACTGTGTGTATGCGTGTATGTACATCAGCCAGAGACAAAGAGAAAGATGTGTGTGGCTGGGCGCTGGTGGCTCACGCCCGTAATCTCAGCACTTTGGGAGACCGAGGTGGGTGGATCACTTGAGGTTGGGAGTTCGAGACCAGCCTGACCAACATGGAGAAATTCTACCTCTACTAAAAATCCAAAATTGGCTGGATGTGGTGGCTCACACTTGTAATCCCAGCTATTCGGGAGACTGAGGTAGTGGAATCACTTAAACTGGGAGGTGGAGGTTGTGGTGAGCCAAGATCACGCCATTGCACTCCAGTCTGGGCAAAAAGAGCGAAACTATATCTCAAAAAAAAAAAAAGTGTGTGTACACACACTTACATAAGGTGCTGTACCTACCCTCCTACCCATAACTGCCCAGTGGACAGGAGGATCTAAAAAACAAAGAAGGATGAGTCATTAAGGTACGGAGAGAGACAGTAGTAAATATGCGCCCCTATAGCCAGGAGTGCTCATGCTAGGCTGGGTGTGTGAACTCCACGTGTGTCCCACAGGCTCCAAGGAGTCTGCAAGTCCTGTGACCAGGGGCAGCAAGGGATGCTGGACATGGCTCAGAGGCGCTGGAAGTGATATGGGCACCAGCATCTGTGGTGTGAGTTACAACCAGTACGAAGGGAAGACAGGGCTGGGAAACAAAGGCCTCTCCCTGAGCCTATTCGGGATCAATAAGAGGGCTCCGGTGCTCCAAATCCCGCTTAAGGAGTGTTAGAAAGACCGCCCAGACCCAGGGCCCTCCCCGTGTCTGCCTTGCAGAGGCCAATATTGCAGTGACTGAACTGGGAGCAAGGAACAGCAAGGTCTCTCCCTCACTCTTTACTGCTTGCTTGCCTCCACCCTCAGAAGGAGCTCTATCAGTTCAGGAGCCTCCAAGCTCACACAGAAAGGATCCACAGGACGCCTGATCAAGACACTTTTGCTGCCCACCCCGGGGTGGGGACGGAGGCCGTCAAGGGTGGGATGACCATTCAGCCGAGCCTCTCCACCTCGTGCTTTCCCGCAGACATCGGGGCTTCTGAGAACTAGGAGGGAGCAGCCAAAAGAATGGACGCTTGGCGCCCCAGAACAAGCCGTTTGGGTCCTGAGGGAAATCGGGGCACCCTCAGACAGCCGTCTTCCCCACCCACCGCTCAGCGCCCGCGATCCGGCCGGAGCTGGCTGCAGCGTCCAGCCCGGTGACGCTGGGAGAGCCGGCGCTAACCGCCACAGCTTCAGGATCGACCGCGCTCTCACAAGCCCTCAGTTCCCAGCGACCCCCACCGAGACTTGGAGACGACTTCAGCAAACTTGGGGAAGCAACTTTTCCCAAAGAGCTAGACGCCTGAAAGAAGAGCTGAGCTAGGGGCATGGAAAAGCGAAAGAGACGGGGAGGAAAAGCCACAGTCCGGGCGGGTTGGACTACGCGGCGGCAGGAGGCGGACCCGCCCCGCGGCGAAGGGGAAGCACAAAAGCCCCGCAGCGAGTTGTGGGAGGAAAGGCGAGAAGGGGTCTGCCGGCCCTCCCTCTCCGACCCAAGGCCGTGACCCCCAGGAGCGACCGGCTGGGTCCCGGGCCTCTGGCCAGCAGCGCTCGCGGCCGCTGCCGGCGCGCCGGGCCCAGGCTGGGTGCGAGCGTCTCGGGAGCCTGCGAGCGAGTCGGTGCGGAGCGCTCTGTGCGTCTCGGTGGGTCCGCGTGCCGGCGAGACTGTGCGCATTTCCAGCGCGTGCGGGAGTGTGCTAGGCGCAGTGCGAGCGAGCGGCGGGCGCGCCAGGGTGGGAAAGGCATCCCGAAAGCATCAGGTGCAGAGCCTGGCACCCACCGAGAGCGGCCGGGAGCGCACGGCGAGCTCCGGCGTCACCGCCCGTCCCGCCGAGAGCCGAGGAGGGCCCGGAGCGCTGGAGAACCTCTGGAGCCCCTCTGGAGCTTCCCTCCCTCCCCTGCAAAAGGGGGATCAATTCTAATCAAGAAAAAGCCCACCACGTTTTTTCAAAGAGAAACAAAACGTAAGCCGTCCCAGTCCTGCTCTCCTCCGCCCCCACATCTACTCGTCAGCTTCTCCAATTCTAGCTTCCCAGTCGGCCGGCGAATAAACACACAAATAAATAAACCACAACCTTATCTCGCGCCCGCGCACCGGTCGGCATACATGAGAGCACCCACGGGCTCTGCTCCTCTGCCGGCCCCTGGCAGTACAAAGCCTCCGGATCCCCGACCCTCTGCTCACGCCCTCAGCCCCCGCAGACCGCTACGCCACCCACCTCTCACCCCGACCGTGCCCCGGAGAGGAAGGGCTGGGGAGGCAGCTGCGCCCAGGCTGACAGCCGGGGCTCCCCCTTCCAGTCGATCCCCAACTGGTGGCGGCGACGGCTGCAGCGGCAGTAAGGGAACACGCCAAATAAAAAAGGCACAAGCCCAGCGGCCGAGTGGCCGAAGCGAACGCGAGCCCCCCAGACCTCTCCAGCCCCGGGGGGCCCTGGCGCGCGGCGCTCGCTGGGCGGTGCGCCTCTCCCCGGCCCCTCACTCACCGCAGCCGAGCCGGGCTCTGTGGGGTGGGTGTGCGTGCCTGTCGGGGGGTGTGTGCCTGTGTCGGGGAGGGGTGTTGCTGGGGAACTGTTGCTCTCCGTATCACGGCGGCAGCGACGGCATCGCCCGGCAGTTCGCAGTACCCGCTCTCATCGCCCTCAACTCCTCTCTGCTGCGAGGTTAGCAAATCACCACCGGCTGCTGCGCCTCCGCCGCGTCCCACGTCAACGCCGAGCCCCCTCCCCTGCAAGGCCCCGGCGCCTCTCCATCTTTAGTGCTGGCGGCCGAGCCCGGCTCCCTGCCCACAGCTGCCCCCCTTCTCTCCCCCCTCCCGCGCCGTCCCCGGGCTCAGCCCGCCCACCACCCCGCACTGGCCGAGCCCGCGCGCGCTCCCCGCCCCACCCCTCCTTTCCCCTCCCCTCCCTTACCCGCGCTCCGCGCTCCGGGCTTCGCCTGACATCTAGCTGCTGCTGGGGTGCCGGCGGCCGCCGCTCACCGGCCGAGCAGAGAGGAAGCAGGGAGCTAGAGGACAGGAGTGCAGGGAACTCGGAACCCTTAATGGGGGAACTGAGGGTGAAGGGCGCGCAGCAGCCCCCACCTACTCCCAGGATTTTAATTTCCATCGGATACGGGTTTGTGCCCCCTCCCCCGCACCCCGATGCTCAAGCACGCAGTTTTGTCCACTTTTCCAATCTTTGCCCCAATTCAGTGCGTGTCATCTCGCCTTTAACTTTTTTTCTCCTGGCTCGGGGCTGCATTCCTAGTAGCCCCTGACATCAATTTTAAAAGGCCTCTTTCCTAGCCCAGGCTTGGGCCTCTCATCCTCCTGGCTCCTGCGCGCCTCCCGGCTTGAGCATCCGGATTTCAAGAAGTCTCCAGATGCAGAGTTCACAGGCCCTGGTAAACCAGGTGCCAGAAGGTCCGCGGGGATCTACTGCGGAAGCGAGACGCCCCTTTTTAGCTGTCGCGGTTGCTGGAGGCCAAGGTCGAGTCCTGGGAGAAACTTTTCTCTCTCCTAGACTTGGACAACCTCTCAGCTCTGCCCCGCCGCCCCCCCCCC
>NW_016107343.1:1840198-1844719 GCF_001604975.1 Cebus imitator | reverse complement strand
ATATATATATATATATATACACACACACACACACACACACACACACACACACACAGAGCAATCTGGGTGGAAACAGTTCCCTAGAACTGTCCCCAGCTCAGCACACAGTCTTCAGGGGGCAGGGGAAAGCTTGGAAAAGCTCTGGGCCCCTCAGAAGTGCGACCTCCTCTCAGCTGACCGCCCTACTTTAAAGGTAGAGCAGCCAAAGAAAATGTACCCTTCCTTCCTCTGCTCATGTGAAGGTAAAAAAGGGAAAAAAATTTTTTGGAAAAATAAAAAGGAAATGTACCCTTCCTCTGACTGCAGAAAGCTGCCGTCTCCCCTTTTCCCTGGTACTGAGTGAAGGTAGGGAGCCAGAGGCACTGGCTGTGGATTCTGACTGAAGCCTAGGAGGTTGGGATGGGAGGTGGGGGTGGCCGAGAACGCCATGCAGGGGTCTCAGGCTAGTCAGCCCTCGAGGTCACGCGGTTTTAGCAAGGCGGGGCTTACGCCACCCAGGCCTGACCTTGCATATTCCGTCCATGACTCGTGGGTGGGCCAAAGGTTTTCCGCAGGACTAACCTAGAATCACATATCCATACGTGCCTCTGGCATTGCTGCAGACCGAAGGGACAAGTCACTGCCCCAGACCCAGTCCCATGAACTGTAGGGTCATGGAAAATGGCAGAAATCTGTATCTGGCCGCTGAAGGTCGGGCGGCAGAGTGTACACATCGGAACTGATCCGGGTTCACAAGAGCCGTTCATGAGGCAGCCCCAAAGACGGGTCATTCCATCCCAGCAAGAGCCACTCCTGGCTCCCAGGAGCAGGGAAAGCTCAGCCCAGCAGGAGTCTGCAGAGAGAGCTGGGCAGGGGAGCACACCTGAGTGAAGGAAGGGTTCTGGATACAACCACATCAAACTCAGGGCAAGGGGAAGGGGGAGCCAGTCCCTAGGTATTCATTTCATTAACAATGAAGAGCAATTCCTATTTAGAGACTACCTATTTTTCTAACTACGGTCTATATACCTGTTAGAGGAAAGAGATTTAAAGAAAGGCAAGAACTGGTCTGCAAGGAGAGCAGGAGTGGAGGGATGCAAGAAGAGAAAAGACTCTCCTGGTGCCTCACCAGGGAAACAGAAGAGAGAATCCCTACACTTGTTGAGCTTCTGCCTACATGGTGCCTGCTGAAGATTTCCACTTTGCTGTCCACATCCACCTACCAGCCTCTCCTCAGTGTAGTGGCAAGAGAAGCACACAATTAACCCCTGATCCTAATCTCCTATTAATCCTCAAATCAGGGAAAGAGAGAATCTCTGGAAACAATGAGAGAGAAAGCACAATCCTCCACGGCCCTGGCCTCCCCAACCCGGTGCCATATTCACTCTATGTGAAAATCTCCCTTGCTTCATAAACTCTGCCCATTAAAAAGCCCAGCCCTTGTTAGTAAGTGTTAAAGAGAGATTAATGCCTGAATTTAAGAGGTGGAGAAGGTAACAAAAAGGAAGAAGGCCAGCGAGGCTGTGGGCTGAGTGCCAGCATTGGGCTCCAAGCATTTCCACTCAGCGCTGAAGGCTGGCTGCACAGCAGTTTGATAAGGTTTATTGGGCCCAGATAAAGCAGCAGCAGCTCCCCCACCAAAACTGGCACCATTATAGCCAGAGCTATGTCCTTGGGTCCTGGGAAGGCTGATGAGAATCCTCAGTTCAGAGATTTCATATGGCAGCACCTAAAAACAAGCAGAATGGAAAATTACAGGCGAATACTCGATCTCCAGCGTGCATGCCCGCCCGCTCTCTTTCTGTCTGTCTCAGGTTCATGTATTTAGAGTGATTTTTCTTTTACATTTTTTCTTGAAGGGTCTACTAAAGGAAACCTGGGTATCAGCACTAAAAATACAGGATCAATCTTAGGGGGAGATCATGCTAGAGACGAAGGAATAAATGAGCTGGTCTTTGCCTGGAATTCCATTGCTAAATCTTCTTAATCCCTCATCTCCTCCTTTACCCGTATACCTCCCACCACTGGCAGCCTTTCAGAGCTCAGTTAGTGGAAGAGGAAGGTATAGCAGTTCTAAGAGATCATACAGGAAGGAGACAGTGAAAATAATAACTCATTCGGAGCACTGACTATGAACCTTAACACGTTACCTATGTTGTTTTATTTAATCCACATAGCAGCCCTATTAATGCAGGTGCTATTATTTTCCCAATTTCTGTGGACATGAAAACTGAGGCTCAGAGAGATTAAGTGCCTTACTCCAGACTGTAGTTCTATTAAACATCAGAGCTGAAACTTTAAATCAGACCATTCTGACTGCAAAGTTCATGCTCTTAACTTCTAGATTACATAGCCTCTAGTGAAATAGATCAAGGAAACAAGGACTTTTAATTTTCCTTCTTTTCTTACTCTACTGAGGCCAAGATCTATGCAGCAGCCAGCCAAGCTGCGACCAAATGGTTCTCAGCTTGGTCACCAGATAAACTTAGATTCCCCCAGGACCTTATACTTTTTCTCCTCCTCAGAATCTCAGGCAGAAGTTGGGGAGGGGAGTTTGAGCTATCAAAAAAAACACTTCAACTAAAGAGGTAGGAAGAAGAATATAATGGTGTTTTGAGTATTCTGATTGAGTGCGAATGGAATGTTGCAACTCTTTAAGTTCCAACTCTTAATTTGGAGCATATATTTAATTTTTTTTATTTCAAAGTAAACTTTCCTATCATGATAAATAAATCAAGGATTCCTACCTTTTGGGGAAGAGGTGCTACTTTGCATTCCCCCCAAAACTTGTGAAGAGTGGAGAATGAAGCGTGTTTAGGGAGAGGTACAGGTAGTGATGCCCCTGAATAGAGGAAAATTCTCTGCAGCTGAGAACTCCAGACTGCCACTGGGGAACGCACCAGGGCATCAGACCTTTACCTACTAAGGACTGTTAAGAGAAGACACCGAGAGCCTATTGTGTCGTTTTCTGGAGTCCAAAAAATCTTTCAGTCTCACAGTCCTTCAGATCATCATTCCAGACATCTACTATAGCGCTGTAGGTAATGTCAACAATTAGGCAGAGTAGGCCAGGCACAGTGGCTCATGCCTATAATCCCAGCACTGTCGGAGGCTGAGGCAGGCGGATCAAACTCCTGAGGTTAGGAGTTCAAGACCAGCCTGGCCAGCATGGTGAAACGCTGTCTCTACTAAAAATACAAAAATTAGCTGGGCGTGGTGGCACGCACCTGTAATCCCAGCTACTTAAGAGGCTGAGGCAGGAGAATCACCTGAACCCAGGAGGCGGTGGCTGCAGTGAGCTGAGATTGTGCCACTGCACCCCAGCCTGGGTGACAGAGCAAGATCTCATCTCAAAAAAAATAGATAGAGTAGAATTTACTCGTGTATATGTTGACATTTTTTTTGTTTGTTTTTAAAGTTTAATTCTTTCACATTACTTCCTTAGATACCCCCTCCAAAAGGCAGAGGGGGAAATAATCAGGTGATGTGTGTGTTCTGGTCAACTGAATCTCAGCAAACCAAAAAATGGCTTCTTTGATTAGTGATTGCCATCATCCCTCACCCCCACTTCACCACCACCACCATCACCACCCCAACCAACAGAGGCCTGGGTAGTGGTGTTTACAATCTTGAGTTTCTCTTCCAGGTGCCAAGTATGCCCTTCCCTCATCTGTAGAGCAGAGAGTGACTTTTCAAAAGGGTAGGAGAAGGGATTTTTTTTTTTTTAGCCCCTGAGTCCTTAGGTCACTGTGACCCCAAGATCTTCGTAATCGAGGAAGAAAAAGCTTTTTCTTCTCTCTCTCTTTCCCCAGCATATTGCAAATGGTGTTGGGACCTAATGTTGTCAACTCAGATAGCAAATCTGAGTTGTTATTAGTGCAAAGATGCCCTAAGGGGGTAGGCAATGAGGATGAGATCTGCAGCGAATGTTATGGGGGAGTGTGTTTATAATTATAATGGGATTTAATGTACACTGGGACCAGATGATGGCAGCCATTTAAAAAAGAGATGCTTAATAAGAGAGGTCCCTTAATGACAGGCAGCAGGGCTCAGGATATTATGGAAGAAGCACAGTGTTTCACTGGGTGTCACAAACCATGTGCCAGGTTTTATGGGGTTCCTAACAAAGCTTTGGGGTGAAACATAGCAATCGTTGATCGCTGTCAGCTATTGGCATAATATTTGAATATTATCTTTGAAAGGGGCACATGCATGTAGAGGAAGGCATATTCTCCCTTCCGTATACACATACACACATAAGCACGGACACATGGGCTCTAAGCCAACATTGAATAGTGTTTGGCATTTCTGGAAATCTGCTTTGTTCTGTAAAAGATAGCCTCAATTTCAAAACTAAAATTTTGTCACTAGAGGAGGGTGTGTTTTCCGTATCGTGTGCATGAAATGAAGCAGCATGAGTTCTATTATGGGTAATGGGAGTCTCATAGATAGATCCCCAGACACCATGCTGAAAATTAACCCCCAAATCCTCATGGGGAGACATGGGCTTTTTTTTTTTTTTTTTTTTTTTTGAGACAGACT
>NW_016107343.1:1801029-1840177 GCF_001604975.1 Cebus imitator | reverse complement strand
TTTTTTTGAGATGGAGTCTTGCTCTGTCACCCAGGCTGGAGTGCAGTGGCACCATCTCGGCTCACTGCAACCTCTGCCTCCCAGGTTCAAGCGATTCTCCTGTCTCCGCCTCCCAACTAGCTGGGATTACAGGTGCCCACCACCACACCCAGCTAATTTTTATATTTTTTAGTAGAGACGGGATTTCACCATCTTGACCAGGCTGGTCTTGAACTCCTGACCTCGTGATCTACCTGCCTCGGCCTCCCAAAGTACTGGTATTAAAGGCATGAGCCACTGCGGCCGGCCCACATGGAGTTTTGTAACAGTTTAATGTTTCTTTGGTGGGGGGCCCAGGAGGAGGGGCATGTAACAGTTTCTTATGCTATTTAACTATAATAGCAGACTGCTTAACTTTTCAGTTAACTTTATGGATTTCAATCCACGGCAGATATTTTATAACAGGAGCGTTATAGTAATGGACAAAGCCATGCAAAGGGAAAACCATGCTCCTTGGAGGTGCCACCACAGTCCAAAATACAACTCCGTGTCCTCTACCAAGTTTATTATTATTTTTTATTCCCTCTCCCTCTCCTGATATGAAAGAAGTGTATGAAAACCTCATTCATCTCACACAGGCCCCAACTATAGTTACTGTGTTGGCTGTTCACAAAACATGAAATGGCCAGCCTTAAAGCAGAATATTCCATTTATCCTGATGGAGAAAACGCTAGGGATAAGCGAACACTGAGCCTCCAGCCACTTATTCTCAGAAGCTGAGTTTCTGGAGAAGCCACTTTTCAAATAGCAGTGGTATGTCAGGGGTACACAAGCCACAGGATGGAACTATTTTACTTGCTAACAGGTAATTTATGCCAATCATATTAAAATTATTGTAGCAAGACAAACACCCATATCTTGTGGAATGGAACTGCAAATTTATATGGATTTGTAAGATGAAATGAGAGAAATCCTTGGAGTTCTCCCTCAAGAAAAGCTCAGTGCCTTTCCCCATTAGGACTGAGTGAGTTACGGGAGGTGCCCGGTGGGCTCTGAGCCAGACACTTGGACTCAGCCTCCCTTGCCAGGCCAGGTTCATTTGTCTTTTTTGGAAGTCATTGCTGGCTCTCGGATGTAATCTTCTCCACCCACCCTTGAATCAGAATTAATTTCTCCTATTCACCATAAGCCCCTGAGCACTATTTGAACATTTATCATAGTATTTTCCACCATCTGCCTTGTTTCTGACAGAGCCACGTGCATTCTGACCACCCCCTTCTTTGTGAGTTTCCGGAAGGCAAGGCCTCAGTCTTGTTCAATTTAGTATTTCCACTTCCAAGTCCCAGAGCCTAGCACACTGTCAAACAGAGTAGATGTAAATGTTTGTCGATGAACTAATTGAAAGCGTGCATGCATGAATGAATGCAAGAACACAGAGACCAAATATTTTAAGAATTAGGGGAGAGGGGACCATTCTGTATTCAAACATTTAGGGCAGAATTCTTTGTGCTATGAAGTTTTCACCAACCTTTGAAAGATGAATGAGTTACAAATAAGGGTTGAGGATATCTGTTGATTTTAATTGTATACAGCTAATTGAGGGTATAACTGGGCTGTTTCAGTTGATGTCTTCCCCAAGGGCCTAGAACCAAGCTTTTCTCAGTAGCCTAGGAGTTTTAATAGATATTTATTAAATTGTCTGGGCACAGTGGCTTACACCTGTAATCCCAGCATTTTGGGAGGCTGAAGCGGGAGGATGGCTTGAGCCCAGGAGTTGGACACCAGCCTGGGCAACATAGTGAGACGCCCTGTCTACAAAAAAATTAAAAATAAATTAGCCGAACATGGTGGCATGCACCTGTAGTCCCAGCTACTTGGGAAGCTGAGGAGGGAGAAGTGCTTGAGCCCAGGAGGCTGCAGTGAGCCATAATCGCACCACTCTGCTCCAGTGTGGGCAACAGCATTGACAGCCCATCTCAAAATAAGTAAATAAATAAAAATTAAATGGCATTGAATTGAAGGGAAATGAATTTGTTTGAATCACATTGTTCATCACTCCCACAATGGCCTTGTCATCCGAATCCCAAGCAATTAACCCAGGCAGAGAGGAGAGCATATGTCCCCTCCTAGGGACCCCAGTGGATGGAGGACTGCTGAATGAATCCAGCACCAGCATATGAGACATGCATTAGGCATGACTACTGACAGACTCACTCTGCTGTTACCAGGTGTGGCAGAGACTGGCTGGCTGTTCCCCAAACTTCTTCCTGGACACACCTACATTTTTTGGCTTACCTTGCAGTTAGGTACAGGCCATGTGAGTGAGTTCTGGCCAATGGATTGTGAGCAGAAATCTTCTGTGTCACTTCCAGGACTGGCCCATTAAAACTTCCAAGTGGAAATCCCCATTCCCTTTTCTTTTCTGTGACTTAACTCCATGAGCATAGAGATATCTTAGAAGCTGAGCAATGAAAGATGGCAGAGCTAAGATGGACAGAGGCTAGAGCCCTAAATTACAGCTTAGAGAAGAGCTGCCTGCCTTCATCTATTCTGGACTTTATATAAATAAGAAATAAACTTCTGTGTTCGCTTCAGCAGCACATACACTAAAATTGGAAGAAATAAACTTCTGATATCTTCCATCGGGTTGCCAAATAAATTAATGAAAACGTAAAATTTGAATCTCAGATAAACAATGAATAACTTTTTAGTATGCCTGCCTCAAATATTGCATAGAATATAATTATACTAAAAAAATTGTTTCTCTGAAACTCAAAAATTTCAATTTTTTTGGTTTGTTTTTATTTTACTAAATCTGGCAACCCTAAGTTTTAGCTATTACATATTTTGCAGCTTATTACAGTAGCTAGCATTACCTTAACTAATACAGCTTGGTTTCTTTTGTCAAAAGCAGCAAGGATACAGCACCTGAGCTGGGATTCCACCTGGGACACGGAGATGCCCCCACGTCTGCTTGACCACGAGGAAATTATGCATGGGCTGTGCAGGCAGGGCCAAAGGGAAAATGGGGAAAGATCCTGACAGTTTCTAGCTTACCCTTTTCCCTATGAGCCTCTTTTTCCTTAGCAGCCTCTTCCACCCAACTGTGAGTTCCTATGGGTGCAGGGATGGGGGCAGAAAGGAAAGCTTCATAATGTGGACCTATTCAAGACCTTGGTCAAGCCAGTGATTTTCTCATCCTCCTCTTCCTCCTTTGTACCGTAAATACGCAGTGTAGCATAAAGGCTGAGAGCTTGGGCTCTGATTTAGTCAGGCGTGTCTGTATTCAATACTCCACCACCTTGATCCTGGGTGGTCTCAGGAAAATTATTTAAGCTCTCTAAATTTAAATTGCAATGTGTTTGCCTGTAAGCTGAGGACAATTAGAATATCCACCTCACTAAAGTGTCTGTGAGGATGCTCACGGAGTGCCTGGACCACAGTAGAAGACCTGAAAATGTTAGGTAATATTAGTGCTGTCAGGTAATCTTTCTCCCTACCCTCCTCCTCCAAAATACCTTACTATAAATATTTGGAGTAAGGTGTTGTAATTAATTTTATTTTGGTTTTGGTTTTTGAGATGGAGTATTGCTCTGTCACCAGGCTGGAGCGCAGTGATGTGATCTAGGTTCACTGCAACCTCTGCCTCCCTGGTTCAAGCGATTCTCCTGCCTCAGCTTCTCACGAAGCTGGGATTACAGGCACCCGCCACCATGCCCAGCTAATTTTTGTTTTTTTTGGTAGAGACAGGGTTTCGCCATGTTGGCCAGGCTGGTCTCAAACTTCTGACCTTAGGGGTGATCCATCCACCTTGGCCTTCCAATGTGCTGGGATTACAGGCATGAGCCACAGTGCCTGGCCAATTTTAAATCTCTTTAAAAGAATGAAGCATGACCTGTGTTTCTTGGCTTCTAATTGCAGCTGAGCGCAGCTATTTGTGGCCCTGTTCTCCCAGGCTCATCTCGTTCATTCTGTTGGGAGTGAGGTGAGCAGGCAAATGGAGAGCGAGGCAGGGTGTGCAGGGGGTGGTGTTAATTTTCACCTCGTAGCATGACATGTTTATTAGTGTGTACGTACGTTAAGTGCAGCAGACTGGTTTCCTTGAGTTAAATAGCAGTCATGCCCAACTGGCTCTCCATGTACCATTACTCCAAGTGATTGAGCCAATTTCTCCCTCTGCCATGAGTTTAAGTTGTAAACCTCTCAGCCAGACAGGGAGGCAATGATGGGCTGCCTGTTGTGATTATTATTAACCTTTAGCATTACACTCACAAGACCGGGGGGTCTGTAGAGACGCCCAGGGTGACGCAGGCACAGACTGCGGGATTCCATCCACCCACCTCAGTTCAGCTGCGTCTCTTCTCGACAAGAAAGGCAAGCATGTGAGTGTTCACTCTGCCATGCTGGGAGGCTCCAGCCCACCAATCTGAAGTGAGAGATGGCTTGTGCCAGGTGAATAGAGGAATGTTGGGCATACTCTGTTCTATTTGGGCAGAGGAGAAGAAAGGGCATTGCAGGAAAGCTGGAAAAGAGATTTTCTTTTCTTTTCTTTTTTGAGATGGAGTTTCGCTCTTGTTGCCCAGGCTGGAGTGCAATGGCACAATCTCAGCTCATTGCAATCTCTGCCTCCTGGGTTCAAACAATTCTCTTACCTCAGCCTTGAGAGTAGCTGGGATTACAGGCACCTGCCACCAAACCCAGCTAATTTTTTTGTATTTTTAGTGGAGACGGGGGATTCCCTATGTTGGCCAGGTTGGTCTCGAACTCCTAACTCCACCCTCCTTGGCCTCCCAAAGTGCTGGATTATAGGCGTGAGTCACTGCACCTGTCCTGAAAAGAGATTTTCTAGGGATGCTTCCATATTCAGAAATCATTTGCCAGCCATAATTTTTTCTCTTTGCCATATATTTGCCAGCCAGCTGCTAAGTTATCCAGCCAAAATTTGCAGCGACAGTGGCCACCCCCTCACTGCTAGCTAGTTGACCAGGACCACATATATTTAGCATAATTATACCAGGAACCTGGAGTCACAGAGGGCTACACGGGAGGAGAAAGTGGTAAGGAAGCTGTCCATCCCAGATCCACAGCTCTCTGTTGCTTTCCCTCTTCCAGTCCATATTTCTTTTATTTTTCTTCAAGGAACCAACCTTGTTCCTTGTTGATTAACCAGGAATTGGCAGGGATGACAGTTCCCTAATGTGGACAGCTTGTTTTGCTTTTCTGAACAGTTTGGTCTCTGCAAAACTCTAAGAAGAAAAAAAAGTCCACTGCCCAGCCCTAGGGTGCTTGTGTTGCTTCTCGGTTAAAAATCCAAGTGTACCTTTGGGCTGGCACTGGGGAAGTCTGCGGTCAAAGAAAAAAATAATTCTGCCCTCAGGAAGGTTACAGTTTAATAAGTAAGGCTGGAATCAGGAAGCGCAGGTGGTGGAGGCTTTGTGCAATTATTGTTTCCCAAAATGAAAGAGGACGGGGGAGGAGGAGGCATTTGGGAGGACAAACGCCACACGAGCCTGAATGGGTCAAATGTAACAGAGTAACCAACGAAGCCCAAATCTTTTCCATTTCCTGTGATCCTGCTGAGCAATTTCCCACAGCCTCTTGGAGGAGCCCTCCCAGCAGCATGATAAACTCCGTTGTTTATGTAGAATGGACACTGATTTGATATGCGTAAGCAAAGTTAAGCCATACCTTCCATTTATTTTTGCCATGACATTTATGAAATACTGCTTACGAGGGAATAACCTATGGCTAACACATACTGAGTTAGGCACTGGCGGCTCTTGACATGTGTCGTCTCCTTCACTCGTCCAAATAATCCTATGAAGTGCGGACTGTTGTCAAACCTATTTTACACCTGAAAAAACGGAGGCAGAGAGATAAAGCGCCTTCCTGAGGCCACACAGCTAAAGAGAAGCCAGCTCCCACAGACTCCACGCTGGATCACTTGTCCTCGTGCTTCCTCTTTGGCTTAATTTCCATTCCTGGTGGCAGAGGCATTTGGTCTTGCATCAAGAGAAGGGAAGGAGATGGGGCTGGCCGCATGGCTTATGCCTGTAATCTCCACACTTAAGGAGGCTGAGGCAGGCAGATCACTTGAACTCCGGAGTTTAAGACCAGCCTGAGCAACATGGCGAAACCCTGTCTCTACAAAAATATACATAAATATCAGCAGAGCTGGGCATGGTGGCCTGCCTGTAGTCCCCGCTACTCGCTACTCGGGAGGCTAAGGCAGGAGAATCAGTTGACCCCAGGAGTTTGAGGTTGCAGTGAGCTATGATCACACCACTGCGCTCCAGCCCTCTGTGGCTCCAGGTTCCTGGCATAATTATGCTAAATAGACGTGGTCCTGGTCAACTAGCTAGCAACTAGGGGCTGGCCATTGCCCTGCACATTTCAGCTGGATAACTTAGCATCAGGTTCGGGTTGATAAATACATGGCAAAGAGAAAAAAATTCTGGCTGGCAAATGATTTCTGAATATGGAGACGCTCCTAGAAGTCTGTTCTGGCTTTCCTGCCATGCCCCTCCCTTTCCCCTGCCAAATATAACAGAGGACACCCAACATTTCTCTCTTTTTTTTTTTTTTGAGATGGAGTCTCACTCTGCCCCCATGCTGGAGTGCAGTGGCTCAATCTTGGCTCACAGCAACCTCTGCCTCCAGTGTTCAAGTGATTCTCCTGCCTCAGCCTCCCAAGTAGCTGGGACTACAGGTGTGCGCCACCATGCCCAGCTAATTTTTGTATTTTAAGTAGAGACGGCGTTTCATCATGCTGGCCAGGCTGGTCTCAAACTCCTGACCTCATGATCCACTCACCGCAGCCTCCGCGCCCGGCCCACCCAACATTTCTCTATTCACCCAGCACAAGCCATCTCCAACCTGAGTGACAGTAAAACCCTGTCTAAATAAAATAAAAATAAAAAGGGAAGGAGATAGGATGAGGCAGATTTGTAAATGACTGAGCTTTTCAGATCTAGCCATCAGAAGCAGATGGGGGCTCTATTTCTCAGAGATTGAACACTGGGATCCCCCCGCCAGCTTTCTGGGGAGCAAGTGTGCAGGTCCGTAATTGGCTTTCCCCACAGCCTGAGCTTCCTCACAGTTCTCTACAAATGAAGAAGAAAAGGAATTTACCAGCCTAACCCATTGGGGAAGCAGTGTAGCGAAAGGTGGGCAGGAGCTTTACCAAGGGACCTCCTTTGTAGTGACAACACATGAGGAAGGACATTCATGGTGCTAGTGTAACACTGCAGGAATCAGGAGATGTGAGCTCTAGTCCTGGAAGGAAGTAGTGAAAGCACCCCCGCCCCCCACCAGACTGGTGGGTGGTAAGGAGATGGGACTTTCCAGTCTTTTCCTTTCCTCTAGGTTGAGAAGAGGAAATGGGGCAGTGGGTTAATATGAAAAATAGATAGGCTGGTAAAACTGTTATGTTCATTTCTAAATGAGTACTCACCAGGCGCTCACGCCTATTCATGTACATTAGGTATAACTAAAAGGCACGGCAGTTCATGTTTCCATTTTCTTTCTTTCTTTTTTTTTTTTTTTGTGAGATGGAGTCTCACTCTGTTGCCAGGCTGGAGCGCAGTGGCGCGATCTTGGCTCACTGCAATCTCCACCTCCAGCGTTCAAGCAGTTCTCCTGCCTCAGCCTCCTGAGTAGCTGGGATTACAGACATGCGCCACCACACCCTGCTAATTTTTGTATTTTTAGTAGAGACGGGGTTTCTCCAAGCTGGCAGGATGGTCTCGATCTCCTGACCTCATGATCTGCCCACCTCAGCCTCCCAAAGTGTTGGGACTACAGGCGTGCGCCACCGCGCCTGGCCTCCACTTTCCCATTTTCAAACTCACACAAGGGTTTGCCCTCTTCAAAATGGTTGCCCTCTTCAAAATGCCAGATAGACTCTTAAAAGCAAAAGAGACTTGAAATATCAACTAGTTGTAAGGTGTGTGATGGGACTCAACTCCAGAGCGGGGGCTCAGACACCCGACCAAATTGAGGGCTAGCTAAAACACAGACAGGCAGAAGCATTTCCATAAGACAGCCCACCTGTGTGCCATGTAAGTTTACCATTGCTATGGCAATACTTGTGAGTTACTGCCCCTTTCCTTGGCAATAAACTAATGACCCAAAAGTTACTACCCCTTCCCTGGAAACTTCTGCATAAACCACCCCTTAATTTGCATGTAATTAAAAGTAGGTAATTAACACCACTGGAGCTATAACACGGAGTTGTAACACAGTACAGCTGTTTTCTTCTACCTCAGCTTGCCCTTGAATTTTTTCCTGGGTGAAGCCAACAACCCTCATAGGCTAAGTCCCACGTTGGGGTTCACCTGCCCTGCATCATTGCAGTCTCAGCATTTTAAAAGAGAGGAAGCAGAACAGAGAGGCGGTGTAGCATTCCCAAAGCCATATGGCCAATGAGAGCCAGGACTGGGGACCCGAGCCAGTTTGCGGCCATCATGAGGATGTCGTTGAAGCCATTCATCCATTCTTGGAGGTCTTTTGGTGTTGCTTTCCAAGTACATAGCATTAATCTTTTGAAAGTCTTCAGCCTTGCCCATAGAGGGAAGATTTGATTTTCAAAACTAGCACCAATATCTCAAGAGGGTGATGAAACTGGGTAATAAAATTTCAGGTCGCAAACAAGGGGGACTGGGGAGCCGTAAAGTTGAAATCCTCCTGTGGCTCATAACCCAGCAATAATAGCAACAGAGTGGTAAGAATAATTTTCTCAGGGCCAGGCGCAGTGGTCCATGCCTGTAATCCCAGCACTCTGGGAGGCCAAGGCGGGTGGATCACCTAAGGTCAGGGGTTTGAGACCATCCTGGCCAACCTGGTGAAACTCTGTCTCTACCAAAAATACAAAAATTAGTCAGATGTGGTAGTGGGTGCCTGTAATCCCAGCTACTTGGGAGGCTGAGACAGGAGAATCACTTGAATCCAGGAGACAGAGTTTGCAGCAAGGTGAGATCACATCACTGCACTCCAGCCTGGATGACAGAGTGAGACTCCATCTCAAAAAAAAAAAAAAAGGAATTATATTTTCTTTCTCAATGTGTAATATATATTTTCTCAACATGTAATCTATATTTGGAGATATACGTTCTCTCTATATATCTGTTGACATATATATGTAAGTACGTATGTATACGTACCTATGTGTATAAACATCCTTACAGGTGTGTGTACTCATTGTGACATACTAGTTTAAAACTGATCCTGTTACTTGACAGTTGTGATGTCTACATGTACAATCCATTAATGTTTTTCTTTGGGGTTAGAGATTATGAGATTCCATGGAGATGCAATGTATGGTGTAAGATTATTAGGCTTTGGAAATCATACTAATGTGAGTCTCAAACCCAGATCTGTCATTTAATAGCTACGTAAGTTTGGCAGATTTCTTAAGCCTAAGTTTCTTTATCATATAACGATGATACCTAAGGTCTCTGTAACTTTGAAGAAGTTAAGGAACATTTCTGCGATCTCCCATTCATAAGAAACAAAGCTGTGAAGGAAACCTAGGTCTATCGGGTTCCCAAAGCTGGCTCTCTCCTGGACGCCCCTCTGCCTGCACCCCGGGCATAGGGAAGCAGAGGGCATTTCCCTGGAAATGAGTGTCACTCTTGGATTGGAAATGAAGTGCCGATCCTACCCAATCTTTTCTTTTTAAAGCTACCACTTTTGCCCTTTGTGAAAGCCAGCAAATAGGTTAAGATTACATATGATTCTAGTGATATGTATATTAGACTACAGTAACAAAAACCAAAATCCTCTCCCACTCCCTCATCCACGACTAAAAATAAAATGCCAAAAATATTGCCAGGAAGAGAAATTTGGTGAAAGCAGGAAAGACTATAAATTGACTACCGTCTACTGCAAGACATGGATTTCTCTGGTTTCTTTGTTCTGCATAAACTCTCAGTCATCAGAAGAGATTTTCTCTCAAGGGAACGTGTTAAAATAAACTACACCAATATTTGACTGTGTAAAAGTTCTTCTCAAAAAAAGACAATATCCAATCTTTCCAGAAAGGTAATTTTCCTTTACTGAGTTTACTACCTGCTGAATGCCTTTAGTAATGAAAAAAAAAATCATGAAGGGTGGTAACTCTTTTTCTCCCCCAGCGTTTTTTGGAATGTTCTGAAATGTTTACTTGTTGATTTTCCATCAAACGGCTTGGAGAGAGCATGGCGAAATGATGAGAACATTTGCTTTCCACTCAGAAGGCCTGGATTCAAGGCGAGCTCTGCCAAACGCTTCCTGTGTAGCCTTGGGCAAGGCACTTAACCTCTCTGTGCTTCAACATTCTCCTCTGTACTGTAAAACTGGAGATATTATACGGAAAAAAGTCTTTGACCGTTTTTAAGTACTTGCTCAGTCCTTTGAGAAGAGCTCTAAGACTTGCCTCTGACTGACTCTGAGCGTCAGTAGGTTCATTCCCCTCCTTGGGTTTCTTGTGGAGAACGTGAAGATGTTGAGCGAGTTTTCTCACTAAGCCTGCTCTACCTAGGAAATTCTCTAATACTCTGTGAACTCTATCAGATACACTGAAGTGAGGTGCGGGCAGCTTCTGAGGGAGAGAAGGCATGATGCGGGTGTGCTTAAAGGAAGGTCTCTTTATTACAACTCTGCCCCACCATCCTGAGGGAGCTCGGGAGCTTGGAGCCCTCCACACACAGGAGCAGAACGAGGAGCGTGAGCTCAAGCTGAGCGTCAACTTGAGCAGGAAATGGGAAGGCACCTCTGCCAATGATGGCTCTCTGTGGCTCTGGAAAGGAAACGATATAGCAGCAGTGAAGCCATGGTCAGGTCATAGAGGAGGGAGTCGGAGAGGAGGGCATGGCACCTGTGGTTATGAAGGTTTAGCTATCACCCAAATAAGGTCCATGGTATGGAGGGGATGGTGAAGAACTAGAAAGAGACAGGGATACGCTACTTTGAATCAGGTCTGCTCCTCCCTTGTTCAGAGATCATGCCCAGACACCACACGCCTGACTCAAAGCAGATAACATAACTAAAGATGGCTAGTTCCCACCCCAGGGCCTTGGCACTTCTGACTGCAGTTCTCCCTCCGGCACACAGTACTCTTGTTTCCACTGGTCCTTTTCTCAGTATCTCGATCAAACAGCACTTCCCCGCTGAGAGCCAGAGCACCTCCCTACAACTGCCCGGTCTGGAGCGGCCTCCTTCTCCCTCAGGCCCTCCTCTGAGTTTGATTGTTTTTATAGCACTTGTTACTCCCAGAAATGGTTTCCTTTGTGTATAGTACCTTGTTTATTTCCTGCTCCCACTGCCTGGAACCTCCCTAGGGCTCCCCTCTAGTTAATGTAAGCTTCATGAGGGCAGAGGGCTGGGATGTGATTCATTCTGTCATACCCCAAGCTCTAGGACAATGTTTGGCATAGAATTCTGTCCTACCCCAAGCTCCAGGTCAATGTTTGGCATAGAGAGACTCATAATAAATATTTGTTCAAAGAATGAAAGAACAAAATCAGAAATGTGCTATTTTTTTTTCCTCTCCCCAGGAAGACTTTTAAACAAACAGGCAGCATATTCTTGAGAATGTGGGATTCAGGCCCAAATTAACAGCTGGAGAAGTGAGAGGAATATGCCTTCCACCGGCTCTGAGTAGAGATTCCATTTGTGTGTTATGGTTATTTTCATTGATACTGCTAACAGAAAGAAATAGCCTCATGCATCACTATGTCCCTGCTGTCTGAGGGTGGGTCAGCCAGCTGGGCACAGTGGTTTATGCCTGTAATCCTAACACTTTGGGAGATCAGGGTGGACAGATCACTTGAGGTCAGGAGTTTGAGACCCACCTGACCAACATGGCGAAACCTCGTCTGTACTAAAAACACAAAAATCAGCTAGGCATGGTGGCACGTGCCTGTTGTCTCAGCTACTCCGAAGGCTGAGGCAGGAGAATCACTTGAATCCGGGAGCTGGAGGTTACCATGCATTCCAGCCTGGGTGACAGAGCGACTCCCTCAAAAAAAAAAAAAAAAAAAGAAGGCAAAATGAGTGATAATGTGTGAAATTTGTGTGGCCCTGTATCTGGTACTTTTGCATAGCAGTATCTTGTTTTTCCACTTTATAAAGTATAGAGCTAAAACCTGGATCCAGGTCCACCAGCAACATCAGCACTCTTGCCTTTGCATTTAAACATCCTACAAATGAACACAGGTGGCTGGGCATGGTAGCTACACCTATAATCCCAGCACTTTGGGAGGCTGAGGCAGGAGGGTCACCTGAGAGATCAGGAGCTCGAGACCAGCCTGGCCAACATGGTGAAATCCCCTGTCTACCAAAAATACAAAAATTAGCCGGGCGTAGTGGCATGTGCCTGTAATCTCAGCTACTCAGGAAGCTGAGGCAGGAGAATCGCTTGAACCCAGGAGGCAGTGGTTGCAATGAGCTGAGATTGTGCCATTGCACTGCAGCCTGGGAGATAACAGCAAAACTTCATCTCAGAAAAAAAAAAAAATGAACACAGGCTTGCTGGCTCCCCAGGGAGAGGTCAAAACCGGAACCCCTATAGATGGGGCAGATGATAATAAGCTTGTGAGCAAGGCCAGGACTAAGGTGAGGCAAGGTAGCTAGAATGCAAAATTCAAAAGGTACCATTCTCAGAGCACTTGTGCAATTCTAGGTGAGGTGCCTCCTTACATTTTTGTACCATAAGGCCACACACCGCCTCACCCAGTCCTGGCCCTGCCCATTGGAGATTTTTGGACATTCTCTGTCGTTTTCTATCATGTCATCTGATGCTTCTTTGTCTAGAGATAGCATTAAAATAGCCAGAGAGTGAATTGACCTTGGAGGAGGATTTGGCCCGCTTTGCCAACTCATTTCTAGCCACCTCTTGGCAAGCTCCTCTCCAAATGGCCACTGGAATTATTTTTCTAAAGGACAGATCTGTCACTCCCCTTCAATGGCTCTTTTCATGACCTACATTTTTAAAAAGCAGCCTAAACAACTTGGCATGGCCTTTAAGACCTTTCCACATTGGCACCATTCTCCTGCCCCAGTGAGCCGCTCCCCACTCCCGGACTAGGCCATCCACTGCCACGCCTCCTCAGCTCTGGACAGACTGTGCCTTCTACTCGAGGCACCCTTCTCTGTGTGTCTAAGCCAAAATCATTTCTCCTTCAGAGTCTAGCTCGAAGGTCACCTGCGCCCAGCACACCGGCTTGCTTTTGGAAAGTCTGAAGAACATTTAGGTGCACAGATGAGAGGAAGAGAGAAGTTCCAAATTAAAAGAAGTGCAAAGATGCTGAGATTTTTCAGCACCTTAGATTACAGATTTCCTCTGGCATAATGCCACTGAGAAGGCTACGGATGAGGCTGGTGAATGCGGTGGGGAGAGATGAGGGATGAATATAAGTCCTTGCACATGTGTGTTGGGATATGGCAGACCGGTTGACAGCCAGCGTAAGGTCCTCTTTCCTCATTAGTCCTAGGAAATCCACACGTGTGCCATGGAATTTTAAAAGGCTGGAAGATACTACCTCTGGGCTGACAATTTGGGGTGACTCACCCTTATCCTTCTCCTTCGGTTTCCTCTTCACCATGATTGTCTGAGAAACTGGAAGGAATCAGGCAGGGCGAGGTCACCTAAACATGTAACCCCAGCACTTTGGGAAGCCAAGGTGGGCAGATCACTCGAGGTCAGGAGTTTGAGATTAGCCTGGCCAACATGGTGAAACCCCATCTCTACTAAAAATTCAAAAAAAATTAGCCATGCATGGTGCATGTGCCTGTAGTCCCAGCTACTTCGGAGGCTGAGGCACAAGAATCGCTTGAACCCAGGAGACAGAGGCTGCAGTGGGCCAAGATCATGCCACTGCACTCCAGCCTGGGTGACAGAGCAACACTGACTATAAAAAAAAGAAGAAGAAATTGGAAGAAATCAGATGTGAACCCAGCTCACTCCTGGTAGCCAGAGGGGTATCTAGATCTCAGAGGTTAGTGCCAGGCATAGGGTTGGGATCCTACCAAGCCAGCCAGGGCCTCCCAGGGTGCCTGCCCTACATTCCCTGCACAAAAAGGGGTTGGGGAGTTACCTTTAGTACTCAGCCTGGGCAAGGCTAACTTTATAGCCTGGCTAAGTGTGAGTCACTCTCTGAACTAACTTGTGTATACAGTATTTTCTCGTGACAATGTGGGTCCTAGTTGTTGGTTGTAAAATGAAACCAGGTTCCCGGGGACCATCCCAATCTACCCAGGGCCCATTTTTAGACTTTGCCTTTTAGCATTCGGGCTTCCTCAAGCCACCAGGGTCAGGGATATGTAACCGATTTACAACTTTAACTTGCAGGCCGTGCGGAGCCCAGCCTCCAGCGGCTGGCCTCCTCCCCATTTTGTGTCTAAGTTGCTATGTATTTGTTTCCCCTCCTCCTCTGTGTTTAACTTTTCTGTCTTCTTCGCATGATCTTGAGAATCAAGACAAAGTCAGGCTGACATTTTGGCCTGGTCTCCCCAAGGAGCTCAGATCTGAGATCTATGTTCCTGGAAAGAAAGTTTATGTATGTGTTGGTTCAGAAGAGGCTTTGGAAGAGAAAGGACAGACATGAATGCTATGATAATAATAACTATAATCATAGATAGTAATGATGTCTACATTTGCAGAGCGCTAACTCCATAGTAACTAGGCTGAGCGAGTGATTTCTCATGCTTTTTCACAGTTAACTTCACAACAATCCTAGAAGATGGGTTTGGCTGCTATATACCCACTTTAAAGACGGATATTTCCTCTAGTCTGAATGTTTATGCCCCCCTCAAATTCATGTGTTGAAACTTAATCACAAAGGTGATGATATTAGGAAGTAGAGCCATTGGGGTGTGATTAGGTCACGAGAGTAGCGTCTTCATGAATGGGATTAATGTCCTTATAAAAAAGGCCACACAGAGCTGTCTTATCCCTGCCACAGTGTGAGGACACAACCAGAAGATGCCATGTTGGGAACCAGGAAATGGGCCTTCACCAGAACGAAATCTACCAGCCACTTAATCCTGGTCTTCTCAGCCTCCAGTACTGTCAGGAATAAATGCTCATTGTTTATAAGTCACTCAGTTTATGATATTCTGTTGTATTAGCCCCAAAGGAGGGAAACAGTATTATACCTATTTCCAAAGGAGAAAATTCAGGCTCAGAGAGGGACATTGATAGCTGAAGATCACACAGCTAATAAATGGTGTTGGTGTCTTAGAGGCTTTAGCTCTTCCAATTTGGGTGGAGCGAGTCACTTCATCTCTCTGAGCATCGGTTATATTGCATCTGTTACAAAAAACAAGGAGAGTCCTACTTGCTTTACAAGACGGTTAGGACGGTGGCATGGGATGAGGAATGAGAAGCGCTCTGCAAGTGTTCATAATCATCCTTGTGAAATCTGAAACCCCGTGAGATCTGGGACAGAACAGACTAACATGAAACACTGGGAATCTTTTTTGCTTATAAAAATTATTTAAATGTTTTCTTGTTTTGATTTGAGGCTATCTCTTCTGTTTTGGGAGATTATCATCCCACAACTATCTCTCCTTATTTTTTTTAACAATCCAGGCTCCTTGGATAAACCATGAGACTTGAACTCAATGCTCTTTAAAAGATGGTTTCAACTGAGCCTCAGGCCTGGCTTGGGAGTTAAGTAGGACAAATATATCAGCCCAATTCTGCAGGTAGGAAAACTGACATAATAAGTGGCTGTCAGGAGGTTGCTCAGAGCTGGATTTACTCTGGTCCTCCTTGCATTCCTTCACTTTTTTTTTTTTTTTCTTGAGACGGAGTCTCACACTGTCGCCCAGGCTGTAGTGCAGTGGTGTGATCTCGGCTCACTGCAATGTCCGCCTCCTGGGTTCAAGCAATTCTCCTGCCTCAGCCTCCCTAGTAGCTGGGGCTACAGGCATGCACCGCCATGCCTAGTTGATTTTTTTTGTATTTTTAGTAGAGATGGGGTTTCACCATGTTGGCCTGAGTGGTCATCACCTCCTGACCTCGTGATCTGCCCACCTTGGCCTCCCAAAGTGCTGGGATTACAGGCGTGAGCCACTGTGCCCCACCCACATTTCTGTTGTAGGAACCTGGGCAGGTAACAGGGCCAAGTGGGTGGGGGAGGTTTTGGTGGTGTGTATGGGAAGGGAAGATTCTAGGCTCTCCCTTAGAGGCCACCACCAGCTTATCAGAATGTGCATATGCCCCTCATTAAAATCATTTATATAAAACTGCATAACATGTGAGCTGTGCTAACTACTTGTCACAAGGCTGCTTTGTTGTCACTTAAATAAATGTTTTTAAACATTTCAATTTCATCATTTTCTCTTTGCATTTTGGAACCAATGCAATTTGTCAGGTGTCAGGCAGTTTCATAGACCTTTGTTGGCCCTAAGCACTTTGTTCTAGAATGCTTGAACAGAATAATAAGAGGCTTTACCTTTTATTTTGTTTTCAGGTTGAGCATTGGCCAGACAGATGTGAGTTCAAATCCCATCTCTGCCACTTACTGACTGTGTGTCCTGGGCAAATTGTTTAAATTTTCTGGTTCTCATCTGTAAAATGGAGCTAATAATATATATGTGTGGTATATTTCAAAGTTGGTATGAGATTTTGTTGTTTTCTTGTTTGTTTGTTTTTGAGATCGAGTTTCATTCTTGTTGCCCAGGCCGGAGTGCAATGGTGCAATCTCAGCTCACTGCAACCTCCGCCTCCCCGGTTCAAGAAATACTCCTGCCTCAGCCTCCCAAGTAGCTGAGATTATAGGCATGTGCCACCACACCCAGCTAATTTTGTGTATTTAGTAGAGATGGGGTTTTACCATGTTGGTCAAGCTGGTCTCAAACTCCCGACCACAGGTGATCCACCCTCCTTGCCCTCCTAAAGTGCTAGGATTATAGGCATGAGCCACCATTCTTGGCCTAAAGTTGGTATGAGTTTTAATACAGTGTATATAAAGGTGCCTAGTCTAATGTCTGGAATGTAGTAAGTGCTCAATTATGTAGCTATTTTAATTACAGATTTTTTTTTCTTTTGCCCTAATCTAGATGGGCTCGTGGAGATGGCTCGCTGCATAGCAGCCTTTTTGACAGTGTCTTTGTGAGAAAAGAGAAAGGGCTATAGAACTCATCATTATCTATGACTCTTTGGAGAGGGTTTCGATAGGGATCCAGGCAGCAGCCAGGCAGGGCCCAGGATGCTGGGTAACACAGGTTAAACCCTAGGTCCTCAGAGCCCTCTTTCCACTGGCTGCCCCTCATTTCTTCACCCCATTAAGGGCCAGGGTAAAACCCAGAACCACGTCCACAAGGGCTGCAAGTTCGGTCCCCAAGTCAAGTTTCAAACCACCCCACAATTATCCCACAGTGGGGTGTGGACCCAGAATGTTCACCCTGCATCAGCTGCTGGGATTGGCAAGGAGAACCAAGGAAAGGGGTAGCATAAATTAAGACTTAGAAGAGGCCAGGTGCGGTGGCTCATGCCTGTAATCTCAGCACTTTGGGAGGCTGAGGCAGGCAGATCACGAGATCAAGAGATCGAGACCATCCTAGCCAACATGGTGAAACCCCGTCTCTACTAAAAAGAAATACAAAAATTAGCTGGGTGTGGCGGTGAGTACCTGTAGTCCCAGCTACTTGGGAGGAGAATCACTTGAACCCAGGAGGCGGAGGCTGCAGTGAGCCAAGATTTCGCCATTGCACTCCAGCCTGGGCGACAGAGCAAGACTCCATCTCAAAAAAAAAAAAAGACTTAGAAGAACTGTTGAGAGAGAATCAAAGCACGTGGAGAGGGAGAGCTGCCCTGATAACCTTGGTGCCAGAGGCAATGACAGCAGCTCCCAGCTCATCCTGCTGGGAGGACAAAAAGACTGCAGCCTCCTTGGGAATGTCAAACCCCACCCTATCCTGTCTCCCTGGACCAGAGCTGAAGTCAAGGCTGGAAAAAGAGCCCAGCCTGGAGATGAAGGCAGTGGAGAGAGAATGCATTCCCCCTTGACAATTTCAGAATCACCACTCTCAGTTGTCACAAATGCAAGTTACAGAAACTCTTCCTAAATCTACCCAATCACTTTCTCTTGGGAGGGTAGGTAGGGTTTAACAAACTTCTCCCAAATATTTGCAAGTTAAGAATGGGACCTGTGCCCAGGCACGGTGGCTTATGTCTGTAATCCCGGCACTTTAGGACATCAAGGTGGGCAGATCACTTGAGGCCAGGAGTTCAAGACCAGCCTGGCCAATATGGTGAAACCCCGTCTCTACCAAAAATACAAAAAATTAGCCAGCCATGGTGGCAGGCACCTGTAATCCCAGATACTCAGGAGGCTGAGGCAGGATAATTGCTTGAGCCAGGGAGGTGGAGGTTGCAGTGAACTGAGATTGTGCCACTGCACTCCAGCCTGGGCAACAAGAGTGAAACTCTGTCTCAAAACACACACACACACACACACACACACACACACACGAATGGGGAACTGTGTGGAACTTAACAGAATGGTCTAAAAAAGTTTCTCTCTGGGTTGGATTCAAGACAAGATTGACAACAAACAGTTTTGTTTAACAAATGTTTGTTGTGCACCTACTGTGTGCCCAGAACTTATTCTGCCATCCAGCAGCCTCACAATTTGGAAGGAAAGGTGGACTCTGTAAAGAGGAATCATCACACCCTGTTATGAGCAGCACTAAGACTGCAAATGTGCAATGTGGTCGCGAGGTGTCCAGGAGCCCGAATTAGGAAGGAAGAACCTGGAGCTGATAAGGGAGGCCGTCTCATTTTTCATTTTTGAGGTAAGGTATCTTCAGTAGTAGATGAGCCTTCGTTCCATTTCTCTTAAATTGAAATGTAGAGAAGCCCATCCTATGTACTCTCGGTGTTATTCTCCTTGAAGATGATGAAGGAAGATTGAACCACTGGTCTGTTTCTATTTGCTCATCAGAAATTTGGGCTCAGGGCAGTTATGTGTGCCACATCTTAGCCAAAGTAAAGGAACTTTCTGTTTTACCTTTCTCCAGCAAAAACAGCAGTGAGTCAAAATAAACAACACTTGGGATCCAAACACTGGCTCCTCCTACGGAAAAGACAAAATAGTTCTTTTATACTTATAGGGGCCCTGCAGTGCCAGACCGGCTGTGAGTGCGCGTGAGGCTCTCGCCCACCCGCGCACAGGGCCAGGCAGTGACCAGGTCAGAGAATCCTGGTGCAGAGAGGCTCCCGCTGCGCCGGGGCGGGATTGCGAGGCTTTAATCTGGGATACTTTTTAAAAATCTTCCCAGTGAAATTGACTTTCTGCGGCTCACGGGCCTGATTCTGCCAGCAGGCCGCCTCTGCCCCCTTGTGGTGTCCCCTCTTAGCCTGCGGCCAAGTCTGCGCCTGACCTCTGTCCGCTGGAGGCCAGAAGGGGAGAAAGCGGATGATCCCGCCGCAGCCACAGCGCAGCGCCCTGCAGGGCCACCCGCGGCCTGGTCCTCCAAGCCCTGCTGACCTCTAGTGGTCACCAGGCAGAACTGAACCGGCGTTAGGCCAGAGTGGGAAGCCAGGGTATCATTCAAGGCTCGTTCTCAGCCCTGGTTTTTACTTTGGGATCACCTGGGAGCTTTGAAAACGACCATAGTCCAAGCCCCACTGCAGGCATTTATTCAGAATTAAGCCAGACTCGCCGGCGGTGGGACCTGAGCGTGGATATCTCTGTTAAAGCTCCCTTGGAGGCTGGGCGCGGTGGCTCACGCCTATAATCTCAACATTTTGGGAGGCCAAGGTGGGTGGATCACTTCAGCCCAGAAGTTTGAGACCAGCCTGACCAACATGGCAAAACCCTGTCTTTGCAAAAAAAAAAATACAAAAATTAGCCGGACGTGGTGGCGCGTGCCTGTAGTCATTCTCAGCTACTAGGAGGGCTGAGGTGGGAGGATGGGTTGAGCCTGAATGGTCCAGGCTGTGGTGAGCTATGATTGCACCACTGCACTACAGCCTGAGCGACAGAGCAAGACCCTGTCTCAAACCCCCCACGCACCCCGACTAAAACTCCCAGAGAATTCTAACGTACATCCTGATAGAGAGCCATTGGTCAAAAGTGGGTATTCATTTGCCTCTACTGTGGATGTCTGCACTGGGTGTGATTTCAGCGTCTGCATATGGCTGTCTGTCCTTGATCCAGTCTGTCCCTGCATCCAGTGTCAGACACCAGTGTGGGCTTTGTGCCTGCCCGACAGCGTGTGTGTGATGCTGACGTGTGACTGCGGTGTGAGTCTGTGTGCCTGCATGGAGTGAGTGAGCTGAGGTGGAACTCATACATTAGGCTCAGATTCAGGAAGCGAAGGGTCCTACCAATGTCTCTCTGTCCTTAAGAGTTAGAGAACACGGACTGGGCACTGTGGCTCATGCCTGTAATCTCAGCACTTTGAGTGGCCAAGGGGGGCAGATCACAAGGTCAAGAGATTGAGACCATCCTGGCCAACATGGTGAAACCCCGTCTCTACTAAAAATACAAAAATTAGCTGGGCATGGTGGCGTGCATCTGTAGTCTCAGCTACTTGGGAGGCTGAGGCAGGAGAATCGCTTGAACCCAGGAGGCGGAGGTTACAGTGAGCCGAGATCGCGCCACTGTGCTCCAGCCTGGGCGACAGAGCAAGGTTAGAGAAGATGGTTTGCAGCCCCCTTCACCTATTCGCAGAGTTCACACTCTGTGATTGGGAAGTTCTTCCTGTTGTCTCACTTCAGTCCCCTATCAAGAGGAGAAACATCTAGATTGAAAAAGTGCCAGTGTTCCCATCTTCTCTGGTAGCAGCCTTAGGAAAGGTAAGTCCGGCCTGGAGCTGTGTACCCAGGGCTGCTGGCTGGCGTGGCCGGGCTGTCTTCCTCAGTCTCAGCACTCCATCAGGCCCTGATGAAACGGGGTAGAAGGGAGAAGAACCAGCACCAGCACAATTAAATTAATTTCCAGCAGCTGCATGGGATTAAAATTACCCGCTTCTCCTTTCTGGCCTCTATCTAATGTTCCTGAAAATGATCTCCCGATACTCTGCTTCTCCTCATTTCTCTTTCTCATGGGTACAGCTTTTGGTATATCCACTCCTGATTGTGTTGTGTGTCCCAAGCTGCCCTTCCTTCCCCTAGGTGTGGTTGTAGGGCAAAGTCCTGGTGAGACCCTTCTCCCCAGGTCTGACTGGCTTGACCCTCCCCTTCCCATACTGAGGGAGCAGGGCAGAGGCAACATCCAGAGGCAGCATGACCCTCAGGACCGGGACAGTCTGTCTTGGTGCCTCAGCCCTCACAGAGGTCCCATCGGAATGGAGCCTTGCACTCTCCATGCCTGTCCTTTTAAGGGGCAGAAGAAAGGCAACACTCTGCAGTGGAGTGAGCACCAGACATAGAGTCCAAGCATATGGGCTCCAATGCCTGTGTTTCCATTAGTACCTCGACCCCTCTCTCAGCATGTCTTGCCTTCTGCAAAGTAGAGAAGAGAATATCGATCTTACAGGTTGTTGTAAAGACTAAATGAGACAATATAGGAAAATATGTATATATATCCATCATGTACATAGATAGCTACATTCTAGAACCTGCCCCATGGTAGGTGATTATGCATAATATTAATGAGTACAGTAATAGCTAGCATTTATTTAGTGCACACTACAGGATGATGTTTTAAGCTTTGAATAGGTTGTGTTTAATCATCACAGCAGTACATTGAGGTAGAACCTTTTATCACCCCCATTTACAAATGGGGGAAAATGAAGCAGAGAGGTATTGGGAAACATGCCCGAAGACATGCAGTTATTGGGAGATAGATCGGGAAAGTGACTTCTGGGAATCTGATTACATGTCCTGAAAGAAAAAAAGAATATATTATTGGACTGTGCACATACTGAGGTATAATATTTGCTTATATCTGTGCATGTGGGAACACACATATACACACACTCACAGACATACACACGCGCGTGCGCACACACACACACACACATCTTTGCATATGATCACTGCATAACCCCAGGCACTGCACCCTCCCTCCTAGAAGAATCCAGGGGAAACAAACTAGCCAGTTGCAACCAGTAGAAGAAAACTGGCAGGAAAGGAAGCCAGGTGCCTATAGACAGAGGAACGCTTCCCAAGGAACCTGCTGGGCCAAGCAGGTAGGGTAATCAATCACTCTCACCTCAAATTATGAAGCAGGCTCATGAAAATGGGAACAGGCTTTCCTTTGACGTTATTCTCACCCAGAGTAGCTTGTTTCTTTCTAGAGAGTCTAGGGCCTAGCAGGCTGGGCATGAGGGGCAGCTCTCCCTGCATTGCTGTGCTAGAGTCAGCTCATCTCAAAGCCTCACTGATTCTGGCAATGAGGCCTGATCCTTTCTGTGCTTTGCATGTGATTGACACTTAATGGAATTTAACTTCAAGTTCTCCTCTGCTACACTCAGTTCCCTTCCTCACTGGTCTGCTGAGTGGAGCTGGAGGATGGGAACGTATTCTAGGGACTGGCTTTTGGCCTCTCCCTGCTATATAATGGTGACCTCATCACTGCCTTCTCTGGTCACCTCTAAGGTCTCATCCAGACTGACATTCCGAGTCTCTGATTCCATTCAGGTCTCCAGCAGCCTTGGCTGCTACGGTTGAGGGTAGGGGCAGTGTGTGCAGGGGAAGTCATGGATTCGTAAGCCCTAGATGATACCTGGTCCAGTGGAGGAAATGATGTGGGAATAGGAGAAAATGTCACCCTGGCATTGCCCCTGCCCACATGGCTTGACCTCAGGGTCAGAGTCAGGACGTGGGATGATGCAGTGTGGTTGTGGAATTGGGAGCGGTCCACTTTCCCAAATGCCTCAAAGGGATCAAAGGAAACATCAGAGCAAAAGAAAGACATGGCTCAGTAGAACCTGCCCCAATCCCAGCTCTCCCCGGTGTAGCGCTTGCCTGGTGCCAGCCGCTGTCCTAGGCCCTTAGAGAGACCAACTCATTTAGTTGTAGAAATGACCCTATGGGGAGGTACTATTATTATTCTTATTTTACAGATGAAGACACTGAGAAAAAAAGAATATATCATTGGACTGTACACATACTTAGGTATAGTATTTGCTTATATCTGTGCATGTGGGAACACACATACATACACACACACACACACATACACACACACACACACACACACACACACACACACATACACATCTTTGCATATTATCACTGCATAACCCAGTCCCTGCACCCTCCCTCCTAGAAGAATCCAGGGGGAACAAACTAGTCAGCTGCAGCTAAGTAAATGGTGTCACTAGGATTTGAAATGAGAGACTCTTGCTCTAGGGTTTATCACTTTAACCATTACATTCAGTGGCTTTCCAAAGACAGTTGCCATCTAGGTCTAAGGAGTCATTTGAGAAAAGTAAAGTACAAAGTACCCTCTGGAACCTGCAGGGGAATACTGCCCAGGCACACCCTTCATTCAGAGCAGGTGGGAGATGAGGGGAGCCCCTCACAGCTGGAGGACCTGCTTACTCAAGAACCCGCAGAGTTCCAACTGCAGTTCTTTGTGCATAGCCCCAAGGCAAATGCCTTGCACTTCCACATCCAGGGCATAAAGAACAGGGAGATGCTTTGTCCCCTTGAGATGCTTTGTCAGATTGGCCCTACACCCCTCCTGAAGTCTCCTCTTCCTCCTCTGACCCCCCCCGCCCCTCCCTCCACAGTGGGAGGACTGGCAAGGCCTGGGCAGCAGAATGTGTTGCTCAATACAGGCCAATATTGGCATGTGCATCTGTTTCCAGTGCCTGCGGAGAACACCAGCTGAAAAGGCAGAACAGGGAGACGAAGCCCCGAGGTGGGACTGGAGCCCAGCAGGCTGCCAGGGCTGGGGGCTGGGCTGCGGTGGACCCCAAGAGCAGATGAATTGGGAGAATCTCGATCACAGCTGTCACCCCGTCAGTCGCAAATCCCCAGGCATTGGGGTGGTGCGGGCTGAGATTGACCTCGTGTCATAGAAATAGAGAAGTAAGAGGGGAAAGAGGGAAGTGAAAACCCCAAAAGAGAGGGGGAAAGAAGACCAGTGAAAGTCCCAGCTGATGCAAATATTGACATAACCATTATGAGGGTAAATAAAACTCCCATTTATGTTATGCAAGTGCTCTATTCGTTGAATACTTCTGTCTTGAGGAATTTTTTATTTCGCCATAGAAGAAAAATGTTTTCATATTCTCTCCTGCCGCTCAGACCGAGAACCCAGCGAAGCCTTGTGCCCCCGAGAGCCATAATATTATTTGTTAACATTTTTATGATGCCAAATGGTCTGTAGGAGAACGGGCGCCATTCTTTAACTGGGAAACCATATGGCACGACGAGTAATAAATAAGGTATTGTGATAGTTAATGAACCTAATTGCCAGCAAAGGCTTTAATACAGAGACTGTGCTGCTGAGAATTTAGCACCACATTAGGGATGCTGCGGAGCTCCCCTGACTTCTGAGGCTTAATTTAAGTTCTATATTGCAAACTCCAGAAAATAATTCCAAACCCTCCTGCTGGAAAAGCAACCTGCTGGTAGACTGTGATTATACCGAATTACTAAAATCGCAATCAATTTTATACACACAGTTAACCCTTGCCAGGAAGTACTCCCAGAGAGGAGGAGGATCAAGATTGTAGCCCATTCTACTTGGCTGTGGACTAAGAAGGACAAGAGTCAGGAAAGGTGAGCCCAAAGGAGGGGACCAGTTACAGGGAGCCTTGTTAAGCAAAGAGAGGGCGTAGGAGAGGTGCTCCTCGCAGACCTGAGCATAGTCATAGCCTATTGGACCTCTCCAGTCCTACGGGATCCCCTTCATTGCAGGATGAGAAGACAGAAGGCCTTGGAGAGCGGGGTCTATGCTCACCCGCCACTCCCAGCAGCAGGAATCCCTGGCAGGAAAAGAAACTGAGCCATTGCTGCCATTATTCCATAAGTCAAGGTTATTAACTAGAGAAGATCAACTCCTGGCAGTCAAATAACCTTGCACTGTGTAAAATGTAAATGCCGAACAGCTGCTGCTGAACTTTCAGTGGTGCCTGGAAGGTTCCCTGGGTGAGAAGAGCACACCGCAGTGCTAGGGGAGAGGCATTTCTTTCCACCTCACTTTTGGAGCTTGCAACCGGCCCTCCAGCCTTGGATAAGATAGAGGAGAATGGTTGGCTGTAGAAAGGGAACCTCCTGGGAACAGGGCAAGCCGGTTGTGACAGGAGAGAATGCTTCAAGACCCTGGCTCTTCCCAGAAGGTGCCCGTGCCCAGGCCCCTCTCATCTACCAGGACACCTTCCATGGCAATGCCCCAGGCTGTGGTTGGGGGAGCTCAGAAATTTCCTTTCCAGATGAATACTCTGAAAGAGAGGGGAAACCCCACTTGGCACTCCCTGTGCTCAACTTTCCTGCATTCAGAGAGAGGCCAAAGGGACAGGTTGAGAGGTGGGAGAGGGGATTGGAAATAAGGAATCTCTGCCTAAGTCAAGAAGGCAATGGGAGAAGCTTGAGCTGGAGAAGCCAGGAAGGCCAGAAATGTACAGAGGAGGGTTAGGAAGGTCACCGAGACCAGGTAAGACACAGAGGCAGGTATAGAAGATGGGTCCGGCCTAAAATGTGAAACCCTGCAAAGGATGACCGTGAGTGGCCATGTTACTTCTTCCCCAAGAGCTAAGACAAAGACCCTTTTCCTACTGTGGTCTAAGGCACATTTAGCCTCTTCTGGAGGGCAGGGAAGGAAGCTATGGAAACCCAGCAGTAGGGTCTATAGGAGACAGGCCTCAGGAGCTTTGAGATTGAGAATTTCTCTACAAAAAGCAGAGGCTGAGGCTTAGGGGTGGGATGAAGGATGAAGCATTGCTATACATGTTAAGATTCTAGGAGGCAGGGATGCTACCTGATCTTAGCAGCCAGCCTGTACACACTTGGGAACCTAAGTGAGATGGACATCAGAAGAGTGTACTCCACAGGTGACCAGGAGAGGAAGCACTGTGTCATCCCAACTTGCCAGGCAGTCGGTGTGGGTGACGGCTCCTCCAGGCAGTGCTGGCAGGATACGAGATCACATGGTCTATTAGGGAGGAAAGGGGCTGGCCTCCCATTCAGCCCCACTCTTGGTGCCGGACCTTCTCTGCTGCCCTGGGCTTGTCCTGAGGCTGTGGTTCTCAGCCGATGCTGTGGTCCTGAAGTAGAGGCTGTTATCTGCCTTGTTTATAATTCCTACCACCAAAACCCAGTGATAGAGGCAGCTGAGACCCCAAAGGTATTCCCAATTCCTACCTACAGAGGTAAAGGTTGAGGGAGAGGGGTCATAGGATCCCCACATGACCCTCGAACCCTGCTGGAGCCTCAGAATCAATTGGGGGCACTCTTGAAAAACACAGATTCAGGGACCCGATCCCCAGAGGCTCCAATCCAACAGATCTAAGGTGTGCCCCTGGCTTGTGCAGGTGTTGAAAGCTCCACAGGTGTTCCTGATGCAGAGCTGGATGGAGAACTATTTCCCCCGGAAGGTCCACACCCGGCTCTCACTCTAACCTTCCCCTTCTCAGCTCCAGAGGATGAAAGGAGAAATATCTGCACTCTGCCTGGTAAGTAGCTGAGGAACACAGAGATTATGCCTGAACTGCAAGCAAGACATAGAGGCAAAAGGATGACATTCTTAACTCCAGGGTAGTTAAACCCTAAGTAAGGACACAGGTAAAGTTGTTAAGTAAAGTTGTTGAGATTCCCCCTCTGGCAGCCTTTCCAGGTTATGCAGATTCTTATCAGGAGGCAGAAGGTTGAGCCAAATGATCTTTAGATCTTTAGCTTTTGTAACTTTATAAGTATTTCCGTATTTTTTTTTAAATGCAGTCTCACTCTGTCACCAGGGTTGGAGTGCAGTGGCACAATCTCGGCTCACTGCTACTTCCGCCTCCCAGGTTCAAGCGATTCTCCTGCCTCAGCCTCCCGAGTAGCTGGGATTACAGGTGCCTGCCACTATACCCAGCTAATGTTTTGTATTTTTAGTAGAGACGGCGTTTCACCATGTCGGCCAGGCTGGTCTTGAACTCCTGACCCTGTGATTCACCCGCCTCAGCCTCCCAAAGTGCTGGGATTACAGACGTGAGCCACTGCACCCGGCCAGTATTTCCATGTTTTATAGATGAGGAAACTAAAGGCCAGAAAGGTTCTGTGACTCTCAGAAGGAATTGACTAGAACCCAGGTGTCTTGACTCTAAATATGTTCTCTTTCTAGATTATTTTTTGCATCTTTCTGATTCCAGTTATATAATCTAGGCATTGAGAGAATGAAAAAAGAGCAAGAGAAATTCCAGGATTCGTATTTATATATTGGATGTAAGGGGACAGTAAGACCCCTGAGGAGGCATCCAGTCCTGAGATTGTGAAATGTTACAGGGGCTTGTCATCTGGTTGAAGAGACTTTTAAACATATGGCAAAGCCATATATTAAATGTGCAAGTTAATATGAGCATCCAGAACCTGAATGAAGGCCCTTATCCAGCAATGCTTTCTAGAAAGGGACTCAAGGCAATACCGATTTACCGTTCATTATAAGTTGATCATCCAGCTCTGTGCTATAGGCTTTGGAGAAATCAAGAGAAGTGGATGATCTTGTGCCTGTCCACAGGGAGCTTGCTGTCTAGTTAGAGAAGCAAAGTGCACATGAAAGGGCTGGAGGGCACAAAAGCCAGCAAGTCACCAGGACCCAGACACAGATGCTGTGGTCTATAGTGAGCTCTCACTTTCTCTAGATTCTGAGAAGAGGGAAGAGTTGGGCCAAGGCTCCCATGGCAAAGGATGCTCCCTGGGGATTCTGGGGGAATGGCTGCTTTCTCAAGGTCAAGGTGTATTGAGGGAAAGCTAAAGCTAAACATAGGTTCCTGAGCTGGCCTCTCCATACCACTGGGGCCTGTGGCCAAGCCAGTGGCCTCAAAGACCCCAGCTTCCCATCTCCCAACACGAAGTAGTGGGACCTCGTCAACCCCAGCATGGCCCAGAGCTCTGTCAAATCAAGCAAGCAGGCAAGTGCTGTGATGAAGAGCCACCGAGTGTGGATTTAATACTGTATATAAATACACTTTATAATCACAAAGAAGACTTTCTATTCAGAGGAGGCCATTGGAATATTTTATAGTGATGCAGATCAAGTGAAAAGAAGGAGAATAAATAAAAGGGAAGATAATTATTTGATGGAGTTCTTTTAGGACATGCCACAGCAGGGAATACTTACAAAGAATACATATTACTAGAGAGACACAGCTATTCAAGCATCACACTAACCTATAAATTGTTAGACGCAAAAATGAGAGGAAAGGAATGGGAGAGATTTGGGTGCCCATCATGCCATTAGCACTGGGTTCCGCGCTCCACCTTGCTTGCAGCAGTTCTGCGCACCAGCCACAGCACAGTCCCGCAGAAGGGAGATGCCGCCTAATAAATGTCTCTGGAAAATTACGACTGTACTGCTACAGTAAAAAGATGGCGCCGTTTATCTCAGCGCCATCTGCACAGGCTCATTTGTTGCTCCCGAGGCAGCCCACACGCACCCAGCAAGTTTGCAACTCTCCAACACTTGGAGTGTTTTCTTCACCAGGATGCTGTGGGACTTGGAATGCGAATTTCTCTTCCGGCTCTGCGAGGTCAGCAGGAGAGACGATGCAGGAGGTCTGCAGCTGGACCTCCTGGGTGGTGCAAGCCACCTGCTCCAGCATCCGATCTCAAGGTAGGGTCCAGGAGCCTGGGATCCTTCTTATGCCAGTGAAAGGAAACGTGAGACATCATTCATTGTTCATGCATTTATTCAGCTATTTTGCAAACAATATGGAGGAGGCACTGCATACCAGGCACTCTGATGGAAATTAGGGAAACCTGCATAGCAGGCACATACTTCCTGCAGGTTCTCATTCAAATGTTATCTTCTCAAAGAGGTCTTTTCTGGGCCCCCCCTCTCTAGAACTGCAACACCTCCTTTTTATAGCAGATTTGGTCCTGCTCTGTCAATATCCCCTCAGATTTCTTTGCCATTTTCACGTGCTCATTTTCATGTGCTCGGACTCCCAGTGTGTGCTCATTTCCAACAGCCAGCACCTGTGTCCCTTTGTAGATTGACTACCTTCAAAGATGCAGGAATCTTCTTTGCTGTAGGTGCCTGGAAATGCATATAACCTGACTCCCACCCACCCTGGAGGTAGCCTTTAAATATTCATTGAATTTGTGTATACAAACATATCAACACTTGCCCCCAGTGGCTACTACATTGTGAGGTGTTGGGTATTGTTGAAACATAAAAGATTGAGGAGGGGGTAGGCAGTTATAAAACAGGGAATATACAACCTCTGCATTGCACAGGAATTGTGAGCTTTTAAAGCATACGCATTGAGCTCGTTTCAATGACAGGGCTAGAGGTGGCATTGCTGAAAGCTGGCAGTTGAAAGGGACAAAGTGTGGGTGTGGCTGGATGAGGCCACAGTTTCTGTCCTGACCCCGGTCTATTTTCCCATCCACCTGGAAGACACAGGCTGCTTTAGCATCACTTCTTGTCTCTGCACAGCAGCAACCAGACCACAAAGACCGCGTGACCACAGTGGCCTACAGGATTCCTTCCTTCTCTTTGGTAGGCTCCTCCTGCAGGTACTGAAATAAAATCCCATCTCTGCTCCCTCTACCCTTCCCTCTGCTTTCCTCCATACCCAGCCCACCTTTCTATATGCAAACCCACCTTCTTGCCTTCAGGAGAAAGAAGCACCGTTCTTGCGGAACAGAATCGAATCCCTGTTGGGCTTTCCTCTGGGACTCATTTGAGCTAGTTGTGCCACTGGTGGGAAGAGTGGGCGCTGGGGAAATAGGGACCTGATCATGATGAAGCTTGGTTGGGGACTTTGCAGTAGGCAACGCAGAGACAGAGGTGGTGTTAACCGGGGAAGGGACCTAATTGGAGCTGCAGGAGGGTAGACAGGGAACTAGCTGAGCCCATACAAGAGGTGGGAAGTTCAATGAGGAGCTCTTGGAGGAATCTGAGTGACTCTAAGTATGGGTGGTAATGCTATGACCTAGGGGCCTTGGAAGTGGCACTAGAAAGGAGGAAAGAGCTGATGGCTATTCAGGAAGTTTAACAACAGAATTTGGTGACTGGTTAGATGTTCACATGGGAGGAGGTTCAGTCTGAGAGGACGCAGTTTTTTGTGGGAAGGAGAGATGAAGGACAGAGACAGAAACTGAGAATGGGAGATAGGCAGAGAGGGCAAAGAGACACTAAAACGATGATAGAAAGACAGACAAAATGACGACAGTGAGAGAGATGCAAAAGGAGAGTTGACAAGACTCCCAGGGAGACTTTTAACTTCTTATTTGGAACTAATTTTAGACTTACAGAAACATTGAAAAAATAGTACAGAGAATTCCCACATACTGTTCACCCAGCTTGCCCTGAAGTTGGCATCTTACATAACCATAACACAGTTATCAAAACCAGGACATTAACACTGGCACAATGCCATTCCTCAAGCACAGACTTTACTCACATCTCGCCAGTTTTCTAGTGAGATGTGGAGAGTGAGCAACATAAATACAGAGAGCCAGACGGGGAGAACGAAGTTAGACGCAAGTTCCCAAGTCCCTCCTCCTGGGAGAAAGTTTACAGATTTGACACATCAGAGCCTCAGGGCACAGGCTAGCTTCTTAGCATGTGCCATATATCAGGTACCTAATACACGGCTATTTAATCAATAAATGGAGTCAAGCGCTCTAGGCACAAAAGCAAAGGCATTGTGATGAGTGTCCACCTACAACCAACCCACAGTTCTTTGTCCTTTCTAAGCTTCCATAGCATCCAGGATCTGGGGCTTACAGCAACAGACACTTCCAAAGAGCCTAATGCCAAGAGCATCTTCTGTTCAGTTCATCAGCTCAGCTTCATTCTCCAGAGAGAGATTCCTTTATTAAAGCCCTTTGCTGAGCCTTTCCTCTTAAATTGCTTTTTTAGGGCACAGTCATGGTAGCCTAGGTCTCCACTGCTTCCCTTTGAATTGTATAATTTTTAAGAGCCTAGGGGGATGTTGATCACTGTTCTACAGAAAGGGAAGGAAGCCTTTTAACCCAACAGTGGGATCCTGAGCAATCTTGTCCCCTTAATTTAGGAACCAGGCAGCCTAAGGGGCGGGGGGTGAACTGTCAATCACCAGAAGGTTCATTGATTTGTCCCCTCCTGGGCCCATCTAACATGGAGAGAGCTAGATGTGGAAACCATCCTTAGCAGAGAGCAGGTGTGGAAATAGCAATCTAACCAAGGCCCACCAGGCCCCCTTCCCAGGCCAACTCCAAAAGCCTGTAAGACAGTCCATGGCCAAGCCAGCCTGCTTCCATAACAATGACACACTCACAGTCTTCTTTAACAAGTCCCATTTCTGCAGGTCTCCATGGCATGAAGAGAAACAAATTTGCCATTTTGTCCCCTCTCCACTTCCTTATTTTTACCCCTAGTTATTCAGCAGCCCCTGGGGTTTCTTGATGGCCAAAAGCAGATCTTAAGTGGTAGTGTTAGAGGAAAGGGAATGCAAAACTTTGCTTAGCAGCAGATAGCAGGGCAAATTTGTGACGTGTCCCAACGCCAAAGGACCCATGACTCTGGGCCAATCGAGATTGCCCTTGTTGGAGCTCCTTGACTGTAACAGAACAGGGGTGTGTGTGTGTGTGTGTGTGTGTGTGTGTGTGTGTGTGTGTGTGTGTGTGTCTGTACAGAATGGCGGAAGGGAAGGACCTGAGGACACCCATTATGTCTAGATACACTTGGATAAAGTTACATCTCACACACGTCCAGGCACCAGGAGTGGGCCCTGCAGGATACTTGCTCATCCTAGCCCTTGAAGACCTTCCCTGGCGCTCCCGTATATTCAGAGAAAACTCTGATCTTTCTCCTAGCTGGTGGAGGGATGCATGGGAGCAACAGATAGAATCAAGGACCCAAAACCATTTTTTCAAGTTTTTCATGTTACGATATTTGACTCAACTCCCTAAATAATAGAGGAAATCAATCATTAGTCAACTTTTATGTGTTTCCCTAATAACAAGGATAAGAAATAGCCAGCTAATACTGAAGCAGAAGGAATTCAGTTTAGCTATAGTGCCCAGCACAATGTCTGGTACACAGTAGGTGCTCAAAAATATATGTTAACTGAGGCAGGGGACAGTGGCTCATGCCTGTAATCCAGCACTTTGGGGGGGCTGAGGGGGGCAGATCACGTCAGGTCAGGAGTTCGAGACCAGCCTGGCCAACACAGTGAAACCCCGTCTCTACTGAAAATACGAAAATTAGCCAGGCATGGTGGCACGTGCCTGTAATTCCCGCTACTTGGAAGGCTGAGGCAGGAGAATCACTTGAAGCCAGAAGGTAGAGGTTGCAGTGAGCCAAGACTGAGCCACTGCACTCCAGCCTGAGCGACAGAGTGAGACTCCATCTCAAAAATAAATAAATAAATAACAAAAATATATGTTAATTGAACAATTGAACAAGTGGTAAATATAGGCAAACCCTTAGCAGCTTATTGCGGAAAGACCTTTGAAATGAGAACCGAGTTTATATTCTGGACCTGCTCCTTCTCATTGCCCTTGGGTAAGTTGCTCGCCCTCCCTCAGCCTTAGTTTTTCTCACTTGTAAAAACAGAGATGAATAGCTTGCTTCTTCCTTGCTATGGTGAGGACTGAATGGTTCATGCTGAGCAGCGTGCCCAGCACAGTGCCTGGCATGAGGTTGATAATACACAGTCGCTACTTTTAGGATTTTTTAAGCAGTTGGAACCACTCAAACTGAGAAGGTTCTGAAGAACATTAACATAGAAAGCAGACTTCCGGGCTATTTGAGAACAGTCCTGCCCAGAGGCAGAAGGATAGACACTTAAGGTGAAGATCTGGGGCTCAAGCCTTCCTTGGGGTTCTGGGTTTCTGGGTTCCCATTGCCTGTGGGATGTAGTTGTCTCCTAATGACTGGGGAGAGCCAGGTACTCACCATAAAATAAGCAGCCATGTCACCTGTCTTGTCCGTGTCTTCCAGGAGATGTGGGGGTCTGCAGCCCACCCACGTGCACGGGACTACTCACTTCTCTCCTCCTCTCTTGCTCACAAATGTCTAAAGAGGATCCCCAGGGCCACACCCATGCCCCACAGCCATTCAGCAACCAGTCCATCTCCAGATGAGAGATATGGGTTGTCTTTGGTGCCGGAACACACTTTTTCTCTCAGGGTACCAGCCTGTAATACTTTAGAGCACGCTTGCCCACCCCACTGCCTATGGGCCGCATGCAGCCCAGGACAGCTTTGAATGCAGCCTAACACAAATTTGTAAACTTTCTTAAAATATTATGAGATTTGGGGGGATTTCTTTTTTTTAGCTCATCAGCTATCATTAGTGTTGGTGTATTTTAGGTGTGGCCCAAGACAATTCTTCTTCTTCTGGTGTGGCCCAGGGAAGCCAAATATGGGCCCCTCTGCTTTAGAGGCCAGTGAGTGCATTTTACTATCGCTGGCACCCTGTACACAGTAGGTGCCTAATCAACACTTGCTGATGGTGAAGATGAGGAACAAGGGTATTTCAATAAAAGGGCAGGCAAGATGGGGAGGCTGTGGCAGGCTGGGTTAGATACCGCGCTGTCTGGAAGCAGCAGCATGGACAAGAAGCCTTTCTAGCTGGTTACAAGTCCACAGCCACAGGGGTTTCCACAAGTAGGTAACCATTGGCACCAAAGACAACTAAATAATTGTCTACATATTTTAGGTTTACCAATCACAACTTCTTCTCACTCTCACCTTCTCCTGCCTTTTTTCATATATATAAACTTTAAGTTCTGGGGTACATGTGCAGATCGTGCGGGATTGTTACATAGGTATGCACATGCCATGGTGGTTTGCTGCATCCATCCTCCCGTCATGTACATTAGATATTTCTCCTAATGTTATTCCTCCCCAATCCCCCCACCCCCTGCTATCCCCTCCAGCCCCCCAACCCCGCAACAGGCCCTGGTGTGTGATGTTCCCCTCCCTGTGTCCATGTGTTCTCTTTGAGTGAAAACATGAAGTGTTTGGTTTTCTGTTTGTTTGTTTTTTTTTGAGATGGAATCTCGACTGTTGCCCAGGCTATAGTGCAGTGGCGTGATCTCAGCTCACTGCAATCTCTGCCTCCTAGTTCAAGCAATTCTCCTGCCTCAGCCTCCCCAGTAGCTAGGACTACAGGCGCATACCACCACGCCTAGCTAATTTTTTTGTATTTTTAGTAGAGACGGGATTTCACCATGTTGACCAGGATGGTCTCGATCTCCTGACCTGGTGATCCGCCTGCCTCAGCCTCCCAAAGTGCTGGGATTGCAGATGTGAGCCACCACACCCTGCTGTTGTTGTTTTTTTTTTTTTTCTCTTGAGACAAAGTCTTGCTCTGTTGCCCAGGCTGGAGTGCAGTGGCATGATCTTAGCTCATTGCAATCTCCACTTCCACTTTCAAGCAATTATCCTGCCTCACTGAGTAGCTGGATTACAGGCATGCACCACCATGCCCAGCTAATTTTTGTATGTTTTGTAGAGACAAGATTTTGCCACGTTGGCCAGGCTGGTCTCAAACTCTCAACCTCAAGTAATCCACCTGCCTCGGCCTCCCAAAGTGCTGGGATTACAGGCATGAGCCACCATGCCTGGCCACCTTCTCCTGTCCTTCTGATCTCTTACCTGCTTTTGTTATGATTTCTTTCTTTTTCTTTCAGCCTGTGGCTTAGTGAGACCTTTGGGGGCATCTGCTTCCTTAGTGTCTATGGTGCTTGCTGAAATGGGGTCTGGCTTTAGAATCCCTTAAAGCCTGAGCCACATGAGAGACCTCCCTCCTCCACAGAAAGAGAGTAAGGGCTAAGGTGCCCTGAACCCTCAGCTCTCCACTGCAGCCAGCACTGCAGAGCCCCTTGTGTGACAAGATGTGGTGCTGAGTGCTTCATGCTGTCTCCTCTCTAATGCAACAACCCTGCAAACAGACTTCTTCTCCCCATTTTCCAGATGAAGTAAAGCAAGTCTCCAACAAGGGAAATGACTGCAGGGTGCTCTGCAGCTTGTGTATACACTAGATTCGTGCTAAGGGCTGGTTAAAACACAGCATGCAGCGTTTTGAATTTGAGTTTCTGACTCAGTAGGTCTGAGGTGGAACCTAATAACTGGCATTTCAGCAAGTTCCCAAGTGACACAGATGCTGCTGCTCAGGGACCAGACATTGAGGCCACTGACTTCAGTGCTCATGGCTGGCAAGTGAAAGGCCCAGGATGGAGATTCAAGGCTACTGGCCCCAAATCTAGTGTTCCTTCCGCTCCACCACAGCTGGCTTCCTCTGCAGAGTGCCTGGGTAGGATCGCTGTCAATGCTCTGAAATCTATCCACCTGGAAGTCTGGAGGTCCTGCAGATGATCTGGGATCCCCTTGTAAATCTACAAGGCCCCTGGGACATGGGGTAAAGCAAGCACTGAGTGTCCTGGGTTCCAGAACCAAGAGAGAAGATCTGAGGACGGAGGTCCCAGTCACAAGCCTGGTTCGCTGGCCCCTAGAGCTTCTTTTACAGGGTGTTTTATGGAGGAGTCTTCAGTGCCAGCATCAGGGCGGGCTGGGAAGCTGAGCCTTGCCAGAGTAAACAGCAGCCTGTTCAGCTGGTGGGAGCACCCACCTCAAGATAATTTTAAATTGCTACTGTATTTAATTGTTAGCCAAGCTACTCCGTTGGCTGTGGGAATGGGGAAGATAGAGGGAGGCAAGCTCCAGGAATGAGCTGTACGACATTGTATTTCTCTCCATTTCTGGCTCACTGGGGACTTTGCACAGAGCAGCCCCTCGGGGCTCAGCACCGGAGTTTATGTCAACCCCTGTTCTTGATGGGTTTGAGGTTTGTGCCTCCTGGTTAGTAGGACCCAGGAGGCTGGGAAACCCAGCTGCTCCCCGCACATATCTCTCTGTCCCTGCAGGCGGGAACTGACTTTGACCTTTGTGGGTCCTGAAAGAGAAGCCAGAGCTAGCATGTGGCACGGTAAAGCTTCTTGGCAGCCACCCGCTGTCACCTGGCTCCTTAGGGCCTCCTACTAGCGGAGCCTTTCCAAAAACGGGGGACAGCCTCAGAGGCCCTGCCAGCCCAAAACCCCAAGGACCTTGCATCTCCTTGAACCTTGTTGTTCAAAGGTGAAAGCAAGTATCTTTTTTCCCTGAGATCTGGGCATAGTCCAGACATCTATCATCTTTGCCTTTCTTTCCCTGCTGTAGGTTTTCAATAGGAAACTAAGACTACTGCCTCAGAGCGATTTAATTCAACTTAGTGGGGAAAACGTGGGACTAAGGAAACTCTATCCCTAGAGAGAATGATAGCAATCATGATTATTGCTAATGATAATTTTTTTTTTGAGATGGAGTCTCGCTCTGTCACCCAGGCTGGAGTACAGTGGCATGAGCTGGGCTCACTGCAACCTCTGCCTCCCAGGTTCAAGCTATTCTCATGCCTCAGCCTCCTGAGTAGCTGAGATTACAGGCGCCCACCACCACACTCAGCTAATTTTGTATTTTTAGTAGAGAAGGGGTTTCACTATGTTGGCCAGGCTGGTCTCCAACTCTTGACCTCAAATGATCTGCCCACCTTGGTCTCCCAAAGTGCTGGAATTACAGATGTGAGCCACCACGCCCAGCCAATAATAATTATTAATTATTATTTTTAATAAAATGCAGGCCTCACTTGGGTTAATCAAGCCAGGCTTCTTGTTTATAGACTGAGAAGGAAGCCAGATGATTTGGCACACATGGCAGAGACACCAATGGCCTTTCCCAGGACAGTGCAAGTGAGTGCTTCGGAGTAAATGAGGATCACATTAGATTTTCTGGAAGCCTGAATCTCTCCAAGGTGTTGTGGGCATGAAGCTTATGGAGAGCCGTCTTTAAGAAGAATAATACAAATATGAGTATACAATTAGGGACAAAGTGAATATTTATTTAGAATGAAAAAATAAATCAGCAAATTACACATTTTAAAAACCTAATAAAGGCTGGGTGTGGTGGCTTACATCTGTAGTCCCAGCACTTTGGGAGGCCAAAGTGGGTAGATCACCTGAGGTCAGGAGTTCAAGAGCAGCCTGGCCAACATGGTGAACCCCCGTCTCTACTAAAAATACAAAAATTAGCCGGTTATGATGGTGCATGTCCGTAATCCCACCTACTCGGGAGGCTGAGATGGGAGAATCACTGAACCCAGGAGGTGAAGGTTGCAGTGAGCCAAGATTACGTCACCGCACCCAAGCCTGAGCCACAGAGTGAGACTCTGTCTCAAAAACAATAAATGAAATAAAAATTAAAAATACAGCAAACATTTTTTATGGAGACAGAGTTTTCTCTGTCACCCAGGCTGGAGTGCAGTGATGTGATCTCTGCTCACCGCAACCTCTACTTCATGGGTTCAAGCAATTCTCCTGCCTCAGCCTCCCGAGTACTTGGACTACAGGCATGTGCCACCATGCCCAGCTAATTTTTGTATTTTTAGTAGAGACAGGGTTTCACCATGTTGACCAGGATGGTCTCAATCTCTTGACCTTGTGATCCACCCACCTCAGCCTCCCAAAGTGCTGGGATTATAGGCATGAGCCACCGTGCCCGGCCCATACACTCATCTTTTAAGGGCCTTGGAAGAGATTTGTGCAAACGAGGGTCTTGACACTTAGCTTCTGATAAATCTGCTTGCATTCACACTTACATACACATATCCATACCTACACACAAGGCTAGCGCATTCGGCATATAACCCACGCAGCGTTCTTGCCAAAGACCCCCTCACCTGGGGTCATTGAGTGCATGATCATCTTAGGGTGGTATGCAGGCTCCAGTTTGCACATAATACATTAAGTCATGATAAAAACCTGATTCAGACTCTCCAGCACTGCCTGGCCATGCACTCTCCTGAACTCAGTGTATGGAACTGAAATAAAAGTTAGTTGCCCTTGCAGTCTCTGATCCAGGCAGTCAAGCCCTTAGACCAGCTATGGGCCATGTCCTGCACAGGTATTTCAGGAAGGAGGAGTTTGAGCCAAAAAAAGGGAAGAGGTGACCAAGCCCTTTTGAAGAACTGCTGGCAGTTCAGTGAGACTGAAATTTATGCATGTGGACAGAGGTAAGAGGAGGGCATAGGTTAGTGGTTAATCATGAAGAAATTTGTGTAGATGCCAAAAATTTTGATGTTATCATGGAGGCATGGGAAGTTGTTGAAGGAAGCTAGATATAAAAAAAGGCATATTCAGGGCCAGGCGTGGTGGCTCATGCCTGTAACTCCAACACTTTGGGAGACCAAGGCAGGCAGATCACTTGAGGTCACTTTGAGACCAGTAGAAACCTTGTCTCTACTAAAAGTACAAAAATTGGCTGGGTGTGGTGGCAGGCACCTATAATCCCAACTATTCAGGAAGCTGAGGTATAAGAATCGCTGGAACTTGGGAGACAGAGGTTGCAGTGAGCCGAGATCGTGTCACTGCACTCAAGCCTGGGCAACAGAGCAAGAGACTATGTCTCCAAAAAAAAAAAAAAAAGACCTATTTAGGTTGTTTTGGGAATATCGGGAGAGAGATCGAAGATGGCCGATCACTAGCAGCTCGGGATTGTAGCTCCCACTGAAAGCACAGAGAACAAGAGGACGCCACACTTTCAGACGAATTTTTGTTGCTCATGCACCAGGAGATTCCCAGCAGAGGAGCCACATGGGTCGCCAGCGCGACTCCTGTGGCCGGCAAGGCAGTTTTGCCGCTGCCTTGGTGCGGCGGTTCTTGGTGCAGAGTCAGAAAAGCACCATCCATCTTAATGCCGCTGTTTTGGCCGGCGCAGTGGGTTGCTCAGATTTTAGCGCTGGGAATCAACAAGTTGATCGTCCACTCAGAAACCCAATTATAAAGACGGTAATTATAAAGACCACAGATGGATAAATTTATAACGAAGGAAAGAAAACAGCCTAAAAAGGCTGAGAATACCCAAAATCAGAACGCCTCTCCCTCTACAGGGGATCACAGTTCCTCATCAGCAACGGTACAAGGCCTGATGGAGAAAGACTGTGTTCCATTAGCAGAAGCAGGCTTCAAAAGGTGGATGATAAGAAACTCCTGCGAATTAAAAGAACTTGTTCTAACCCAATGCAAAGAAACTAAGAACTTTGAAAAAAGG
>NW_016107343.1:1792167-1798586 GCF_001604975.1 Cebus imitator | reverse complement strand
AAAAAAAAAAAAAAAAAAAAAAAAGGCGGGGGGAATATCACTGTGAAGGCAATGTGGAAGGCCAAGTGGCTTATTAAGACAGGGAGACTCTTCAGGAGGCTACTGCTGTAATCCAAGTGCATCAGGGTTCTCCAGAGAAACAGAACCAATAGGATAAATGTATATATTTATAAGGATATAAAGAGTTTATTATAAGGAATTGACTTACAGGATGTGGAGGCTAAGAAGTCCCAAGATCTGCAGAAGGCAAGCTGTAGACCCAGGAGATTTGATGGTGTAATTCCAGTCTAAGACCAAAGGGCTGAGAACTAGGAGAGCTGATGGTACAAGTTCCCATCAGAAAGCCAGCAGGTTCAAGATCAAGGAAGAGCTGACGTTTCAGTTCAAATCCAAAAAACAGAAAACAATGGCTGTCCCAGCTCACAGCAGTCAGGCAGGAGGAGTTCTCTCTTACTCAAGGGGTGGTGAGCTTTTTTGTTCTATTCAGGTCTTCAGCTGATGGAATGAGAGTGTCCACTCTAGGGAGGACACTCTCCCTGCTTTATTCAGTCTAGAGATTCAAATCGTTTTTGTTCTTTTTTTGAAACAGAGTCTTGCTTTGTCACCCAGGCCGGAGTGCAGTGGCATGATCTTGGCTCACTGTCACTGCAACCTCCGCCTCCTGGGTTCTAGAGATTCTCCTGTCTCAGCCTCCCAAGTAGCTTGGATTACAGGTGAATGCCACCATGCCCAGCTAATTTTTGTATTTTCAGTAGAGACAGGGCTTTTGCCGTGTTGGCCAGGCTGGTCTTGAACTCCTGACCTCAGGTGATCTGCCTGCCTTAGCCTCCCAAAGTGCTGGGATTACAGGCATGAGCCACTGTGCCTGGCTTACAGATTCAAATCTTAATCTCATCCAAAAACCCATAATAATGTTTAACCAAATATCTGGACACCACATGGCTCCATCAAGTTGACAAATAAAATTAAACATCACATCAAGAGAGAAATGATAGGACTTGAACTAGCACAGTAGCCACAGCCACACAATATTTATAGATTAGAAACGTATCAAAAAGCTGAACAGGGGTTGGGGACCAATTAATTTTGAAAGATGAAGGAGACAGAGTCTGTGATAACATGTGGGCTTCAGCTTGAGGAGACTAATTGAGAGATGATTCCTGTTACTGTGACAGTGTCAGCTGGCTGTACCTTGGTCTCAGCAGTTCACGGGAACAAACGCTACTACATTCACAAGGAAATAGCAATGTTGTGTGTGTGTGTGCGTGATGGAGTCTTATGTTGTCACTCAGGCTAGAGTGCAATGGTGTGATCTTGGCTCACTGCAACCTCTGCCTCCCGGGTTCAAGCAGTTCTCCTGCCTCAGCCTTCCAAGTAGCTGGGACTGCAGGTTCCTGACACCATGCCTGGCTAATTATTGCATTTTTAGTAGAGACAGGGTTTCATCATGTTGGCCAGGCTGGTCTCGAACTCCTGACTGACCTCAAGTGAATCTGCCCGCCTCAGCCTCCCAAAGTGCTGGAATTATAAGTATAAACCACCGTGCCCAGCCAAATATCAATTTTATTAGCTCAGATTCCCCATCCAGAGATCCTTGCAAACAAAGATGCTTCCCCAAGAACTCCTGCCATCTTAAAAAGCCTTCACTCACATTCATGAATCAATCTGAGTTGTTAATGACGGATCCCATGTTTGGAGAGGGTCCACCATGCCTGCCTTCTCATAGATGTCAGCAGCCAAGCATAGCTCTGCCTCAGGTGCAACAGAAGCTACAGGCAGTGCAGGTGGTGCCACGTGGCTGTCTTCTGGGAGGTTCAGAAGAAGAATGCGTCCTCCCTGCTGGCTAGGAGGCTGTCATAGTGACTGACAGCATAACAGTTCATGCCAGATCTTCAGCTCCACCCTCAGAGCCCTTGCTCCCAGCATGCAACCTGCCATCCACTGGGTTCTGAGAGGTCCTCCAAACTATCTGCCTTGAAATACCTAGATCCCTGCCCTCCTTTGACTGCCAGGCACTGTCGTTGGATGCACCTCACCATACCAGTCTCCTTTATGGGGAGTTTTCTCCCAGAGGCTCAGAAGTTCTTATGATTTGTCCTCTGCAAGCTACCCCCACTCTCCCCCCTCCCCGCTCCCAGTGCACCTGATGTGCCTTTCTGTGCCTGGAATCCAAATGGAGATACTCAGAGTCCCTGTTCCCATACACCAACCATCTTTAGCCCAAGTGAGTCAGTTCCTGTAAACAGATACTTGAAGACCTAAGTATTGTGTAAATCATGGTGTTTTGTTTTGTTTTTTTTTCTGGTGTTTTGTTTGCTTACTGTTGTTCTGGTGGTTTGTTTTGTTTTATTTTGGATTTCAGGGGCAGAAGGTTAAGTGTAGTCCCCTCTGGAGAATGTCACCTCTGGAGAATGTGAGGTCTAAGATCTCTCTAATTTCTTTATTCCTCTTATTTTCATATTTATAGTCACCATTTATTTATCATACCAACAAGAATACTTTTTAGAAGAAAAGAAGGAAATTTAATGATTTTTTTTTTCTTTGAGATGGAGTTTTGCTCTTGTTACCCAGGCTGGAGTACAATGGCGCGATCTCGGCTCACCGCAACCTCCGCTTCCTGGGTTCAAGCAATTCTCCTGCATCAGCCTCCCGAGTAGCTGGGACTACAGGTGCGTGCCACCATGCCCAGGTAATTTTTGTATTTTTAGTAGAGACGGGGTTTCACCTTGTTGACCAGGATGGTCTCGATCTCCTGACTTCATGATCCACCCGCCTTGGCCTCCCAAAGTGCTGGGATTACAGGCATGAGCCACCGCGCCTGGCCTGAAATTTAATGATTATTATGCTGAGGCCAGGTCTGGGGGTTCACACCTATAATCCCAGCACTTTAGGGGACTGAGGAGGATGGATCACCTGAGTTCGGGAGTTTGAGACCAACCTGACCAATATGGTTGAAACCTCACCTTTACTAAAAATAGAAGTTAGCCAGGCGTGGTGGCATGCGACTGTAGTCCCAGCTACTCAGGAAGCTGAAATAGGAGAATTGTTTGAGCCCAGGAGGCGGAGGTTGAAGTGAGCCGAGATCATGCCACTGCACTCCAGCCTGAGCGACAGAACAAGACTCTGTCTCAAAACAAAAACAAAAAACACCTCTAATGATTATTATGCTGGGCTCACAGGTAGAAAGCAGGCCTGCTGCTGCAAGCAGAACACACAGGCACCCATTTGTACTGTATCTGTTCCTGTGATCCCTCTAAGAAGCCATTCTATTTGCTTTACTTTGTGTGTGTGCATTTGTTTGGTTTTGGTTTTCTGTTTTGTTTTTTTGAGATAGGGTCTCGCTCTGTCACCCAGGCTGGAGTATAGTGGCATGATTACAGCTCCCTGCAGCCTGGACCTCCCAGGCACAAACCATTCTCTCACCTCAGCATCCTGAGTAGCTGGGACCACAGATGTGCCCCGCCATGCCTGGCTATTGATTTTATTTTTTATAAAGACTAGGTCCTGCTATGTTGCCCAGGCTGGTCTTGAACTCCTGGGCTCAAGTGACCCCACCTTGGCCTCCCAAAGTGTTGGGATTACAGGCATGAGCCACCACACCTGGCTGGTTTTGCTTTTATATATTTTTATTATTGTTATAAAATGTGTGTTTGGAGGGGGTGGTTGGTGTTGTTTGTTTTTGAGATGAAGTCTCACTCTGTTGCCCAGGCTGGAGTGCAATGGTGCCATCTTGGCTCACTGCAACCTCTGCCTCCCGGGTTCAAGCAATTCTCTTGCCTCGGCCTCCCAAGTAGCTGGAATTACAGAAGCACCACCGTGCCTGGATGATTTTTGTATTTTTAGTAGAGATGGGGCTTTTTTTTTTAAGATGGAGTCTTGCTCTGTCACCCAGGCTGGAGTGCAGTGGCATGATCTCGGCTCACTGCAACCTCCGCCTCCTGGGTTCAAGCAATTTTCCTACCTCAGCCTCCCAAGTAGCTAGGACTACAGGTGCCCACCACCACGCCCAGCTAATATTTTTGTATTTTTAGTAGAGACGGGGTTTCATCATGTTGGCCAGCCTGTTTTCGAACTCCTGACCTCAAGTGATCTGCCCACCTTGGTCTCCCAAAGTGCTAGGATTACAGGCATGAGCCACTGCGCCTGGCCAGAGATGGACTTTCACCATGTTGGCCAGGGAGGTCTCGAACTCCTGACCTCAGGTGATCAGCCTACCTCAGCCTACCAAAAGGCTAAGATTACAGGCAAGAGCCACTTCGCCCAGCTTAAAATGTGTTTTTGTCTTAATGTACATGCATTTTAAATTTATATAGATGATACTTTGTTACAGCTCTACTGTTGTTTCTTACCTTTTCTGCTAAGCTCTGTTCCTGTTCATTTCTAATTTGTTGCTTCCAAAGGACACAGAGTACTCCACACTGTGCAGCCACCACACATACTGATGGATGCACCCACCTGGTGAAAGGCGCCCAGGTTGCCCAGCCTTGTCCCACACAGGTAATGCCATGGTGATTCTCCTAGTCCAGAGATCCTCCAGGTCCAGAGTAAAAACTGCTTTGGGATTTTAGAAGCCAAACTGCTGACTTGCCATTTAGATAAGTAGTGTCAGACTGCTCTCCAAAATTTGCCTACCTCTTTGTGACTGGTGTACAGATTTCAGCTCCAGCCCAGCTGGGTCACCCAGGGCAGAGAAGGCTGGGAACAGAAGCCAAGGAAGCACCAGCATTTAGGGATTGAGCAAAAAGAGTGAATATGATGGTGGAGACTAAGAAGAGAGGAGTCCTAAAGGCAGGAGGAAAATGAAGAAAGACTGTAGCGAGACAAGACCGTGTTAACAGGGGTGCGGAGTCAGACGCGCAAGAGTGGAACCCCAGCTCTGCTACCACCTAGTTAACGCAACTTTGAGTTTCTTACCTACACTGAGGCTCGATTTCCTCATAAGTAAGCTTTTACATCATGAGCCTCTACCTTGACAGATTGTAACTCAGCTCTGTATCCAGAACATCATAAACACCCAGTAAATACAAAGTATTCTATTCTCTAGCAGCTTTTCTTGCAAGCACTGAGCAGAGTTTGTGGTTACGTTGCCATTTGTATGATTATTTGATGATTATCTATATCTCCCACTAAGTTGAATGCTTCCTCCGGACAGAGATTGTATCTATTTGCTTACCGTTTTACTTCCAGCTCCCAGCACAGTGCCTGGCATGGAGGATACACAGTAGATATCCATGGAATTCATTGACTGATCAAAGTAGAATACAGAGGATGATTATGGATTGCGGTAAGTGTCATGAAGGAAAAACCAGCATGATACGTTAGAGAATAACTGAGATGGGGTGGAGGTAGAAATAACTGTCAGGGAAGGCTTCTCTGAGGTGACTTGCGCTGGGAGAGGAAGAAATAGAATGGATCACCCACACAGAGAGTTAAGTCCTTTCAGGCTGACGGACATCATGTTCAAAGGCTTGAGGCGGGAAAGGGCCTGGCACATCATGGGAAGTCAGGAGAGACCTTATTGGGAAAGTAATAAAAAAAAAAAAGTAGAAGCAGGGAGAAGCCATAAGAGGCTGTTGCAGGTGGAAGAGGAGGGTGGCTTGAATTCAGTGTCGAAAAGGAGGAAAAGTGGATGAATTTGGAAGGCATTTTGGCTATAGCAGACAGGGCACGCTGAATGATTGGGTGTAGTGGTAGAGGAAAATATATAAATCAAGGTTGAATTGGGCAATTTTGTGAGTAGTATTACTGTTTACTGGGACGGGAAAACTAGAGAAGAAATAAGATTGGTGGTAAGGTGGGGAGCATGGGAATGAAAAGCTCACATTCTAACATAGTAAGAGTGAGAGGACTATGAGATCACTATAGGGAGATGTTGAATAGGTGTGGGATAGATGAATCTGAGACTAAGAAGGAGATGTTCAGATTTATTTTGAGTCATCAGCATCTGGATGTTGTTTAAAGTCCTGGGACGGAATTGGATATGCTCCCAGAGTGATAAAGTGTCAATGGAGATGACAAGAGGATCCTACACAGAGCCTGGGGCTCTCCAGCCTAGAGGAGCCACAGAGGAGATTGAGGGCTTGTGGAAGGCAAAAGAGAAAAAGGAGAATGGTAAACTGAAATGCTGCTGGAAGGTCAAGGGCAGTGGAATGAGAAAAAGAGGAATTGGTGGTGTGAAGCCTACTGGTAAGGTTTTTCAATTGCTTTTAGAAATTCAGCCTGGGCAATATAACAAGACCCCATTGCTACAAAAAAATTTTTTTTAATTAGCTAGGTGTGGTGGCACATGCCTGTAGTCCCAGCTACTGGGGAGACTGAGGCAGCAGGATCACTTGAGCCAATGAGTTTGAGGCTGCGGTGAGCCGTGATTGAGCCACTGCACTCCAGCCTGGGTGACAGAGTGAGACCTTGTCTCTTTA
>NW_016107343.1:1765177-1792127 GCF_001604975.1 Cebus imitator | reverse complement strand
ACTTAAGTGGCTGGGCACGGTGGCTCATGCCTGTAATCCCAGCACTTTGGGAGGCCAAGGCGGGTGGATCAAGAGGTCAGGAGTAAAAAAAAAGATCAGGAGTTTGAGACCAGTCTGATCAACATAGTAAAACCCTGTCTCTATTAAAAATACAAAAAAATTAGCCAGGCATGGTGGTGTGTGCCTGTAATCCCAGCTATTCAGGAGGCTGAGGCAAGAGAATTATGTGAACCTGGGAGGCGGAGGTTGCAGTGAGTGGAGATCGCACCATTGCACTCCAGCATAGGCAACAGTGTGAGACTCCGTCTCAAAAAAAAAAAAAGTTTATCAAGAGACAATTCACATGTCACAAAATTCATCGATTTAAAGTGTACAGTAGGCCAGGCCCAACAGCTTATGCCTGTAATCCCAGTGCTTTGGAAGGCTGAGGCAAGAGGACCCCTTGAAGCCAGGAGTTCAAGGCCTGGGCAATATAGTGAGACCCCCGTCTCTACAAAAAGTTTTTAAAAATTAACCAGGAATGGTGGCACACCCTGTAGTTTCAGCTACTCAAGGAGGCTGAGGCAGGAGGATTCCTTGAACCCAGGAGGCTGAGGCTACAGTGAGCTGTGATTGAGCCGCTGCCCTTCAGCCTGGACAACAGAGCAAGACCCTGTCTCAAGAAAAAAAGTATACAGTGACGGCAGTTTTTAGTATGTCAACAGAGCTGTGCAACCATTATCACAATATAATTTGACAACATTTTCATCACCCTAAAAAGAAACCTCATCCTTATTAGCAGTCATTTCCTTTCTCCTCCTCACAGCCCTCCCTAACCCCAGTTCCAGGCAGCCACTACTCTATCTTCTGCCTCTATCAATTTGCCTCTTCTGGATAGTTCATAGAAATGGAATTATATAATATGTGGCCTTTTTTATCATCATCTGTCACTGAGTATAATGTTTTCAAGGATCCGCGTTGTAGCATGTATCAATATTTCATCCTTTTTATGACTGACTAATATTTCATTGCATGGATATTGCAAATTTTATTTATTCATGCATGAGTTGTTGAAAATTTGGGTTGTTTCCACTTTTCGACTATTATGAATAATTCTGCTATGAACATTGGCATGCAAATTTGTCTGTGGACATATGTTTTCATTTCTCTTGGGTATATATCTAGAGTTGAATTGCTAAGTCATATGGTAGGTCTATGTTTAACATTTTAAGAAACTGTCAAATTGTTTTCCAAAGTAGCTGCATGTGGCCGGGTGTGGTGACTCACACCTGTAATCCCAGCACTTTGGGAGGCCAATGCAGGTGGATCGCCTGTGGTCAGGAGTTCAAGATCAGCCTGGCCAACGTGGTGAAACCTCGTCTCTACGAAAAATACAAAAATTAGCCAGGTCTGGTGGTGTGCGCCTGTAATCCCAGCTACTTGGGAGGCTGAGGCAAGAGAGTCACTTGGGCTCGGGAGGCAGAGATTGCAGTGAGCCGAGATAGTCCCACTGCACTCCAGCCTGGGCGACAGAGTGAGACTCTGTCTCAAAACAAACAAACAAAAAACAAAGTCACTGCACCCTTTTTATATCCCCGACAGCCATGTATAAAGAGTTCCAATTTCTCTACACCCTCACCATTGCTTGTTATTGTCTGCCTTTTTTATTTTAGCCAAACTTATAAATATATTTTAAAAAATCTCATTTTGGTTTTGGTTGGCATTTCCCTACTGATGTTGAACATCTTTTCATGTGTTTATTGGCTATTTGTATACAGCCACTGGTAAATTTGACAAAGACAGATTTACGGAGTGATGAGTGTTGAAGCCAGACTAAGTTAAAGAAAGAATTGAAAGTGAAGAAGTGGGAAAGGCAAACTAAAAGCTATTTCAAATTTCCCTTTGGAGCAGTTTCAAGGGAGGTTTCTTTGTTCTGTGTTTTCTTAATGACAGGAGACACTAGAATCTGTTGGTTTGTGAGGGTGATGCAGTAGACATGGCTGCTTAGGAGGCTGAGGCAGGAGAATTCCTTGAGTCCAGGAGGTCAAGGCTGCAGTGAACCATGATTGAGCCTGGGAAACAGAACAAGATTCCCCCCGCCTCATAAAAAAGGGGGGCCAGGCGTGGTGGTTCACACCTGAAATCCCAGCACTTTGGGAGGCTGAAGCAGGCCAATCACTTGATCCCAGGAGTTCGAGATCAGCCTGGGCAACATGTTGATGAAGCAGAGGAAAGAGTAGATAAGTGCAGGGCAGGGTCCTTGAGAAGACAATAAGGGTGGGGCCCGAGCGCCCGAGGTGGGGATGCCTTCAAAGGAATCCCCCTTCCTCCATTTCAGCCTGTGAGAATCTGGGTGAAGGGGCTGGTCCACCTGTGGATTTGGTGGCAGGAAGATGAAGAGGTTCCTTTGCAATGGCTCCTATTTTCTCAAGAAGCAAAGGATGAGATCATTTAACCAAGAAGCAAAGTGGGACTGGTGTGGAAGGTTTGAAAAAAGAGGGGACTTAAAACTCTGCAATTCTCAGTTACTTCCAATGCTTACCTCCTTACTTCTCATACATTTTTTTAAAAAGATATGTTTCATAAAATATATTTTTGTTAAATTCTAAAATTTACAAGGTTTTGCAATAAACTGAATAATCAATCTTACTAAGCCATTAATAACATGACTAAAAATCTTGTCAATTTGGCAGTAGCCACTATACTCACAGAATATCCACACCTCCTGGAATAGCAGATGCTGCTGTCTGCTCTTTGAAAAAAAGAAAAGAAAAGAAAAAAGAGGGGAAATAATAAAATAATTCTTTGGGGAGTAGGACATTCTTCAAAGTGAAGTGTAGGTTTGCCAGTACATGTTTAGTACCCGTTGTGGTTTAAGGCTGTGAATTTATAGTAAATCCAGTCACTCCAGTTTGATTTTCTCCAAGAACATTCAGCTACTCAGATTTGGGAGCAAAGAACATGGATAATTGGACTCAATCAGGTTGTGGCTTTGTGAGGTGAGTACAATAGAGAGGGATCCTGCCAGCAGCAGAATTGAGAATACGTGTAAAGCAGTCATTAGGATCAGAATCAGGGCAGTAGTTCTCAGGGCGTGATCCCCAGACAGCAGCAGCATCACCCAAACACTTGTTAAATATGTAACATGGTCATAGGGGGCTCACCCCAGAACTACACGACAGGACTACAGAGGAGACTGTCTCCTCAGAGGACAGACATGAGTATATCGCCAAGCTAGCCAGTTACAGATTGGAAGCTCCAGAGGAGATGTAAAAGGGTTTGGGGGTTCTGGGAAATGGGTCAGCTTAGAAGATGTGATCAGGAGTTTGGAGACAAGTGATCCATTGGACCAGTGATCCAATAGGTGTCTTAAAAGGCTTGGACTTCCGGAGCTTCCTAAGGTAAGCAGGGATGTCAGGTATGATGGAATTTACCATGAAGAGCCTTACGGGAAAGTGGGCAAGAGTTCCCTCTAGGGTCCTGAATCCTTAGCTATAGCTGGGAACTAGCATAATAACATCAATTCTGCCATATTCTATTTTATTTTTTGTAGAGATGAAGTCTTGCTACGTTACCCAGGCTGGTCTCAAACTCCTGTCTGCATGCAATCCTCCCAAAGTGCTGGTACCACAGGCATGAGCCACCACTCTCAGCCTTCCATATTCTTTTTTTTTTTTTAAGCAGAGTCTTGCTCTGTCACCCAGACTAGAGTATAGTGGCGTGATCTTGGCTCACTGCAACCTCTGCCTCCTGGGTTCAAGCAATTCTCCTGCCTCAGCCTCCCAAGTAGCTGGGATTACTGGTATGTGCCACCATGCCAGCTAATTTTTATATTTTTAGTAGAGATGGGGTTTTGCCATGTTGGCCAGGCTGGTCTCGAACTCATGACCTCAAGTGATCTGCCTGCCTCAGCCTCTCAAAGTGCTGGGATTACAGGTGTGAGCCTCCACTCCCAGCCATATTCTATTGATTAGAATCACAAATCCAGCCAAGATTTAAGGGAAAGGGACCACACAAGGAGGTAAATATAATCAGGTGTGTTTCATGAGGGCCCCAAATGTAACAGATCACCAAAATTATTGATGTTTTTTGTATCCAGCTAAAAAGATCTTTGCCTACTATAAGATCATGAAAGTATTCTGCTGTATTTTCTTTTAAAAACTTTATCATTTTAATTTGTGCATTTATCTTTATCATTCATCTAGAATTGATTTGTGATTGGTTTGTGATTGATGTGAAGTCAGATCAAGGTATATATTTTTTTTCTCAAGTGGAGCCGAATATGTTAAATGGACCATCCTTTTACTATCACTGTGGAGTGCCACCTTCATCTAAATCAAATGTCTGTGTGTTTTGAGTTTATTTCTGGATTTTCTATTTTGTTCTGTTGGTATATTTATCTATGTATGCATGTGATTATGTAATAAGTCTCAATAAGCAATAGCGTAATTCTTCCAATTTTGTTATTCTTCTTAAAAGATTTTCTTGGCTTTTAGCATTTTGATATAATGCCTTAATTATGATTATAATAACATCATCATGGATTGAATTGTGCCCTCTAAGAAAGGTAGGTTAAAATCTGAATCCTCGGTATCTTAGAATGTGACCTTTTTCAGAAACACATTCCTTAAACAGATGTAATCAAGTTGAGATGAGGTCCTATGGAAGTAGGATGGGCCCTTATCCAATATTCTAATGCCTCGTGCCTTCTATAAGAAGAGGAACAGACAGAGACACAAGGAGAACACCAGGTGACAACAGAGGCAGAGGCTGGAGTGTGACTGCAAGCCAAGGAATGCCAAAGACTGACAACCACCATCAGCAGCTAGGAAGAGGCAAGGAAGAGTTCTTCCCTCTAGATTTCGGCGAGAGCATGGCCCTGATGGCACCTTCATTGCAGACTTGAAACTCCAGTATGGCGAGACAAAACATTTCTATTGTTTTAAGCCATTCAGTTCATGGGATTCTTTTGCAGTAGCCTTGGAAAACTAATGTAAAGATGTTATAACAAGATGGGCGCAGTGGCTCATGCCTGTAATCCCAACACTTTGGGAGGCCGAGGCAGGCAGATCACTTGACGTCAAGAGTTTGAGACCAGCCTGGCCAACCTGGCAAAACTCCGTCTCTACTAAAAATACAAAAACTTAGCTGGGAGTGGTGGCTGTAGCACACCTGTAGTCCCAGCTACTCTGGAGAATGAGGCAGGAGAATCCCTTGAACCTGGGAGGCAGAAGTTGCAGTGAACCGAGATCTCACCACCGCACTCTAGCCTGGGCGATACAATAAGATTCTGTATCAAAAAAAAGTTATAAATGTAACAAACAATTTAATTCCGAAAAAAATTGAAAATTTAAATGAAATTGACACATTCCTAGTACAAGTTACCAAATTGGCACAAGAAGAAATTGAAAATTTGAAAAATCTTGTATTTTTATTTATTTATTTATTTATTTAGAAATGGAGTTTCACTCCTGTTGCCAGGCTGGAGTGCAATGGCACGATCTCAGCTCACTACAAGCTCTGCCTCCTGGGTTCAAGCGATTCTTCTGCCTCAGCCTCCCAAGTAACTGGGATTACAGGCATGCACCACCATGCCTAGCTAATTTTGTATCTTTAGTAGAGGCAGGGTTTCACCATGTTGATCAGGCTGGCTCAAACTCCTGACCTCAGGTGATATATCTGCCTCGGCCTCCCAAAGCTCTGGGATTACAGGTGTGAACCACCATGCCTGCCCTCCTATATCTATTAAATAAATTAAATCTGTAATTAAAAAAATTAAAATCTCTACAGAGAAAGTTAGAGACTCAAGTGACTTTACCCATGAATTCTACCAAACATTAAAAGGTGCATTTTAATGGAGAATTGTTCAAGGCTAGAGTTAGGCATTGCAATATCCCAGGCAAAAATGATGGGGACTTTCAGGAAAAATGTAGATGGAAAGGGAGGATAAATGCAATAGATAATGGGGAGAAAAGGTGGCATCAACAGAACTTAACCACACTCAGTGGCTCATGCCTGTAATCCCAACACTTTGGGAGGCCACACGGGGCAGATTGCTTGATCTCAAGAATTCCAGGCCAGCCTGGCAAAATGGTGAAACCCTGTCTCTACAAACATACAAAATGAGCTAGGCTTGGTGGTGCATACCTGAAGTCTCAGCTACTTGGAAGGCTGAGGTGTAGGCCGAGGTGGGAGGATTGCTTGAGCCGGGGAGGCAGAGGTTGCAGTTAGCTGAGATCACCCTGTTGCACTCCAGCCTGGGCAACAAAGTGAAACTCTGTCTCAAAACAAAACAAAACGAAACAATCAAAACCTACCCAGAACTTGTGGATGTTCTAGGCATGAGAGAAAGAAGATGGAATGACACCCACGTGTGTTGTTTAGACCCCTGAGTCAGTAGTTGTGACATTCACTGAAACAGAAAACAGAAAGTACAGCTTGTAGGAGCAGGTTGATAGTGAATTGAAATTGTACATGCTGAGTTTGAGGAGGATGTTAGATAGAAACTTGATATATAATTCAACAGTGCAGTCCAGGCTGGGGACACAGATTTGAGGATTAGGAGCCCATTGGGTGGTATCTGAAGCTGTGAGAGCAGATGAGATCTCCCCAGCAACAAAGTCAGAAGAGAGGAGGCCAAGAACAGACCCTGAGGAACATGAAGATCTAAGGGTTATCAACCAGAAAACCACTGCAAGCCGGTAATTGAAAAACAAAAACATACCCCTATTCAACTAGCTGAAATTATAAGGAAGCTATTTCACATAACAAGTGGTCTCAGGACAGAGTGTCTGTAGGGTTGGTTTCTAGATCATGAGGTCCTGGTATTAGTGTCCCAGCGCTGCCATAACAAAGCCCCATAAATTGGATGGCTTAAAACTGCAATGTATTCTCACAGTTCTGGAAGCTAGATGTCAAAATCAAGGTGTCATTGGGGCCACGCTCTTTCTGAAACTGGCAAAGGAGGACCGTTCCTGGACTTTTTCACCTTCTGGTGTTGCCAGCAGTCCTTGGCATTCCTTGGCTTGTGGATGCATCCCTCCAGCCTCTGTCTCTGTCATCACATGGCCCTCCTCTTCGGGAGTGTCTCCCTCCTCTTATTACACCAGTCATGCTTTATGTAGGGCCCTCCCTATTCGAGTAAGACCTTAGTGTAACTAATTACATCTGCAATGATCTTATACCAATAAGGTCACATTCTGAGGTGCTGGAGGTGAGGACGTCAGCATTTCTTTTGGGAGGATTCAATTCAACCCTTAGAAGATCTTTTCCGTATTTCTGCTCTGCCATTCTTAATTAACATGCTGGCTTGCCTGTAGGCTGTTCCTCATGATCAAACCTGGCTACCGCAGTCCCAGGCACCACATGGGCACCACAGTGTTCATCAGATGAAGAGGGCTCATCTCTTCCTCTTGCCTCTTCTAGAAGCAAAGAAATATTTCTAAGCAAAGAAACCTTCTCCTCCAGCAAACTTCTCATTTCACGTTTGCAAAAATTTTATAATATTCATGCCTAATCCAGTTACTGGAAAGGGAATGAGGCCACTCACCATGATTGGCTTGGACCAGTGGTTCTCAAATTTGAATATGCATCAGAATGTCCTAGGAGCTGGTTAAAATACAGGTTGCTGGGCTCCACCCCCAGAGCTTCCAAGTCAATAGGACTTAAATGAGACCTGAGAATTCAAATTTCTAACAAGTTCTCAGGTGAGGTGGATGCTGTTAGTTCTGGACCACACTTTGAGAACCAGTGGTTTAGACAGACCAGGATTCATTGCAAGGACTGGGCTCAACTCTTAGGAACTTCATTGCCCCTCAGAGGAAGGGGGCTGCTCAGCCAAAATCAGGATTCCATCAGAAAGGAGCAAGGGAAGAAAACTGTTAGTTAGGCAACCAGGAATGTCTGTCTCAGAACAGACAAAGGACAGCCAAGAGGAGACTGAGAGGGAGGCGTCCAGATAGATAGTAGAAAGACAGAACATAGCTGGGCATGGTGGCGCGTGCCTGTAATCCCAGCTACTCAGGAGGCTGAGGCAGGAGAATTGCCTGAACCCAGGAGGCGGAGGTTGCGGTAAGCCGAGATCGTGCCATTGCACTCCAGCCTGGGTAACAAGAGTGAAACTCCGTCTCAAAAAAAAAAAAAAAAAAGAAAGAAAGAAAGAACAAGGTGGCATCAAAGGAGCCAGGGAGAAGAGATTTGGGAGAGTGTGCTCACCACGGCTAATGTCACAGAGAGGGAGCACTGAAAAGTGTCCATTGGATTGGACAACTAGGAAGTCTTTATTGATCTTAGCAAGAACAGTTTTGTTTTGGAAACAAGGCATGAGAACAATTATACAAAATACAAAGTGATTTATACATCATTATCTGCTACTGATGATGCCAAGTGCTAGAGCTAATTCTCGGATTCTGAGAATGCAAGTGATGAGATGAATAAGGGGAGGCAATGGGGTTTTCACTGCTGAGCAGCGAAATGAGTTTGCAGAACTTGGGGTTCAAACACGGTCTGAGCTCAGGTTCAAACACAATCATATCCTGAGTCCTGAGTTACAGACAGGATTGTGGGAAAAGTTTATATATCCTAATCTATTTGCTGGTCCACACATGGCTGCCACATATGTTCAGATACATGTACTTTACCCACCTATAGCACCTGTTCTTCTCTATGCATCCATGTTAATTGTTTAGCTTCATATACATACAATTATATGCTGACAAATCCAGGTTCTGCCGCTCGATACTGGAATACCTCTCTTGGCCTCCGTTTTGCAGCTGTGAAATAGAGATCATAATTGAACTTCTCAGAGTTGTTGTGAAGATCAAGTGAAATCATGTGTATAAAGAAAGATGTATATGTTAGATGATTATTATTATGGCTACACATCCATTACTCTTCCACACATATGATAACATCACTAGCTAATTAGCAATTGGTTCCCAAGTGTTGGATGACAAGTTTAAGAGTATTTTTATAGCTATTGACTTATACCCATCTACATATGTCTATACCTACAGGTACATACACCTTTCCTTCCAGCACTGCAAATAAACGTTTACTGTCTCTGTGTTTCTAACAACTATCTACACAAACACTATGGAGACACAGAATCTGTAACAGTGACATTCATACATACAATGTCCTCTCTTTATGTAAACGAGAGATGCTCTATTCCAGGTCCTCTGAGACTCAGATGCCAGGATGGGATTAAATGTGCAAGGATTTTATTAGAGCAAAAGCCTGTGAGGGAAATGGGGAGGGAGCCGAGGAAGGCTGGGAGAGCTGTCAGACTGTGATGCAATGCTGAGTGAAGGAAAGAGGGAAGGAAGCTTGGGTGGGATCGTCCCAGACAACCAGGCAGCATAAGGAAGCTTCGGCAAGGCCACTGGGAGTCCTTCAGCCTGTCAGCCCTCAGAGGAGTCCCCCGTCTCCCAGGAATAGGCCTCCCTTAGCATCCCTGTTCTGCTCAGTCACTGGCTAGGAGCAGCGTGGCCTCGGTGCAAAGCTGCCATGGGTGGCCATGCATTTCAGAGCAGTGCTAGGGTCCCTGATCCATTTCACCCGCTGTAGCTGGGATGCCGGGGAGGCCATTCTCATGGCCACCATATGAGGTGCTATCCATTCATCCATTTTTGTGTTTGATCCAAACACTCCAAATCTAATAAAACACAAAATCAGTTCAAACCTGGGGATCTGTGTCATCCTCTCTGCCACCATAGCTGTTCCAGACGGTGCCTCTGCTCAGGTTGTCCCTCAGGCTGGCACCTCAGGATGGCCAGAGCAGTGGCTGCCCATGAGCTTGGTTCATGCTCTGCCCGGGCATGCCTCAGGGAACACTGAATAAGCCTATTGCTGCTGCTCCCCCGCCACTTCTAGGATGGAGACTTCCCATCCAAGGATGGAGACACATACTCTTGACCTGTGTCTCCCCCCAAACCTCAGATCAGGCACAGGGTGAATGGGGGGCATCCCCTCCAGGATTCTGCACCGTGCCTCCCTCTGTCAGGGGCCCCTGACCTCCTTCATCCCGAGGTTGTTGCTCCAGCCCTGATCAGAGGACAAGGGATCTGGGGGTTCCATGTGAACCACCTTGTGCTCCAGGGCCGAGTTCCACTGATGAACTCACAGGGAGCCACCATGACCAAGCCCAGTACTGTACAGATGAAAGGCTTATTTATGTGAAACATATATCTGCAGAGGGAGCAATAAACTGCAAAGCAAAGTATGAAGGTTTGCAGCAAACGTTGTAAAGTTTTACATTCCTGAAAACTAGGGATAAAAGATAAAGCCATTTAAAGCAAAGTGGATAAAAGGGGCTTCCACACGACTGTAAAACGGCCTTATAATACTTAATTGCTAGTTTCTTATTACAACAGAGAGAGTCAAAATAGCCTTTAAAATACCCAGCACTGGAAATGAGAGGAGAGAGAGAAGAGGACAGGAGGGAGCAACCTACTAAAAGGAAGGTTTGCGTCCAAGCTTCCAAGAGTTCTCAGAATACAGACCACTCTCATTCATGTTAAGACTGCCCTGTCTGGCCAGGCAAGGTGGCTCACACCTGTAATCCCAGCACTTTGGGAGGCTGGAGCAGGTAGATCATGAGGTCAAGAGATCGAGACCATCCTGGCCAACATGGTGAAACCCTGTCTCTACTAAAAATGCAAAAATTAGCTGGGTGTGGTGGCACATGCCTGTAGTCCCAGCTACTCAGGAGGCTGAGACAGGAGAATCACTTGAACCTGGGAAGCGGAGGTTGCAGTGAGCCGGGGCCACTGCACTCCAGCCTGGCAACAGAGCGAGACTCTGTCTCAAAAAAACAAAAAATAAAAACTTCCTTGTTCCCCAGTACTGAAGGCAAGTCACTACCCAAATCTATCCTGCACATTGCCATCTGCCACAAAGGTGAGATCTGCCGGGGCTGCAGTCTCTTCTTCTGTACAACAAATGGGTTCGAGGTTCCTGCAGGCCCTTCCAGCTCCAATACTCAGGCATTATTCATTCAGTGCCTCCATATTCTAGCCACTGTGTTAGGGAGGCAGGGACACAGAGGGGTTAAGATTCTGAGAAAAGTGGGGAAGACAAACACTTAAATGGATCACTGGGGCTGGCACGCCTGCAATCTGCAGCACTTTGGGAGGCCAAGGTCAGGAGTTTAAGACCAGCCTGAGGTCAGGAGTTCGAGACCAGCCTGGCCAACATGGTGAAACCCCATCTCTGATAAAAATATAAAAATAAGCTGGGTGTGGTAGTACACACCTGTAGTCCCAGTTACTCAGGAGGCTGAGGCAGAAGAATTGTTTGAACCCAGGAGGCGGAGGTTGTAGTAAGCTGAGGCTGTACCACTGTGCTCCAGTCTAAGTGACAGAATGAGATTCTCTCTCAAAAAAACAAAAATTCATTGGAATGGTGTGTAGTAAGTCAGAACAGAAGTCTGTGTGGGCGTGATAAATTATCCACAGAAGAAGACATTGAGACTCCATGGAGGAGATGAAATCTGAGTTGAGTCTTGTACGCTGAGAAAGAACTTACCGCAATGACATTCTAGGTAGAGAAACTGGCATGTGTAAAGGCACATGATGGGAGTTTCCTAAGCGGTACAACTCCAGGGGCCCCATTCACATCAGAGTCTATATAAATGGTGCGCCCAGGCGTGTGCAGTGTACAACCTGTGCAACCTGACACAGCAGTGCTCTAAAGCTGGGGCCCCAAACACATGCAGGAGATGGTGATGCTGATCCCAAATCCCAGCATACACCACAGTAGACCTTTGGGGAAGGGCTTCCTATCTCACTCCTATTTCCCACTACCTCTCTGACATCGGGCCCCTCAGAGGGACTGCTGCTTAGATATGGCCTGGCCCCAGAAGGATTTTTGTTTCACTCTGAAACTCTGGGGAACCCCCGGGGAGATTTCAGGAAGCTCTGGAGAGACCCAAATCCATTTCCCCCTTTAGCAAAAGCAATTGTGCGTTCTCTTTACTCTGCAGGGGAGTATATGGGTTTCTCCTCTACAAATGGGATAATTATTGAAAAACAGACTTTTAAGACAATGGCTTATCTGGGGATCCCTTGTCAGCCCAGCCCCGGTTAGCCAACTTTCCACCCCACGAAGCATGTCCCCTCTGCCAGGAGCGCCCCTCCACCCACCCCACGTACAAAGACACCTCCTGGGTAAAGGTAGAGGGAGTGGCCAGAACCTTGTCCTTCTAACTGGGGAGGTGGGGGGTGAAGGTGAGGGAGAGGGGATTCCCTCAGAGCTCCTCCCTGCCTGCAGGCCAGGGCTCCTGACCCTCTCAGAGGCTGCTTCCTGTTCCAGAATCAGCCCATCCTTCTTCCTAGGGGAGGGGAGAACAGAGGCTGGGCTAGGTCTCCTCCTAGCTCTGCTGAGGACATGTGGCATTTGACCTGCGACCCCACAGGAAATTCTTCTGACCTGAGGCAAACTCAGGAGAAAAACCGCAACCCTGCGGTGGACAAAGGGCCTTGCTGGGACCTTTCCCCTCCTCCCCTCGCTGGAGGTCTCTTGACTCTAGGGGGCAGGTCAGAGAATCCCCAGAAATCAGAAGCTCACAGCCCAACCAGCTGGGGCTCTGGTCTCAGCTGAGGAAGAAGGGGAGAACCCGAGAGGCAGGGTGACCGCAAGCCCTGCGTGCCCGGAACAGCCCCGCTTGATGGCATTGTTCATGTGCAATTAGCAATGCACTTCTCTCCCAGGACAGAAACACTCCGGGTTGGATGATAACTTTTATGGTCATTCTAACCGGAAATGGACTTCAAGAGAACTCGCGCTACCACCGCCTTCATTAATTCTACAAACACTGAGCTTCTGCCCGGTGGTGCACTGGGCAGGACTGGATATCACTCTGAGTAAAATCCAGTCAAGCCCCTGCCACAGGGGATCATGGTTTTGGCAGACACAGCCCCAAACCCACTATAGCATAATGTGGAACTCCTGGGGGAAGAGGATTCATTTTCTTTCTTTTCTTTGTTTCAGACACGGTCTTATTCTGTTGCCCAGGCTGGAGTGCAGTGGTGGGATCACCGCTTACTGCAGCCCCAACCTCCGGCTCAACCCGTCCTCCCACCTTAGCCTACTGAGAAGCTGGGACTAGAAGCATGAGCCTAGCTATTTTTTTATTTTTTGTAGAGATGGTGTTTCACTATGTTGCCCAGGCTGGTCTCAAAGTCCTGGATTCAAGCAATGCACCCACCTCAGCCTCCCAAAGTGCTGGGATTACAGGTGTGAGCCACCACGCCCAGCCGATTCATTTTCTTAAGGGGTCTCAGAGAAGGTTCACTCTCGGCTGCCCCCACTCCTTTCTCCCTACTCAAACAGCAGTGATGGTGAGAGCTGAAGAGTAGCCCAGAGAAGTGTTTCAGATATGGTCTTCTCTTTGCGTGGCTCATGTCCCTGTTCCCAGCCCCAGTCCATTCATTGCTCACGAAATACAAAGTGTGGGCTGTGTGTCAAGCGCTGTGTGAGTGGAGAAGAGGGTGTAAAATATTTGCCTCCAGGAGTTACAGGCTGGGAGTCAGATACATGCCAAACAAATCACCCAACAATAAACGCATGGATTACAGTTACTGGGAGAGTAAGGATGAGGGAGAGGGCATTGAGAGAGCACATCCTGGCTGAGGACAAAGTAGGGAGAGAAATGCGCTGCTCACATTCAGGGAACTTTTAGGAGTGAACACCTCAAGGGAATTTTAAGCCCAAAGACAAGCCCATATGGATTTGAGTTTCATTAGTAAGAACCAGAAAAATGAGCCCTTGGGTGAAAAGGGTAAGGGGCTGGATGTGTTGGCCAAGAAGAAAGGATGGAGCACACAGAGATGGAGCCTGAGACCACGATTAGGTGTCACGCAGATGGAAAGGCAGGATTTTCTGGACCTGAAGCTAGGAAGGTCTCTAGAGGTCATCCTGTCCATCTCCTGCCTCTTAGGAGCAGTTTGGAAGGGATGGGTGTCTCTGTGAAAGGCTTCTGAGTGAATGATTCTACACCTATTCTGTGTTTAACACCTCTTGCTTCAAGAAGCCCTTACCACCATCTGGGACAGGAGCAGTGGGTCACGCCTGAAATCCCAGCACTTTGGGAGGCTGAGGCAGGTGGATCACTTGAGGTCAGGAGTTCAAGACCAGCCAGGCCATCAAGGTAAGACCCCCCATCTCTACCTAAAAATACAAAAATGAAAAAAATTAACCATGAGTGGTGGTACACACCTATAGTCTCAGCCACTTGGGAGGCTAGGGCACCAGAATTGCCTGAACCCAGGAGGCAGAGGTTGGAGTAAGGAGAGATCATGGCACTGCTCTCCAGCCTGGACAACAGAGCAAGACTGTCTCAAACAAACAAAAATCCTCACCACCAGCTAAAACCCTCATCTGCCCAGGAAGATGAGCAGATTCTGGGAGTAGGAGGAGGTAGGGAAGAGACAGGGACCATCTTTGGCCCGACGCTCTGTCTCCTGCCAGTCTGGTGTCCTGGACTCATTATCTCCATGATTCTGCTTTTCTATTCTCTTCTTCTAAAGTTATAAAGGGGCTGGGCACAGTGGTTCATGTCTGTAATCCCAGCACTTTGGGAGGCCAAGGCAGGCGGATCACTTGAGGCCAGGAGTTTGAGACCAGCCTAGCCAACATGGCAAAACCCTGTCTCTACTAAAAATACAAAAATGAGCCAGGTATGGTGGTGCTTGCGTGTAATCCCGGCTACTTGGAAGGATGAGACAGGAGAATTGCTTGAACCCGGAGGCAGAGGTTGTAGTGAGCCAAGACTGTGCCACTGCATTCCAGCGTGAGTGACAGGGCAAGACTCTGTCTAAAAAAAAAAGTTGTAAAGAAACTCAATATTCATCACCATAAAGTCATTACACAAATGACTAATAGAAAGGATTATTTCCTTTACAGCATTAATTCAACAGGCCTGTGATGAACCATACCTCAACTTTGCTGTGCGGGAAGCTTCTAGATTTATGCATAAGAGCAATAATAAAACCATAGTTAAAATTTGTCAACCATTTACTTTATGCCAGAACCTTTTCTTATTATTGGCTCCTTTAATCCTCACAACAATCCGTAAAGTAGTGCTTTTATGATGTCACCTTTACAGGTAAGGAAACAGGAAGTCAAGAAACTTGCCCAAGGTCTCAAGTTAGTAGATAGAATGATGGGCCCCCAAAGATGCCCACTTCCCAATCCTTAGAACGTGTGATTATGTTATGGTGCAAGATGAAAGGGACTTTGTAGTATAATTAATTTAAGAATCTTGAGTTAAGATTATTTAAAATTATCTAGGCGAGCCCATTATCATCACAAAGGTTTTTATAAAGGAAAAATGGACTTAGGAGAGTCAGAGAACGAGATGTGACAAAGCAAAGCAGAGAAGCAGAGATGAGATGCACTCACAGAGAGAGAGAGAGAGAGAGGGAGAGAGAGGGAGGGAGAGAGGTGAGGTACGGTACTGAGTGCCTGGCTTTCAAGCTGAAGAAAGGGACTGTGAACCAAGGAATACAGGTGCAGTGGCTTGCATCTGGAATCTGGGAAAAGCAAGGAGACAGATTCTCTCCTAGATTTTCCAGAAGGAACACAGCCCTGTCAATCCGTGTGTTGGACTTCCGACCACCAGAACTGTACAATAACCAATTTGTATTTGACATTGGTGACTCGTTACGGCAGCAACAGGAAACTAGTCCGCACAGCTAGCAGGGCAACAGCACCCGCCACGGGATGCGTGAGGCAATCACGTCACAGTACCCTACTTAGAACCAGCTTCCTCCCTCCAGTCCATTCCCTGGAGCCCCTGGGTGAGCGAGCATCTCCCAGGGTGGCGTCCTCCCATCTCCCAGCGTGGCTCCTGCTCTGGGTAGCACCTCACTCTTGGCCCCCTCATTTCCTAGGGCCATTGAGGGGTGCCTCAGAGCCAGTGTGGGATGGGCTGGAGTTGGGGCTTTAAAGACATGGGCAGAAGAAAAAGAGCGTCCTCCATAGCCTGTGTATACATGGGTTTTGGGTAAAACACCATTCTTTGCCATCAGGCATCAATATCTTCATCACAAGAGCAGGAAGGTGGAGCTGAGGGTGAGGTCTAGGCTTGAGTATATAAGTAGGAGGCTGAGTTGCTCGGGGATCTGCATGGGTACAGGTGTGCCATGGGGTGGGGGCTGGGGGCCGGCCTCTGCCAGAGCATCAGAACAGAGTAAAAGCACTCCAAAGCACTCTCGAGCACAGTCCTTAATGTGGTCCAAAGGAAAGTATTGGCCTTGAAGGAAGGGGGCTTCAAAGGTCCCTGGAGAGGGATGAGGGTTTTATTTTGAGGCTGGGGGAGGGAAGGGGGCAACTTAATGTTTCATAAAGGCCCCTCCATAGAATTTCTGGACTTTGCTGCCACCTTGTGGAACACATTTAGAAGGCAGGGTTGTGGCCGCCCCTGGCCAAAGATTGACATTTCACTGGGGCCTTAAAGATGGATACTACTTCTTAGGTTCTGTATAGTACATATGCATTGATTTACAAATAAATGATTTATTAAGGGATTTTTAAAAAGATGGACATTTCTTTCTCATTGTAAGTGGGGTTTTCCTAGGCACATCGTAGTGAATTCCCAGGCTCTCCCAGTCCCGCCTGTCATACTCACGATGTGTCTCTCTCTGCCAAGAGTTTAGCTCTTTGCAGATACAGGGACACAGGAGATGGCATTGCATAGGAGAGACCCAGAAAAATGTGCCCGTATCACATAGGCTTTCCCAGAGCAGGAACCCAATACTGTGGTTTTAGGGGGGAACTTGGTGCAAAGTAGCTCTGGATATGCAGGGGCGAAGGAGAGAAGATGGCAATGGGAAAAAAGAGCCAGGAAGGTGTTGGACACAGAGGTCTGGATTCAGCCTGGTAGGGACGGGCGCTTTAGCCCCCTCTGGGCTTCTGCTGAGTGACCAGTTCTTCCACCCTGCTCATCTGTAAAATGGGGACATGAAGGAGAAAGGTTTCTCACCCATTCAGAATGAGATGTGGGCCGTCTGAGCAGTGCCGATACACCACTAGTCATCTCACCACAGCCTCATGATTTCCCTGGACTTTTGCCCTATATTGGGAGCACGGTTCCCACCACGCCTATGAGCCAGTTACATTTTACAGTCTCCTCACCTGTAAAATGATTCCCATTTTACAGGTGAGGAGACTGAAGCACAGAGCAGCTAAGTGCTTGTCCAGGGTTTCAGAGCTAGCCTTTGTTGGGGCCAGATTTCAACTTGTGGATCTCCCTGTCCACACGGCACTCTTACGCTGCCCTCAATCAGTTAGTTTCCAAAAAGGAATGGGAGTGGCCAGGCTACAGGTGTGCCAACTTTAGGAACCTCCCAGCTGGAACTCTGATAGGAAACGGAGGCAGAGCTTTCTTCCTCCTCTTCTGCCCCTTCCCAACCTTAATAGATAAAGGTCTTTTTTTTTAAGGTTTCTAGAAAATGAGATTCCAATCCTTCCCTTTCCACTCCCAACCTAATTAATGTTAGTAAAGGCATTATCAGAAATTTATTCTTACAGTCTAACCTCCATGCCTCCAGATAAAGGAAGAAACTATAGATTAGGCTTCTATTTCAGAGAGGGATATTCTTGGTCTTTAAACCCAGGGTTTAATTCTCTAACCATGACAGTCAGAGCTGGCCAATCTCAGGCCTCAGTGGGATCGCTTAAATTATAGAGGACCAAGTTAGAAAAAAGAAAAAAAAATACCCGACTCCCAGCGCTGATACTGCAGCTGATAATTAATTATCTGCTGTTTGTGTGCACTGGTAGGGCTCCCCCAACCTCTCACTGATCAGGGTGCACAGTGTGGCCGGGGAAGAAGGCCAGCGAGTTGGCGTCAGGTCAAGACAATTGTGTGGGGACCATCCAGAACCCTCTCGACTTCATCCTCCCCCCTCCACCCTTCCACTCCCCTCCAATCAAGGGAGGAGCTGCCCTCTCTTGCCCACCTCTCCTCCCCAAACATTTGGGAGGGAGGAGAGAGAGGGAGTGATTAGCACAGGGCATTGTCCCTGGATAATGGGCCCCAGCTGCTGCATGAAAGACAAGACAAAGCGCCTGGCGGCTCCACACCCATTATCCCCTCGTTAAATCTCTGTTATTAGATTAGATTCAAAATGTATTGATTCAGAGGCTGGGGGGAGCGGGGGAGGGAGGAGGACCTGGCTGGTGAATGCTGAACCACACCTCTCTGCAAGCTCTTCCTCCCCCTCCTTCACCCAACCAGGCAACTTTTCTGCCTCGTGTTCTCTCAAAGGAATCTCCCCTGTGCCCATAACCTGGCCTCTGAGTGCAGCCACTCTGCCTGGACATTCAGAAAACCACTGAATGTCCACTCCTGGGAGGTGCCCTTGAGATCCTCGAGGCCAGGTTGCCAACATCCAGAGGAAAGGCAGCCTCTTTTCCAGGACGGCAGGACACAGACTCCATGGCTTTGAAGCAGCGCCAGTTGCAAACTCACAGAGGGTTTCAGGCTGGGCACTTTCAGCACCTTTGTTGCAATCTTTTTAGTAGAAATGACATCACTGGGAAACGGGGTAAAAGGGAAAATGAGATGAGAACTGAGAGTATTTGTAGGCGAATAGAGAAGGCCACAGGAGAGAAGATGGGCAAGAGAATCGGCAAGCTTCCCAGAAGCACATATAAAGACGTGAGTGTTTCTGATCTCCTCTCTGCTAGGATAGAATGAGAGGCAACTGGCTAAAGTGGCAAGAGGAGGGGAGGAAGCAGCTTCCAGGAGGTATAACAGGTGGGAAGGAAATTCTGGGTGTTCTCATACCCCAGATAGAGCAAAGGTCTCCTTGAGAGAAGACCAAGATTGGTTCTGATGAACAGGAGTTAGTGCACTGGGGGGTTCTCTGGCCCTGGGCCTCAGTTTCTCATACCTAGGCAGCACAGCCCACATGCCAGATGGATGAGCTGATCGGATGTAGCTACTGGAGCAGAACATGTTACATGTGGCGGCTCATTCTCGAGGTGGTTAATTGGCTGCTTCGATGCTGGGCTCTGTCACCCCATTGATTGTGGGTGAAGGGTGGGGGGAGGGAGATGGAGAATCAATGGGATGATTAGTGTCTTACTAGCTTTCTGGTTGGACACTTTGCCAATAGCCACCCATTTACTGACCAGTGATGCATTGACAGTGCCAGACTGTTCACCTTCCTATCCCTCTGGCCTGAGACACGAGAATCACCAAACAGCATGGCTGGTCCAAGCAAGTTCTAGCAGAATGGAGCAGCTTTTGGTTCTAATACCAGGCTCCAACATATGGGCAGCAGGGGCATCCCAAGAGATAAATGATGAACACTCCCTATCTTTAGCCCAGTCTCTGCTCAGCAGGAGACAATAATTGTGAGGGCCAATCCCCAGCTTCACAATCTCTTGCTTTTTGCTGGGAGACCCTAATCTCTATCCATCAACAAAGCAAAAATAAATATACAATTTCTAACGAATCCCTGGTAACGGAAATCAAAAGCACATATGTCTAGGGTGGAAGTATCAGATGAAACTTTATTCCTAGTTCATCTTAGGAGCAACCAGCCAGTTAGACAGTATTCAATGAGTTCTTTCTGCATGCTGAGGAATCTGGAGTGAGAAACTGAGAGAAGCTAAACCAGATAAGCCCCCTTCGTCAGCCCCTTCCTCAAGCTCTTTCAGACATGAAGCTCCAAAGGTCCTATGGTTTTGCCCTCTACTCAGCCTCCTGGATGGATTACAAACTAGAATTACAGAGTTTATGGTCAAGGGAATATATAGTTTCACGTTTCCCATACTGAGTCCTTTATAGTTGGGTGACCTGGACCAACTGAAGAGGCAGTGAAAATGTTAAAGGATTCATTCCAGATATTCCTTTTGAGTCCTCTCCCTTTAGCCTGGAAGCATTTAATCCCTCTCCACCATGCCTTCCTCAGAGTGACAGGCAACCCAAGATAGGGAGAAGGGCAAGGCTGGAATGAGACTGGGAAAACCAAGGAAAGCCTCATCCATACATTGCAGAGACTAAGACAGGTCTTTCTTGGTGGGGTCTCACATTCTTTTTCTCTGACTACTTATTAGGTTGATGAAGCAATGGGGTTGGGTGTTCCTCAGCATGTCTTAAAATCTGATGTCTGGAAGAGGGAACCAGGATATGAGAAATAAGATCAAAGGTCATTCTTCTGATGATCCTTCTGGCCCTGCTTTCTGGTGGATGTGTCATTCTGGCCCTGTTTTCTGGTGGATGTGCCAGGTGCTGACTGATGACAGTTCTCAAAGGAGATAAGAAATCCAGGCTGGATGTGGTGGCTCACATTTGTAATCCCAGCACTTTGGGAGGCTGAGGAGGGTAGATCACGAGGTCAGGAGATTGAGACCATCCTGGCCAACATGGTAAATCTGTCTCTATGAAAAATTTTAAAATTAGCTGTTTGTGGTGCTGAGCCCCTATAGTCCCAGTTACTCAGGAGGCTGAGACAGGAGAATAGCTTGAACCTGGGAGGCAGAGGTTGCAGTGAACAGAGGTGCAGAGGTTGCAGTCGCACCACTGCACTCCAGCCTGGTGACAGAGTGATGCTCCGTCTCAAAAAGAAAGAGAGATAGAGAGAGAAAGAGATAGAGAGAGAAAGAGAGAGAGAAAAGAAAGAAAGAAAGACAGAAAGAAAGAAAGAAAGAAAGAGAGAGAGAGAGAAAGAAAGAAAGAAAGAGAGAAAGAAAGAAGAGAAAAAAAGAGAGAAGAAAAAATAAAAGAAGAGAGAAAAAAGAAATCCAAGCCTTGGCTTTCTTGGTGTTTCCCAAACACCAAACCAACTGGTGCTGACCATGGTGCTGAAGCTTCCATGTCTGTTCCGTTGCAGTATTCAGTTACAGGGAGAGAGCTTGCTCTCACCTTCACTGAGAGATCATGATCCCAGGTAACAGGGTTGTATGGACCCTTCCAACATCATTCCACGTGGGTTGCAGAGCCAAGATTCCCCCTCTCTTCTCTCCAATGCTAAGTGTTCATGGTCCTGACCCTCATACCTTAAATCCAACCTCCTAGTGTTTCTTCTTCATAACATCTACTTAAAGTATTAAGAGTAACTCACATAACTGCAAACCCACTATCTAATTTAAGTTAAAAAACCAATATGACTGAAATCTCTGTACAACCCTCCTTAGTCTCATCCTCCACTCATTTTCCAGATCATAATATCACGAAGTTGGTGTTTATCTTTGCTGTGCAAATGCTTTTCAACCTATTTGTCACCTCCCAGTTTTCTGGGCCTGGAGGCACTAAACAACTGAAATTACACAAAATTTCCTAAGTCATTTTTTATCACTAACTGTAAATCTCTCTCTCTCTCTTTTTTTTTTTTTTTTTCTGATACAGAGTCTAGCTCTGTCACCCAGGATGGAGTGTAGTGATTCTCCTGCCTCAGCCTCCTGAGTAGCTGGGATTACAGGCATGCACCACCATGCCTGAATAATTTTTTTATTTTTTGTGGGGGGTAGAGATGGGGTTTCACCATGTTGGCTGGTCTCAAACTCCTGACCTCCAGTGATCTGCCTGTCTTGGCCTCCCAAAGTGCTGGGATCAACTAACTGTAAATCTGTTTTTCTAACCATCCAACCTCTTCCCAAAGCTGCTTATAAATGGTTGAAAAGAGAGTTTAGGGCTTCACTGCATTTTATTCTTCCCACTTCTACCATCTGATGGGGGATGAGTGTTCAGGGAAGTGGTCACAAGTGAGGCGAAGATAGAGACATTAGAGGTTAAAGAAGCCTAGCACAGTGTTATCAGGCCTGTGTAGTAGAGAGTTGCTTTTGCCTTCAACCTAAAAGCAAAGTTGTGGGAGATGAGCAGAATTCCAAAGTCCCTTATTCAGGGAAGGGTCAGTGGGGAAATGGCTTGATACATACACAAATAGAGTGGACGAAGGGAGTGCCCGAGTTTCTCCTGATCAAAGAGAGCATGTTTTAAAGCCATGGTGAGCAGCTGGGAGTGGGGCAAGGGTGTAAGTGTCTTGAACACCCAGCTTTTGAGGGAAGGATTCCGACCTTGGCTTGGGATTGCTGAGATGAATTGGCATAGGAAACGGCATGGGAATGTGCCTGTGTCTTAAAAACGTCCCTGGCATTCCCTGGGCCCTGAGAAACCTAAGCAGAAATCCTTTGTCCCTACCTAACCAGGCCCGTACCTGCTCCCCCACTGAGCTGTTCCCACTCAAGCATACTGCCAGATGGACCAGAGTGTAACCAGGGTGATGCTGTAGGCCAGCACTGCCAGCAGGTAGATGCGGAACAGCAGCTTGTCCAGCACAGAGCCCACATGCAGCCAGTCTCGGGCCACCTCTCGGATCTCATCCCGCTTCTCCAGGAAGTGCCGGATGGAGGACAGCTCTTGTAGCAACCCAGATACTGCCAGTGAGGCCTCCCGAGGTGGTGGGGGTGGGCCGCATCTGTTCCGTGGGCTCTTCTCCAAGTCCTGGGGTCCTCCCACGTGGCTGCAGTGGTTTCCCATGGCTGGAAGAAGGGCAAAGCATTGGCAAGAGAGAGAGGCCCCGGGTGGTGACCTGAACACCGTCCCTTATGCTTCTATAGCCTGCAAGTTTTTGCAACAAATAACTTTTCTTTTTACTCACTCTGTTGCCCAGGCTGGAAGGCAGTGGTGCTATCTTGGTTTACTGCAACCTCTGCCTCCTCAGTTCAAGCAGTTGTCCTGCCTCAGCCTCTCAAGTAGCTGGGATTACAGGCACATGCCACTACACCTGGCAAATTCTTTTTTTTTCAGTAGAGACAGGGTTTCACCGTGTTGGCCAGGCTGCTCTCAAACTCCTGACCTCAAGTGATCTGCCTACCTTGGCCTCCCACGTTGCTGGGATTACAGGCATGAGCCACTGCACCCGGCCAGGAACAACCTCAAGCATAAAAAGTATAAAGATAAACTTACATAACTGCAAACCACCATCCAACTTAAATTAAAAAATCAGTGTGACTGAGGGTCTCCCTATACCCCTCCTTAGGCACATCCTCCACCCCCTTCCAGATCACTAATATCACGAAATATCCTTCCTGTACATTGCTTTTCAACCTGTGGGCTTTCCTCAACAATCTCATCATTTAGGCCTCAAAAGAGAGGCACAGTAGAAATTATTACTATTTCCTTTTTTTTTTTTCTTTGAGACTGAGTCTTGCTCTGTCACCCAGGCTGGAAGGCAGTGGCTCAATCTTGGCCACTCGCTGGGATTAGAGGCATGAGCCACTGCACCTTGCCGACTATTCGCACTTTTTATATGGTGGTGCTGAAGCTGAGAGAGGTTAGGTGACTAGCCTGTGGTCACATACTTGGAGGATCGTTTAATGGTGAGACCACCAAGGCCCAGGTATCTGGACTCTTGAGGGGGAGCAGCAGGCTGGAAGGCACTGCCCTCATTCATGATTTCAGGTCCTAGACCAGGAAATACACCTGCAGATGTGGCTTCCTTCACCAAGGGAAATCAGGCATTAGGCTGGCAGACTAGTTCACTAGAACTTGATGAGATGTTCTTACAAAAATCTCATGTAAAAGGGCTGGCCCTAGCCAGGAGGAAGAACAAAGGGGAGAGGAGTGGAGAGGAGTAGTTAAAAACAGAAGCTTAGAGTGATATGGGCCTGGGTTCTACCAGTTCCTGGCTCCATGATTTAGGACAAGCTAACTTCTCTATACCCCTGCTTTCTTATTTGAAAAATGAGGATGAGAATCCTCTTGGATTGTCATGAGTATTACGTGTGATCATGTAGACAAAGTGCTTTGCACATGGCTGGCACAAAATGTTCAGTGAATTAACCAACAAACTAACCACCACCACCAACAACAAATCATAGCCATAACAATTCCTCAGGAGGCATGAACTCCACATTAAATGTCTCTCGGCCTCATAGATGTTTAAAATTCTAAGGAACCTGTGTTAAACAACAAACATGTATTTGTTGTTTTAATTTTTGTTTTTGAGACAGGGTCTTACTCTGTCTCCCAGGTGGGGTGCGGTGATGTGATCACAGCTCCCTGCAGTCTCGACCTCCTGGGCTCAAGTGATCCACTCCAGCCTCCTGAAGTAGCTAGGACCACAGGAGTGTACCACCATGCCCAGCTAACTTTTTAACAAAATTTAGTAGAGATGAGGTCTCACTATGTTGGCCAGGCTGGTCTTGAACTCCTGGGCTCAAGTGATCCTCCCACCTTAGCCTCCGAAAGTGCCGGGATTGTAGGGATGAGCCACCATGTCCTGCTTCCAGCTGTTTAGAATAAGAGTTTTCAAAATCCCAGTAGCAGTATTTAACCGTGTGAGACAAGGAGACCAATAATTGCCTAAGGGGCATCCATTTGACCTCACTTATGGGTCCATCCGCTAGAGAGGCCGCTCAGCCCAGAGGACTCATCTCCTGACATGCTCAGCCTCTGGGACTCTTACCCTCTTTGTCCACACCCAAGGTGAGGTTATGTAAATGAAGGAAGGGTCTGGACTGACACTTTTGGCTGAAGGCTGCCACCTCTCAATAAGGCTGCCCCCTCTCAATAAGGCTGCCCCCTCTCAATAAGGCAGGGCATGGGGTGCCATGTGCAGTACAGCACCTCCTTAGCAGGCCACACCCTCCAGAGACTTTCCATGACGTCCAGGCCAGAAGCGGCCCCTCTGTGTGGACTCTTCCCTTCTATTTCTCACCTGAGCAGTCAGCAGTCTTGGTGGCTTGGGAGGTGGCTGGGGGCCTATGGGAAGTCGACTGCTCCCGCAGACAAAGTAGCCAGGCGATTCTCTCCAGAACCAGGTGACGCAGCCAGGCAGGCACAGGCTGCTGAAGATCTTGCTTGTGCACCAGCCTCATGATGAAGATGGTCTCGGCCAAACTTATTACCAGCAGAGCCATGCACACCACAAAGTAGACACCTGTGCAGCCCAGGGCAGAGACAAGAGACACACACAGGAGGTGGGAGGGGGCCAATTTCTCCCCAGACTGAGCTCTGCTGCCAGGAGAGGACTTACCAATGAGAGGAGTGCCGATGGCAGTGGCCGGGAGCGTGTCAGAAACGATGATCAGGAAGACCGAGTAGCCCAGGAGCAGTGTGATCTTGAAGGAGACCCTCTCGCCACTGTTGGGGGGCAGGTAGAAGCCCACGATGTCCATAACCATGAGGAAGATGCTGGGCAACAGCAGGCCGACCACATAGAAAAGGGGCCGCCGGCGGATGACCACCTGGGACCAGGAGAGGAGTTTTTGGGAAGCCTGGGGCAGACAGGCTCTGCAGAACAAGCCCACAAGCTCAGATCCCCTTGCTTTATGGGGCTTCCAACCTGGATTGCTCGGAGAAGAAAGCAATACCCTGCCTCTCAATCCAGGCTGTGGCTGTTTAGAATAAGTAAGGGAGATTCTGTGGAGTTTCCCTATCTACTTCACTGAAGTTCCAGATGTGTGCAACCCTGGGGTTAGAAAAGGGCTACATGCTTCCTTAAGTCTACCTGGGTGTGAAGGTCTACCATCCACTCCCACTCACGTAGAACTTCATTTCTGCATAGCAGTGACTGCTTTCCATGCTGAACTCCCGAAAGTAGGGCAGCACACCCAGCAACTCCCACTCTCCCTGGTTCATGAAGACACTCTTGTCGAATTTCACCTTTTCTGGAGAGCGCCACAAAGAGATGTTGATGTCCTGGACTGAGAGAGAATAAAGCAAGCCAGCTTTGGAATTTAGTGCCCAGAGCCTGCCAGACCGTGTGATGACGGGACACAGGTGGGCGGCAACCAAGGGGAGCTGATATCTGACGGTCCAGCCTCAGCCTCAGCATATCACCTTCAGCCTCAGTGTCCTCAGCTATGAAATAAGGTACTCATTATACCTATTTCACAGGGCCTCACTGAGGGCAGATGAAGTCTTAAGTGAAAACACATGGTGCAAAGAACCACGCAAACCATTCATTAGAAAGCTCTCTCTCTTCACACACACACACACACACACACACACACACACACACACCCCCCTTCCAAACACCTTTCTAAGTTTCCCTGTTACAATTACTCATTGCGAAAATGAACAAAAGTCAACATTCTTCACCTTTGCCTTGATGGAACTGCCTGTCTTTCAAAGTGAATTAGGAAAATAAGCAAAATCTTCACTTAATAGATTGCCATTCCACTTTTCAGTATCTGCAGCAGAGGCATATACACCAGGAAGGACAGGAGTATCCATTGTAGCAAAATATTAGAAAATATTGAAATATCCATCAATCGGGAAAATGCTTAAAAAGCTGGATGCGACCAAAATCATTAGATGCTTGCATTGGTGGTAGTGGTGAGCACAGCTGCCTTCCAAAATCATGAGCTATTTTATAGCAGCTAGAATTTTTAAGGAAGACCTAAATATGCATGAACTTAAAAAAATATCCAAGGTCTATTGTTGAGTAAAAAGAATCAAGTAGTAGCATATAATAATATATACTGATATGTTTATGTAAAATAAGAACACATAAAGCAATTTCCACGTGCTTTCCATAGATGTGCATGTGTGTGCGTATATATGCACACATGTATGTGTGCATGTAAATGTGTAGAGAAGGATCTGGAAAAATATATTGTGCTAGATGAAGTTTCTACCGGTAAAAGTGGTTAACTCTTGCTGAAGTTTGGGATTGAGGGTAGAAGTCAAAGGAAACATTAGCCTTATCTGTAGTTCTGGTTTTGGTCAAGACAGTCATGCATCACCGTCATAACTTAAGTTTAGGGTAATGAATACATCAGAAGAGAAGTGGGGGATGCCTTCTTGCAGCAGGGTGGTGTGCACTTCACTAGCCCTCTACTGAGCCCTTAGCTAGCATTCATCCGCTCGGTAACACTTGCTGGGCACCTTCCTCTGTGCCAGGCCCTGTGCTAGGGATCTAAAGATGGGCAAGAAATCATATCCCTGCCCTTTCTAAGTTTTTTTACTTTTTATTTTTCTTTCTTTTACTTTTTCTTTTTTTTTTTTTTT
>NW_016107343.1:1732359-1764937 GCF_001604975.1 Cebus imitator | reverse complement strand
GCCCGCCTCGGCCTCCCAAAGTGCTGGGATTATAGGCATGAACTTTTTATTTTTATAGGGTCTCACTATGTTGCCAAGACTGGCCTCAAACTCCTGGGCTGAAGCAATCCTCCTTCCTTGGCCTCCCAAAGGGCTGGGACTACATTTGTGAGCCACTGCGCCCACTCCTTTCTAAGTTTATATCTAGGAGGGAAGTACACATTGAACAAGTACTTACAAGGGTCATAGAGGTGGGAGGAGACCAGGATGCTATAATTTGGGCAACAAGGATGGCCCAGTCCAGGGGATGAGAGGGGAAAATGAGGCGCTTATACTTATTCTGCCATCAGAAGGGTGAGTAGAGGGTTGGCCAGGCTAGGTGTGGTTGAGAGGAGCAGGTGTGGGGCAGGATGGGAGAGGGAGGAAAGGGCCAGGTAGCCTAGGAGAGGAAACAACATGTGATAAAGGGAAAGAATATGAGAGTTTGGGGCTAGAAAGGAAAGCAGCTGGACAGGAGCAGAGCTCCGGGGAGCAGATGAGCCTGGAGCAGCAGGCTGTGGCAGAGTCAGCTCAAGAGGGTGGATTGTGTTCCAGGATATGCCATCAAGGGGTTTTAAGTTACACGGTCAGATTTGCATCTTGCTAAAATCTCACTGGCTGCTGTGAAATCACGAATGAAGGGGGACACAAATGCATAGAGAAATCAGGTAGGAGGCTAAAGCAGAAACCTAGGCAGAGGACGAGGGTGGCTTGCATGGAGGTGAAGGGAAATAAATGGATCTGAGAGATGCTTAGTGCCAGATCCTGTTGGAGATATTGGAAAAAGTTGTCCCTTACTGAGCATCTTGCAGTCAGTTCACACTCTCATTGAATCCTCACAGCAACAGAGGGGCAGCAAGAGCAACAGATTCACCTCATGCAGAGGATGAGGACGCAGAGGCCCAGGACATCAAGAAAATAAGTGGTGAGCAGGCTGGATACGCAAGAAGGCACCCTGGGAAGCACTCCTAGCTCAGGTGTCCCTGGGGTGCCCCAACCTCCACCCCTGCCCCGGCAAAGCCCACATACTCACTGGTGTGCAGCCAGCTGGTGAAGGTCAGCGAGCAGTTCTGGACGTCGAAGGGGAAGTTGTAGATGTCGAGGCTACAGGCAGTCACTACCTGGAGGGGCTTGTAGTTCTGAACTTCGCCTTGATGCTGAACATATACGTATGGGATATTTGGAGACTTCCCCACGTCCACGCTGGCCGGGGAAAAGGGGTCAGTTTGAGAGCTCAAGAGGCAGGGCAAGCCCTGGGAGCCTGAAGATCTTGGAACAACTGGGCAGGGAACGAAGTGGGAGGTGTCTAGACAGCATGACAACCTGAATGTTTTGTCTGGCCCTGGTTTTTCCAACCTTCCTAGCTTCCTGACTTGCTGTTGTCAAGGCTATTTTTTAAGCAGTAATGGGCATTTCTCCTATATTCCCCTGGCTCCTGGCCACACAAGGCAGGGAGGAAAACCCATGGGCCCAAAAGCCAGGGACAGTAAGGAGCATGCCCAGCAGCCCCTACCCGTCACTGCCCCAGGCTGGGCAAAGCTTGGCTCCCAGGATTGTCAGCCCTGTGGGACAAGGCAGGCTTGGTGAAAGAACAGGATCTGTGTCTTGTCCCATCCTGACTCTGGGCTTCTCTTTGCTTCCCACACCTAGAAGTCCTTTGAAATGAGGACAATCATTTCTGGAGGAAAAGGAGCTAGAGAAATGGATAGGAATTGGGGAAAGCCAGAAAAGACCCATAAAACCACGTCCCACTCTCGTAGCTGATCTTGAAGTGGTAGGCCCTCCTGAGTGACCACCACGGCATGGGGGCGGGCTGAGCCCAGGGTGCTAAGCCTTCAGCCTTCTGTGAGATCAGGATGAGGGATGAGATGTCAAGACTAAGGCCACTTCCCTATTGAAACTGGAGATCCAGCAGAAACTGGGATTTCCCAGAGCCCTCCAGCCTGAGCTATGCAAGGGATGGAGCGTGGTCACGGTCAACTGCCTCCCTTGGAAAAATGTCAGTGGCACCCCCTGGAGTTGGACAATGCAGTGGGTATGGGTGGAGGATGGCCGATCCCACCTGTCACCTTCCCTTTTCCGTCTGTCTCCCCAGCCATCTTCCCTGCCCTTGAATTCTGAAGTCCAGTTGGTGGGCCCTGAATGACCCTGCCAGATGGGGAGGAGGAATGTTGGCTGGGGCCAAGTGGGACTGACTGTGTTTGGCTGCCAGGAATAAAGCCTGGTGGGACCCACTTCACATTGGAGGAGCAATCTATGGCCTGCGTGTACATGTGTGACTTGGGAGGTCTAAGCATGTCTTCCACGCTCCTTTGGGGCCAGAAGCGGCAGCCACTATCAGTGCTCCATTTTTGGGGAAACATTTACTGTCTCCTTTAAAAGTGCAGCTGTCCCATTAGGCTATTATAACTCAGTGTGAATTCATTCACTGGTTTCTTTCCCCATGGCAGGGACCCTTGGACTAAGAAGTACGAAATGTCAGTATCAAGCACAGAAAAGGAGGAGTTTTCAAAAAGAGAACAACAGAAAAAGGTGGGGGGAAGGCAAAGGAATCTGGGCTCACACCAGTTTTATCTACAGTCTGCAATTCTTGGAGGGACCATCTCAGATGCAACGGTGGCAATCTTGTCTCCCTGTCCCTAGGCTTCTCCAGCCCCTAAGCCACCCAGCCACCCCACAACTGATGACGGTACTCACAACTCATTGATGAGAATGTCCGGGACCCAGATGCTCTCCGTGGGGATGGACAACTTGGTGATATTGTCAAAGTCCTCAGGGTTCCACTGGAGAAACTCATCAGTCCAGTACTAGGGGAGGAGCAGGGATGGTCACGGGCAGCCCCCTCCATCTCCAGTGAGAGTTGCCTGCAACTCAGGCAGACTTCACCCTCAGTTCCCAGGCAACAGGTGGGCATCTTCCTGGGAAAAGTGGGTGTCAGTGGCACCCAAATCCCTCAGCAGTAACTGAGAGTCCCCTGACCTCTTCATTTACACTCTGCCTACACACATAACAACTCAGACAGATGCAGCCTTGGCCCGGGAAGGAAGTCAGTCATTTCCAATGCCGTGAGTCCCCCCTCTGCCAGCTGAGAATTTCAAACAAATAACTTCTTGGATCTTGGTCTCAACATATTTATATGGAGATGATAACATCTGCTTCACAGGGTGGAGATGGCTCTTGTTAAGTTTTGATTAATGTATTCTCCATTTTCATGCCAGGAGGGCCAGTCTAAAATGTAAATTTGATCGTGTCACTCCCTTGCTTAAAATCCTTGAGGGATGTCCCATTGCCTTTAGGATAAAGTTGAACTTCACAGCCAACAGGCTGATATAATCTGGTCTCCGCTATCTCTGTAGCCTTGTGTTTTGGCCATGCCTGTCTGTGACTTCTACACTGCAGCCGTATGCGATGAAACACTGCTGGAGCCTCCACGTCTCTGCCTACCCTGCTCCCTCTCCCCAGTCTTCTTTACCAAGGGACATTTTTCTCATCCTTCTGGACTGAGCCAAGGCATCTGTCTGATCCCTTCTCCAGGACACCGCCCATGACCCCCGCCCCCCAGGTTGGGTGGCATGTGCCTCCTCTGTGCTCCCATGGTTAGCAGCTTGTCCTTGCCCCATTGGAGTGACTGTCTTGTTGCATTTCAGTTGTCAGTACCTGTGTCTGGTCTGTAAGCTCATGATGGGCAGAGCCTCAGTCTAGCTTGTGTCTCTAACTCCAGTCTCTTTGCACCGTTGCTGGTACCTGTAGACTGCCATTCCCTCACTGCCGATGCAAGCAACTGGGGCAGACAAGTGGCCCTAGAGCTGCAGAGGTGGGAGCTTGGCTGGATGTCCCCACAAAGGAGCTCCAGGCTGCCTGTGCTTGTTTGGGTCCCTTCCCTTTGTGTGCTGCAGTAAGGGATCCCTCTGTGAGGCAGGGGTGGAGAAGTACCTCAGGGATCAGCATTCTAGCCTCTTCCTCCACCCCACGCCCTGTCCCATGACTGGTGGTGGTGATGGATGTGCCATGAGCCATGGGGAGGGATAACAGAGACCCACTTATGCCTACTGTGTCCCCGGAGCCTCTTGGCTGTGACCTCTGTGAGCTGTCCTCATGCTCCTGCCTCTGTGCACTCAGCCACTTTAGTTTCCCCTCTGCTCTGATTTCTCCCCAACAACCCAGGGGCGTCCAGAGCTGGACCCCTGGATAGTGGCCCCGACTCTTTTCCTCCCCCACCCCAGCTTGAAGCCAGGATTCCTGCCAAGCTGCAGCCACATCCATACACAGGGGCCGACCCAGGCCCATCAGAAGCTCAAAGAGTAGGGAAACAGCTGAGGATGTGGGGACTAAGTGGATGGAACAAACCATCCTGTTTCAATCACCCAATTTGGTTGCTTTCCAATTTGGCTAGGAAAGAACGAAGGCAGAACAGTCTAGCAAATAGAGCTGGCTGAGAGTTAAGAGCTCCCTTCAACAGAGGCTGGACAAGCCATAGTTTGGGGTGCTTTGAAGAACTTCAGAAGCCAGAGGGGGTTTGGAGGGTTTCTCCTCCACCAACTTTAAGCCTCCTTCCACTCTCAGACCTGAGATGAGATTTCACACTCCTGGATCTCAGGCTGAGGGTGCCTCTGAGCCTCTCCCCTCACCTTCCCTCACCAAGGCCAAGGCCGAGGCCAAGGCCGCTGAGACTCCTTCCTGGGAGGAGGGGTCCCTATTCCAAGGAACGGGGATGGGGAGGCACAGGTCTCCTCACCTGCCTGTACCAGATGTAGGTGGTCAGCACCTGATTCTTCTCATCCTAAGAAAGGAAAGGAAGCTTGAATAAGTTACCCTGTAGACTGGAGGGCCACCCACGCAGGCCAGCCTCACAAGGAGAGGCTTCCCTGTGCTCCTATTGCTTTGGAAAGTGAGAGTGAAGAGCAGGGGCTAGGGTGAGAGAAGTAGATAGACTGGCACTCCCTGGTCACACAGGAAAAGTTAGTCCTTCGCTAGGGTACACCCAGGAAGAAATAACAATGATTTATTTTTCTTTTTGAGACAGTCTTGCTTGCTCTGTTGCCCAGGCTGGAGTGCAGTGGCACGATCTCGGCTCACTGCAACCTCTGCCTCCCAGGTTCCAGCTAGTCTCATACTCAGCCTCCCGAGTAGCTGGAGCTACAGGCACATGCCACCATGGCCTACATGTGGCATCTACTAAGTTTTGCATTTTAGTAGAGATGCAGTTTTGCTATGTGGCCAGGCTGGTCTTGAACTCCTGGCCTCAAGTAGTCTGCCCACCTTGGCCTCTTAAAGTGCTGGAATTATAGGCGTGAGCCACCATGCCCTGACAACAGTGATTTATGTTTCAACTTCAAATATACATATAATGCTTGGAGCAATATCTTACGTCTATAACCCCAGGAATTTGGGAGGCTGAGGCAGATGAATGGCTTGAGGCCAGGTGTTCGAGATCCACCTGGCCAACATTACAAAACCCCATCTCTACTGAAAATACAAAAATTAGTCAGGCGGGCTGGCGTGTGCCTGTAGTCCCAGCTACTTGGCCGGTTGAGACCTAAGAATTGCTTGAACTTGGGGGGCAGAGGTTGCAGTGAGCCAAGATTGTATCACTGTACTCCAACTCCAGCCTGGGCAATGGAGTGAGACTCTGTCTCAAAAACAAACAAACAAAATATACGTATTTTATATATATATATTTCTGCGTGTGTGTGTATATATAAACACACATATTATGTATATCTTCTATTATTTTCTATTATATATATCATATATTATATATTTAACATAATCAAAAGTATATATGTACCTTCTATTACCTATATCTCTATATTGTCATATAGTATAAGATCATATATAGTTTTAAATTATATAAGTAAAATATTTTATGATACACACACACATATATATAAATGGCCTGCCTTGGTATGAAATTAATAGGTACAAAACCACATATATCACAAAACTCATCACTCTCCCTTCTACCCCAACCAATTCCCAGTTTTACTTCCCAAAGCACCACAGTACCCAGTTAATGGTGTTTCTTTGCAGAGATGTTCTAAACACAATGACTTCATCCCATATCAAGGGGGTACACTGACTGTAGCAGAGAATGGGACGTTGAGTCCTGCCCACCTGACCCTGACACAGAGCCACTGTATGCCTGCAGTTGCCTTCTTGTTTATCTCTGCACGATGTCTGACCCCCTCTTCTGAGCAGTGCACCCCAGCCTACTATGGTAGCTGATGAAGGAATTGATGAATAATTGATCTGTTGGCTCATTCTTCAACGATCATTTAGTGACACCTGCCATGTACCAGGGATGTGTGTAAGGCACTGCGAGCATAAACATGCATGGGATAGTCTTAATTCTCTTACAGCTGACATAGAGAGATGGTTATCATTATGCAAGGTATGAAGAATCACACGTGGGAAGTGACTCCCTCACTGTACAGGTGTGGGAGCAGCAGCCACATGGTGACCCCAGGTTTCTGGGTTGGGCAGCTGTGCAGATGGGGCTGCAATCCATCCTCGGTTGTGGTGCCAGACCATAGGTCCTGTGGGTTCTTGAATGCCCCCGAGCTGCCTAGGGGGTGACTTGTCTCACATGACCTCCTCCCACCCCCAAAGGTCTGCCTGTGTGTAGCACGAGCCTCACCACGTTGAGGATGGCATAGACAATGACATCAATGGATATGGTGGTTGGCTTCCTCCAGTCCCTCACAGGCCGCACACCCTTCTTGTAGTTGGTCAGAAGGTAATCTGACAGCCTCAGCAGAGCAGGCTTGGTGGTGTTTCGGCCCTGGAGGCCCCCACTCCTCCTGGCTGGAAAGGAGAACAGTTCAAAGTAGACACCAGACCCCCGAGTCTTCCCCCAGTTCTCTTGCCTTGGTTTATAAGCTCTTAAAAGAGATGTGTCCTCACCATGTCCAACTCACAAAATTCTCAGATATCCCCAGAGACTGACATTCTCACCACTGGAGCATTTCGTCTGCAGAGATTCCTACCACAATTCAAATGGATTACCTTGTAGAAAGGACCTATGCATTAATTGACAGCAAAGCATGAATCTGGCTTGGAAAAGCAGGCGGCGCGAGACAGCTGAAGTTCAAAGCAGGCTGAGGGCTAAGAAAAGTGGAGAGTAGGTGGGCCCATGTGGCCTAAGCAAGGGGCTCTGGGGAGCAACAGGGAAGCTGGCTGTCAGGGTGTGTTACTAAAAGAGAGAGGGTTGCAAGAAAGTGTGACCCCAAGTGCACAATTTCTTAGCCCAAGGGTCCACATCAGGGCTTTCCTAGGCTGAGGTCAAACCTCAGCATCTGCACACACCCTCTTCTTCTTGAGCCTGAAACTGATAAAGAAGGAAGTTCGGGCATCCAGTAAAAACTGACATTTCCTCTACATCCTGCAAAAGCCACCCTAAGAGGATGCCCACACCCTGCCCCAGGCACCCACAAGCTATGGGCGGAGGGCTGACCGGGTCCACCTCCTAGGGTTGCTGTATGGGCAAACTTGATGGGCTTAGAAAGATGATCACAGCAAGGTGTGGAGAGAGTGAGGAGAGACCTAACCATTTCTGGGGCAGGGGGCCTACGGGGACAAACCAGCGATGAGACAGCCCAACTCCTGGGCTATGAAGATTTCGTGTGCAGCTGTTTTTGCTCTGGAAGCAGTAGGAGTGCTTCCAGAAGAGTGGCCTGACATATGCAAGTGAAAAGGCGCGGGACGACGAAGGAAGTACAACCTAGAGGGCCAGCGCTCGGGCAGCAAAGGGGAGATGGGGTGGGCAGGGGAGCCAGGGTCTTTCACCGAGCAGGTGCCAGCAGGCCTGGCTTTTGCCAAACAAGACCAGGTCTTCTCTCATCTTGTGTGCGACCTGTACAGCAAATCAACCCGACAGGTTCCCCTCCTCTCACCCCGCTGTCCGTGATAAGCTGTTGGCTTCCTTCAGAAGGACAGAGAAGAACAGAGAGAGAACGCAAAACAAACAACAACAAAACCTATTTTTTAAGTGTCTCCTTCAGAATAACATGAATGAACATATTCTTCGTTTAACTTTAGAACAGCCCGTCAGAGTGGCTATTTGCAGACAAGGATTCCCAAGCCCCAGAAAGGTGGGCACCGTGCCCTGCAAGCGGAGGAACTGAGTTCAAACTCAGGCCTGTGTGTACCTTCACTACACCAGCAACCGCCTGGCTCCTATTGACTGGGATCCTGACCAGCTTGGAGAGCACTGAACTCATCCCAGCAGGCTCAAGGCAAAAGAAGGACAGTTTCTTCTTGGTCAAGGAAGCCCCCGACCACAGTCATCGCCTACAGCTTGTGTTTGCTTAACTCACGGAGCATCCCCAAACGACTGCTCCTGGGAGGAAGGACAACTTGCCCAGAGCCCTTCGCATCTGTCCAACCCCTGGATGGCATCTTTCTAACTGTGCCCCAGTGTGCTCCACCCTGGCTCTGTAGGGAAGGAAACCTCCCAAAGGGCAATGAATGTGGTCTGCAGCAAAAGGAAGCAGGTCCGTTTGTGACTAAAACAACCTGCATTCAAGGGAGTCAGGAAAGGACAGGCGTAGGGAATGTAGAGAGAAGTTGGGTGTTAGTGGAGTTTAGTCCTGGAAAGGAACTTGGGGAACCTCAGGCCCAGAGAATAAACCCGTACAACAAAATCAGTGAATTTGAGGAAAGATGACTAGACTGGTTCCGGTCCCCACTCTGCTGCCAACAAGCTGTGTAACTTTGAATGAACTACCTGCCCTGCCTCTCTGGGCCACAGAAGTCCCGTTTATAACAGGAAGGGGTGGACCAAATGAGTTCTAAGGTCTCTTGCAGCTTTCATTCAAAGAGTTTAGGGAAAGGGCAAAGAGGAGAGAAGCCCCCTCCTGGTGCCTGTCTTTGTATTTCTGAGACACCAGGCTACTTCTCTGCTCCCCTCTTTGCAAGCTCTACTCTTGCCCCGCCCCGGCGGGACCCAACATTCCCAACTCTCTCTAGCTTGACCACCAAGATACCTCAAATGCTGTCATGCTCATAGGTGGTAAGATAGCTGACTTTCCTGCAGCCACACCTTTCCCCACCCTCCTCTCTGCAGCCCTCCGAGGACTGAAGCATCCCCCCCTGGCCCCACCTCCGCAGATGATCAGCCAAGTCCTGCCACTTTCTGAAGCCCGCTTACCTTCTCCCTGTGCCAGGAACGTGGGGAGGAGCAAGGCGAGCAGCGCCTGCTGGACCCACAGCAGCATAGAGAGCTTCCCACACATGGGAGTGCCTCCGAGTGCCCAGGGCGAGGCCCGCCAAGGGCCAGCCTGCCTGCCCTCTGCCAACCTCATGTCCCAGCCAGCCTGCCTCTTGCAGCCGCTGCCCACACTTTCTGAGACTGCAGCCTTGTACTCCCAGGGCCACCAACACTGGGGAGACGCCAAGTTTTCCTGCAATCAGTCCTTCAGCTGGATCACATTTCAGGCGGGAGGAAAGGGGAGGGGATCGCTGAGAGGGGAGCCGGCCCTAGCTGATGTCATGCTGCGGGAGCTCAGTCCATACATGGTGGTGGGGGGGTTGTCCACGTTTCCTCAAGGAGTAACTTGGGTGGGGACATGGGGCTGCAGGAGCTGGGGAGGCAAGGGTGCAGCCGGACCCCTGAGAGGTTCACCAGGCTTCTGCTTTCATTGATGTCCCTTGGCAAGTATGTTTTGGTGGCACTGGGCTGGGGCAGGGTAGGGTGAGTCAGACAGGAGCAGGAGGGCCATTTTCTTACTCGCCAAGGTGACATAACCAAGCAGGTGACTGGGCATCTCTGCAGTCACAGGAAGGGTAACTGGGGTCTCCACAGGTCTACCCTTTTGTCCTCATCTAAATAGTCATATTTAAATAGTAAAATACATATTAAAAAATAAAATATATAATAAAAATATTCTTTTACTATCCATATTTATTTTATGCATTCTTACTGTACATAATAAATACATATAGTACAAATAATAATACACGTACCTTGTAGAAAAATATGAAGAAAAATTAAAATCATCTGTAAGCTTACAACCCAGTGACAGCCACTCTTAACGTCTGGGTGTATATTATTCTATAATTTCCTTCTGTAATGTGTATACAATGAAGTAAGTATCACACACATTTAATTTTGTATTCTCTTCTTTTTTTTTTTTGCTGAATATCATTTTTTAAGGTTTTTTTTTTTTTTTTTTTTTTTTTTTTTTTTTTTTTTTTTTTTTTTTTTTTTTTGAGACAGAGTCTCTCTCTGTCGCCCAGGCTGGAGTGCAGTGGCGTGATCACCGCTCACTGCAACCTCAACCTCCCTCGTCTCAGATGATCCTCGAGTCTCAGCCTCTTGAATAGCTGGGACTGCAAATGCAAGCCATGCCCGGCTAATTTTTGTATTTTGGGTAGTCCCCCTAAAGGGACTAGAGGCATGAGCCATCACGCCTGGCCTTGGAAGCATTTTCATTACCTTCCTTTTACATGTGGCTTTCTTGAGAGAAGTGTTTCTTTTCTCTTTGCGAGTTAAATAGACAAATGTCTATCCCTCAGGCACTCAGCCGTGTACCCCTAAAGTTGCCTGCAAGAAGCATTTCTGCGCATTTCTATTTGAATGAGTTCTACCCTAGCTCACATTTGGGTAGATGCCCCTACACCAATCATGGTAAGCATCAAGCACAAAACATTTTCTTCCCTTGTAATTTATTTTCCACTTGACTGTAAGTTTGGAATAGGCTAGGAACCCTGCAGGAAGGAGGAATTTTCTGAATTGTAGGTGAGTTAAAAAAGAAAGAAAGAAAGAAACTACCTTGGTCAGGGCTGCATCCGTTTCGGTTCTTATTCCTTTGCCTTGTGAAATCTGCATAAAGCTGTATACCATTCACTGATGGGGTCCTTTCCTGTGGCCATTAGCGGGGTGTGGCTCTGCAATGTGCAGTCATGTTCAGGGAGCCTGGGCTACTCCTCTCTTAAGTCATGTGCTTCATCACTGCACAATCCAGAAAAACATGGACAATCCGCTCCAAGCATTTCCCTTGGGGGAATGGAGATGAGGGCAGGGAATAAAATAGAGGGCCCCAAACTTCTAGATAATTTATACAGTCAGACCTCTCCAGAATTCCAGAATGAATGTCCTTAGACCTGAGGTTTGACAGCAGGATAAGGCAAGGCAAGAAGAACCAGGCTGCCTCATGGGACCCCAGATTGAGGTCTTGAATGAGGCCCAAGCTCAGGCAGAGCACTGTAGATTCCTAAATGCATCTTCAAGCCCAGCGAAGATTCATTTTTTTTTTTTTTTAATTGAAACAGGATCTCACTTCATCACCCAGGCTGCCGTGCAGTAGCAGGATCCCAGCTCACTGCAACCTCAACCTCCCTGGCTTAGGTGATCCTTCCACATTAGCCTATCCATTCAAGAAGCTGAGACTACAGGTGCGTGCTACCACGCCTGGCTAATTTTTGTACTTTTAGTAGAGACAGGTTTTGCCATGTTTCTCAGGCTGGTCTCGAATTCCTGGGCTCAAGCGATCCACCCGCCTTCAGCCTCCCAAACTGCTGGGCTTACAGGCGTGAGCCACTGTGCCCAGCCAACAAAGATTTAAGCTCCCACTTACCTCTAAGTGGCCATTACCACTTAGAAATCTGCTGAAAATTTATAGATGACTTTCTCCTCCTGTTTATGTGCATTATGAAATCTGCATAGAGCATTATGCTGTTCTTTGATGGGCTTCCTTCATACAGCCATAAGCCAGGGTTTGGCCTTTAGCAGTAACAAACCCATTTGGGGTTGCCATTATAATCATTTCCTCATTGAAGAGGAAACAGACAGTTAATTGCTCCACCGACAAAACCTAACCACTACTTGGAATGCTCCATCTTGTATTTGGGGTGTTTGTGTATATCCATGAGGCCCTCCCTACCTCTTGCTCCACACCTAGGCTGGTGTGGCCTGGGGCCCATTCCTCCCACAGAGCCGAACATTTGGAGGCAGAGAGCTGGGAAGAAGCATTAGGAACTGAACTTATTCTGGAAGGGCAGCACCAAAGCAGGAGGAAAAGGAGCATGAAAAAGATGGAAGGTAAAACAATATTTTAACAGTTGTGGGAATCTGGAGAAGGTGAAAAGAGAAGTAAAAAGTGAAAGGAACAAGAAGAAAAAGATCAGACAAGAAGAAAGTTAGGAAAGGAACTGAGGAGGAAAAGGAAGATTGGAGTAAAAGGCAAAGAAGAAGGGGAGAAAAAAAAGAGGAAAATGGAAAGAGAAAAGAAAGAGAAAGAGGAGGAGGAGGAGGAAGGATGGAGCAGAAGCAGGAGGTGTGTCTGAGCTATGAAGCCAAGGTGGTCTGAGTGTGGCTCACCCTTCCCCACTGTAGTATTCTAGAGAGCAGGCTCGAGTGGGGTGCCAGCCATGAGCATGTGTTACAGCCCCTCCAGAGGTACTGGGAAATCCAGGAGATCCTGTCCCATGGACCCCAAGCCTTCATTTCTGCATCGAGCTCCTGGAATCCTCTGGGACTATCCAATTGTGTTAGGAAGGAGAGAGGATGTCCTCTGCACAGTGAGTGCATTAGAGAATTAGCTCCTTGGGTAACAGGATTAGAGAGAGCCGGGGAGGCCATGGCCTCAGATGGAGATGTATTGCCTGTGTGCCTTTCTGATGGAGCGGCAATCAAGTTTCCCCTGAAGAAATGTCCTATTAATGGATTTGATGGCACAACAGGCAGGGGGAAGCTGGAGCCGTGGGGCCAGTCGCGGGGTGTAAATTGCCTCAGATGAAACTGTGGAGTCACTTTTGCCCCTTTTAAATAAGGTAAGAATTAGTGCGAGGCCTTGATGAACTCGCCTTGGCCGGTGGGGATGAGGAAAAAGCAGAGGCCGCGCTAATTTGATTCCTGAGCTCTGCCTGCAGACAGTCAGGCTCCTCCCAGGGAACAGAGGCAGACACACAGATGGCAGCGATCCAGTTCGGGCAATGAAAAGCTCCAAGACTGCAGGACCCTCAGGCCTGAGTCTTCCTTCCCCTTGTGTGCAGTAGCCTGAGCACTGCAGGGAAGAGGACGTGCTCACACATGGGCCTCAACTTCCCACCCATCGTTGGATGCCAATGCCCCTTGTCCCACCCCTTATTGCTTTTCTTGCTCCCATTTTCCAGGTTAAAACGCAGAGCCCAGAGAACCTCCATGACATGGCTTAATTCCCACAGCTAGTTACAGATGGAACTGAGATCTTCCAGACTCTTGACTCCAGCCTTTTCTGTTACAGCTGTGTTTCCCATCTTCTGCAGTAAAATTTTACTAGTCTGTAAAACTTTTACCACCAAAGAGCCTGACCTTTTAAAACCTATAAATGTACCAAAACTCTGTGACCCGTAGTAACATCTGGCCACACTAGGGACCCACCTGCTAGAAAAGGGCTGGGAGAGACAAGATTTGTCATCATAGTGCTAAAAGGAAGACTTACCTTTGTCTTCCCTCATTGCCCCTTTGGTTGGGCACCCAGGGTTGGCACTTGCTTGCATAGTGCCCCTGCAGAGCCTACTTCTCTGTGCTAGGGTCAGATAAGGAATGCATTTTCTATCACCCAGCTTCAGGGACTTGATGCATTCTGGCATAGAGGCTGGAAGATTCAGGGTCTGTCTATTCATGGAGAGGGTGGAAGCCAGCAGGATGGCAAAATGCCTGACTCAAGTTTCCTAGTTTTCCTGTCTGAAGAAGCAGCAGTGGGCATCATAGGAAGGAGAGAGGCACAGCAGTGTCTTCAGCAGACACAGGAGAGCACCTTCCTTCCTGGTCTTCTTTGCCCTGCTGTTCTATCATGTATGATTCGGAGCTTTCCTCCACCAAGGCCCTGGGTCCTTGGAATGGCCCTGTTTTGCACCACTCCACCAACAGTAGCCCCATTCTTCGAGCATGTACTATGTGCCCAGGATTGTGCTCAGCTCTTTATCTTATTTAATATTTCCTATGAAGAAGATATTGTTATTACTCCCATATTGCAGATGAAAAAAATGGAGGCAAAGTGGCCAGGTGCAGTGGCTCACACCTGTAATCCCAACACTTTGGGAGGCAAAGGCAGGTGGATCGCTTGAGCCCAGGAGTTGAGACCAGACTGGACAACATGGTGAGACCCCACTTCTACAAAAACTAGAAAAATTAGCCTGGAGTGGTGGTGCATGCCTATAATCCCAGCTACATGGGAGGCTGAGGTGGGAGGATCACCTGAGCCCAGGGAGTTTGAGGCTGCAGTGAGCTGTCTGCAGCCCTCCTCACGGTATGGAAGTGATACTAGAGTTTTGGGAGTGTATTAGTGTTATGTTGGTTCTGAGTGCATGGGGTTTGGCTTCATCTGAAGGGTGGGGTTATTTTTTGTCTCCTGTCCCCATCATCTAGAACAGGGGAAGAGGTCTTTTCTAGATCTCCAACTGGACAGGTTGGAAATTCTAAAGTAGTGGCACAGCGAGGCTTTTATTATTGATTTTGACCTCAAAAGAGCTGATGAATGAGAGGCTGTTCCTATTGGTTGGGTGTGTGTATTGCCACCTTCTACATGGATACAGGCAAGGAATAGGAATTAAGAAACCTGGCTGGGCATGGTGGCTCACGTCTGTAATCCCAGCACTTTAGGAGGCCAAGGTGGGCGGATCACTTGAGGTCAGGAGTTTGAGACAAGCCTAGCCAACATGGCGAAATCCCGTCTCCACTAAAAATATAAAAATTAGTCTGGTGTGGTGGTGCCGGTGTAGGCTGAGGCACGAGAATCACTTGAACCCAGGAGGCCGAGGTTGCAGTGAGCCGAGATCATGCCACTGCACTCCAGCCTGGGTGACAGGGTGAAACCGTGTCTCAAAAAAATAAAGAAGGAATTTTTTAAAAACCCAAGTGGGCCTCTGAGGTGGTGCTGTACTTTTGGGACACTATAAAGCTATTTCAGGAAAATTCCACAGGTCTAGAAGAACTGAGACCCTGGGGTTACATGTTCATAGTTCAATCTTCACATATTCCTTTTGCTTACTGCCCCATCTCTTCCCTTAATGTATTCATACTGGAATTTCCAACCTTCATGCTCCACACTGAGTGGAAGAGAAGGATGGGGGTCTTTGTTCCTGGTTAGGCCAGCGTGGTGGCAGCAACACTTGTATGAGAGAGAGAAGCACCAGAAGATGAAACCCAAAGAACAGCATGGGGCTCCTTGGTCCCTGCTCTGCCTTCCTGGAGATCTTCCTGGTGCTAAACTTTGGAGATTTGGGGACTTGTGCTCATAAGGGAGGAGGTAACCCTTCATACAGGCCATCAGGGAATGATGGATATGAGAAACTGGCAGAGCAAGCAGGAGCCTTCCTTCTTTCCTCCCCTTTCCCTCCTTTCTGGTGCAGAAGGATGGTCTCACTCCAGTTCTTACAGGTATTCAAGATGGAAATGTTCTAGCCTCTGGGATATCTCTCCTTCCCAGAAAATAAATGTTTTGCCCTACTCATTTCCCCAAACTTCCATCAAATTCCAGCTTTTTCAACTACCTGTGGGTGGAAGCTTTTTTCTGTTCCCAAACAACTCAGCCAACTCTAGAGTGCTCTCCAGGGTAGGTCACCCTGGAAATTACATCTAAAATTAGCAAGCTGGTAGCAAAGTCTAGGCTTTAATGGGGCTAGTGATGGGTCATCACCCTATTGGTCATCCCAGAGCTAGACCTGGGGGCAGAAGGTCATTTGGCTTAGATTTCTCTCTAACTCAAGAGAGCTAATAAACTTCAAGGAGGAAAGGACCAGAGAGGCCATCCTATTCCTGGTGAGTAGCCATTTACCCACGCGGCCACCCCAGAACTGGACCTGGGCAGGAGGTGGTTGGGTTTAAATTTCTCTCTTACTTGAATTCTAAAGAACTTCTAGAAAAGAAGGAATTAAAGAGACTATTTTATCCATCTTCTTGTTTCTGGGAAAAACAGAGGCTTAATGTATTATTAGCATTTTCTCAGAAATTTTCAAAGAGACCTCAAAAATCCCTTTGGGATTCTAAAACAAAGTTTCTTCTAATATCTAACTTTAATTGCACTTGGTACTATTTTGAATCATATCCTTTCATCCTGTGGAAATGAGTCCCATCTCCGATCCATCCTTTTCAGAGTCTGTGAAGCAGTGGAAACAGTGGTGGTTCATGAGCTCTTCCAGAGAAAAGAAAACAGAAGCAGAGAATAATCACATTTACCCATCTTTGTATGGCCATGTATGCTTTCAGGCATGTTCTCTGTTATATGAACTCATTCTAACACTCTGAGGCAGGTGACTGTGTTAGTCCATTTGTGCTGCTGTAAAGAAATAGCTGAGGCTGGGAAATTTATAAAGAGAAAAAGGTTTATTTGGCTCATGGTTCTGCAAGTTGTATAAGAAGCATGATGTCGGCCGGTCGCGGGGCTCATGCCTATAATCCCAGCACTTTCGGAGGCTGAGGCAGTCAGATCACAAGGTCAGGAATTCGAGACCAGCCTGACCAAACATGGTGAAAATCCATCTCTACTAAAAATACAAAAATTAGCTGAGCGTGGTGGTGTGCGCCTGTTATCCCAGCTACTTGGGAGGCTGAGGCAGGGAGAATCACTTGAGCCCGGGCGGCAGAGGTTGCAGAGAGCTGAGATCATGCCATTGCACTCCAGACTGGGTAACAGAGCAAGATCCCGTCTAAAAAAAAAAAAAAAAAAAAGCATCGTGCCAGCATCTGCTTTTAGTAAAGGGTTTCAGGAAAGTTCTACTCATGGTGAAAGGGGAAGGGAGAGCAGGCAGGTCACATGGCGAGAGAAGTAGCAAGAGAGAGAGGAAGAGAGGCCAGCCTTTTAAAAATAATCAGTTATTTCATGAAGTAATAGAGCAAGAACTCACTCATTACCATGAGCATGGCCCAAGCCATTCATGAGAGATTTGCCCCCATGACCCAAACACCACCCACCAGGCCCCACCTCTAACATTGTGAATCACATTTCAACGTGAGATTTGTGGAGGACAAATATTCAAACTATATCAGTTACATTACCCTTAACCCTTATGTTAAACACAAGGAACTACAACTCTGAGATATTTAGTGATTGCCCAAGGTCACTCAGCTGTGTATGACCAAGCCTGGTAAAGAATCCTAAGCCAAGCTAAGCCAGCACTCCTGAAGATCTGATTCTGTCTTCTGCATTTTCTGCTGAGGAAAAATGTGAAGAGGAAGAAAATTGTAAAGGTTGTTGCCTTTAGGGGAAGGATGTATGTCTGGCAGACAGGGTGGGGAGAAAGAGGTTTTTCACTCTCTATCCTGTTATGCTTTGAATTATATTTTTAGAAATGAGTTTTTTATTTCAAAAAAAAGAAATTAATTTTTAACAAGAAGCAATGAGAAAATGGAATAGAGCCTGGCCCTAGTCCTGGTTCCATTGTGAACTATGTGATTTTGGGCAAACCAACTAAACTGTCTCAATTGTATACTCAATTTCATCACCTACCTAATGGGAATAAAGAAACAATTGTCCTGCCTACTAAATTTACCTATCTATTGAATTCACCAGACTTTTTGGGAATATTATAGTTTGGTAATTATTAATCTGGAATGGGCAAGACAATATCAACATCACCTGGTTCAAATTAGGCATGCCCCTTCTCCCAGATATCCTGATATCCACCCTCTCTTCCCCTTACACAGAAATCATAAAAACCACAATTCATGGTGCTACCAGCTCTCTGGAATCTCTTTATAAGAGCACTAATCAACTCCCAAAGGCTCACCTCCTAATACTATTACCTTGGGGGGTTAGGGTCTAACATGTGAGTGCTGGGGGGACACAATCATATAGCAATAACTAAAGTGCCCAACCTCAACCTCAGTTTTCTTTTGATTTTTTTTTTTTTTTTTTTGAGACGAGGTCTCACTCTGTTGCTCAGGCTAGAGTGTAGTGAAGCCATCTTGGCTCACTGCAACCTCCACCTCCCCTGCTACTCCATATAATAACCCTCACCTGCCTCATCCCACCCCAGCATGCCTGATCTCTCTTCCCCTGCCCTACTTTTTTCTATTTTTCCATTGCCCCATTGCCACCTAACATTCTACACAATTAACTTCTTTTGACTTCAGTTGATTCTTTACTGTCTGTCTCTACTGATGGAACTTTAGCTTCATGAAGGCAGGGATCTCTGTGTGCTTTGTTCACTGATATATCTACCCCAAGTGCCTGGAACGGTGCCTGACACATAGTAGGACCTCAATAAATATTTGCTGACTGAATCTCCTACTCAGAGAACCTGCAGGGCCCCAGGTCTGAATCGCCACCCACAGGATACACAGACACTGAAACCATGGTTGTTAATAGATTTATTGATTACATGACATGTCTCTTGTAACCAACTCATGTAATCGTTCGTTGATTACATGACAGTAATGATGACATTATTACTGCTCTGTATCACTGTCTATTGGGCACTGATTACATGGCTGAAGGGACAGGCTCGCTGGGGGTCACCACAGAGGTTCCACCTGTAGCTATGGCCTGCAGGGTGCTCCCTACCCTAGGGCCAAGTGGAAGATCTACTGATGCAGTTGGGTTCATGGTTGATATTGTTTGGATGTTTGTCCCCCCCAAATTCCATGTTTTGAAATGTGATCCCCATTGTTGGAGGTGAGGCCTAGTGGGAGGTGTTCGTGACATGGGGGTAGATCCCTGTTAAATGGCTTGGTGCCCTCCCCATGGTGATGAGTGAGTTCTTGCTCTATTTGTTCATACAAGAGCTGGGTGTTGCAGAGACTAGCACCCTTGCCCTCCCTCTCTTGCCTCCTCTCTCCTCACGTGAAGCCTGCTTCCCTTCACCTTCCACCGTCAGTGGAAATTTCCTGAAGCCCTCACCAGAAGCAGATGCTGGCACCATGCTCCTGGTATAGTCTGCAGAACCATGAGCCAAACAAACTGCTTTATAAGTTATCCAGCCTCAATATTCCTTTAGAGCAATGCAAAATGGCCTAAAACAATGGTTGCCCTTTTGCTATTCAAACCATCTCAAAAGCTTCCTGTGGTATCCTGTATAATGGCCCCCAAAATACCCAGGTCCTAATCCTTGGGACCTATACCTCTTTCCTTAGATGGCAAAAGGGAAATGTTCAGATGTGATTACATTGGGGATCTTGAGATGAAGCGTTATACTGGGTTGCCAGGGTCAGCCCTAAATGTAGTGATTTAGTGTCCTTATTAGAGGGAGGCAGAAGCAGATTTGATGATGGAAGAGAAGGCTGTGCATGACAGAAGCAGAAACTGGATTTGAGCCTTGAAGACTGAGAAAGGGGACATAAACTGAAGAATGCCAGTGACCCCTAAAAACTGAAAAAGGCCAGGGAACAGATTCTCCCCTGAGAACCTCCAGAAGGAACCAATTCGGCCGGCAGAATTGGCTTAACCCAGCGAAATTGACTTCAGACTGTTGACTTCCCGATCTGTAAGAGAAAAAACTCATGTTGCTTTTAAGCCGCTAAATTTGTGGTCATTCTTCACCATGGCAATGGAAAACTAACCCATGCCATTCCACAGGCAGTGCCCACTTCACAATCACCAGCACAAACCCTGGTTTTGTTTTCTTACATCACACAAAACCTCAGATCCTCAGAGGCCAAGGTTGGGGTGGGAGGATCCCACAATATCCTAAGTGATTTTCAGCCCTTCTGGCCTCCTGTTCCTCCTCTGGAGCACTCTGAGTTGAGCTACCTCTTCTTCTTCTTCCCCTGGAGCATTCCACCTCTGTAAATAGACCCTCAAGTGTCTTGCTGGCCTGAAGTAGCTTCCTGGAGAGGACCCTCTCAATCTTCCTGGTTCCAAGCATTTAATTAGTCCTAAATGAAGAGTCCTGCAGAAGCACTCAGCAGTCTGCATGTATGCTGACATAATCACATTTGCACATTGGCTGTTGCCACTGATTGTCCTCCTGGAAATGTTCCTTCCTCTCCGGGTTCCCTGAAGATGGTTTCATGCACGCAGAGAGCAGCAGCACTTCCCAAAGCCTGCCCTCTTGTTTCAGAGGACTCTTCTAAATTCTGTAGCTTGGTTTGTCATCGCACTGAACAAGGGTTGAACTGAACAGCCCCAGAGTATCCCTGAACTTCACACATGAACATACAAATGGCTACGATTCAGTGTTCCTAGGCTTGAGGTTTTTGTACATTATTTCATTTACCCACCACAACGGTCCTGCAAGGTAGAATTACTATTCCCACATTTCCGATGAGGAAACATCAGCTCAGTGCACTGAGGGAATCAGTCAAGCTTGGTGACTGGAAACTATGTGGTAACTATGAGTGCTGTGCTCCAAATATTCCAGTTCTCCCTTTTTCTGGGCATTTGTAAGGATCGTACTTCTTGGCCTTGTGGTGGTTGGGTGGCTTGCATGACAAGGACAGTAGGACACTAAGTTATGAGCAGAAAGGATGTGTGCATCTTTTTTTTTGAGTTGGAGTCTTGCAATCTCTGCTCACTGCAACCTCTACCTCCTGGGTTCAAGTGACTCTTCTGCCTCAGCCTTCTGAGTAGCTGAAACTACAGGCACCCGCCACTACACCTAGCTAATTACTGTATTTTTAGTAGAGATGGGGTTTCACCATGTTGGCCAGGCTCCAGTCTGGTCTTGAACTCCTGACCTCAAGTAATCCACCCACCTCAGCTTTCTAAAGAACTGGGATTATAGGCGTGAGCCACCACACCCCGCCATGTGTATATCTTTCTCTACCATGGTGACTGGTGATGTTCTCAATGGAGGCTGCTGCAGCAGCCTGGATCTCAGAGTGAAGACACAGATCAGAACTAGAGCTGACCTCTGTGGGCACAGAGTTTGCTCTTGTAAGCCACAGAGATTTGAAGATCATGTGTTACCACAGCAATAATCTAGACTGTCCTAACATCATTCAAATGCCAGCTCTGCCAATTCTTAGCTACATGCCTTGCACAAGTCAGTCAACCTCTCTGAAACTTGGGAAGACAGATGCATGTCACCTACCACAGAGTTTTGGGGAGGACTTAATGAGGTGATCTAAATAAGATTCTTTTCTTTTTTTTTTTTTTTTTTGAGTTGGAGTCTTGCTCTGCCTCTCAGGCTAGAGTGTGGTGGGCTTGCTCTCAGCTCACTACAACCTCTACCTCCCGGGTTCAAGCAATTTTCCTGCCTCAGCCTCCTGAGTAGCTGGAATTACAGGTGCCCACCACATGCCCTGCTGATTTTTATATTTTTAGTAAAGACAAAACATATTTTCACCATGTTGGCCAGCCTTGTCTCGAACTCCTGACCTCAAGTGATCCACCCGGCCTCAGTCTCTTAAAGTGCTGGGATTACAGGTGTGAGTCACGCTGCTGGCCTAGCCCAGTCCCATTTCTGACACCTCTCCCTTCCCTGCTCCCCTTCTCATTTACATCTCTTCAGCCTGGACAGAGAGGCACATGGGATCCTCAAGATTCTAGCCCAAGGCAATGTGTGCATCTTCTCACCTGGGGCGGGGGCCTCTTCCCCAGCAGGGTATAACGCTGGATTGGAATGATAACCCCTCACCTTTGCAACTTCCTCCCCGCAAGAGCTCAGGTAATGGAGCTGCCTCCACAGCTCCATGGAGTTGGAGGGGCATGGGCCCTTAGCCTCACCACTTTGCTTTTCAGAAGAAGCTACTAAAGCTGCTTGATGTTCAAGCAAAAATCCTGACACCACATTCTGCTCTTTCACTCACTTGCTGAGTGGTGGTAGGCAGGTTTCTTAACCTGTCTGAGCCTCAGTTTCTGTATCCGTAAGTGTAACATATCATGGAAGATGGTCATGTGGGCTAAATTAGCTTCACCATGGAAAGTCCTCATCCAATGCGTGATACATAAACACGCACCATTTCAGTAGCTATCAGTAATCATTATCATTGTCTTTAGTGTTATCTTGGGTATATTGTTATTTTCTCCCAGCCTTGTCTGCAAAATGAGAGCTTTGCATGAGCTGGTCTAGATTCTCTTCCAACTTTGAGTTACTGCCTCAGACACATACACACACTCTCTCTGCTGCCCAAGAGGCAGAGCAGTGGACCCCAGGTCTATAAAGCCTCAATGACAAGCCTGGGCTCTGCCTAGTGTCCTCTGTGTCAAGCTCAGGATGGCAGGGAGAGGGATGTGGTGGCTCAAGCGCAAGGGGGTAGGGTGTGACGGGAGGACAGGCTGTGTGGCAGAAGAGTCAACAGGCTCGGGGGACCTAAGCACCTGGAGTGCAGCCCCAGAGCCATCTCCTATAGCCTTGGAAGCAACGCCCCGTAAAACCTAATGGGTATTTGAAATATCACCAGAAAGGGAAGATCGGGGAGATGGAGAAATCTTTCATCCCTCGCAGGGACCAGGACTGAGACATGGTGGTGGCAGGGAGAACAGACCACTGAGCAGCCTGGGACCAGAATGCAAAGACAGAGCATCCGGTCTCTAAGGGTGCTGCCTCCCTCCAGCACTGGCAGCTGTGGGAGGCAGGGGAAGGAGCAGTGGCAGCAGCACAGCCTGGGATTCTTCCTCCCTCACTCTCCACCACTAGGTCTCTGGTAGGAGATGGCGGCCAGGCGCTTCCCTCACTGCAGTCCTGCTGGCTGCCTTCCGAGGAAACTGACATGGATGCTCCTTCAGCCAGAGCTCTCTCAACCTCTGCCCTGTGCCAGTCTTTGTGCTAGAAGCTGGAGAAACAGAAGGATGACAACCACATGGTTCCTCCAGTCTCAGGCCTACCTCCACCTGATGTCCTGATGTTTCATGCTCTGGGGAAAGGGGAGCATTTGGATGAACAAAAGGGCTGTATCTGTGGGAGGAGAGTCAGCTAAAGGACACTTCTCCCTCAGGAAGGGGGACTCACACAACTAAGGGGCACAGGGCAGAGGGTCCCTCAATGTACCATGCCCATGACTCAGCAGACAGGAGAGCCTGGAGGCTGGCCCAGGGCAGCAAGTGGGCTCTGGGAAACCGGGGGCCACCTGATCCCTGGTGCTGGCACCAGCCTAGTTCTCCAGAAAAGAGCATGTTTGTTACAGGGGACGGGGGCTGTGGAAGAGGCCCTGTTTGCCCTTCACTCACTCTCTCCTTGGACCGCACACACAGAGCCATCTCTGCCATCTGCCTGCAGCCTATAATTCAGCCTCCCAGCTGCGCGAGTGCTTGACTGCTCCGATTGTGAGGAGGGGAGATTACCGAGTGCAGCGCAGTGATTGGCAGGTGCCCCGTGGGCCCAGCTGTCCTGGTAGCAGGGGTGGGCTGCATGTGACACTGGGCTGCCCCATGAACACCCAGCTCCTCAGGCCTCCCTTAGCACCCGCTGTCACCCTTTACCTCCATCTTTCTTCAATCCCTGCTACTCCAAAGACAATGTGCACATCGGTCCCCCGAGAGAACGGTTGGAAATCAGATTCGGATTCAGGAGGTCTGGGAGGACCTGAAATTCTGCATTTCTTACAAGTCCCCAGGTGATGCTGATGCTGCTGGTCCTGGACCCACACTCTGAGGAGCAAACCTGGTGAGTTTACAAAGCGCTTTCATATGTGATCTCCCTGGGCGCTCATAACAGCCCTGTGGTAAGGTGGTGATGAAGAAGAACCTATCCTTCTCAATGCCTGAATGCAAGGCACTGCGCTCAGCACTTAATACATCTTATCTTATTTCATTATCTCAACACCTCAGCAAAACACCTCTTTCTAGGCCGGGCAAGGTAGCTCACACCTCCCAGAACCTTGGGAGGCCTAGGCTGGCAGATCACTTGAGGTCAGGAGTTCGAGACCAGCCTGTCCAACAGGATGAAACTCTGTCTCTACTAAAAATGCAAAAATTAGCAGGTGTGGTGGTGGGCACCTGTAATCTCAGCTACTCAGGAGGCTGAGGTAGGAGAATCACTTGAACCTATGAGGTAGAGGTTGCAGTGAGCCGAGATCTCACCACTACACTCCAGCCTGGGCAATAGAGTGAGACTCTGTCTCAAACAAACAAAAAAAACCCCACCACTTTCTAGAATTTCCAGATGGAAAAGAACCGATGTTCTAAGATAGTGAAGTAACTTGACCAGAGTCACAAACCTATTGAGTGTTGGGGCTGGAAATGAAATTCATTTATTCTAACATGAGCCCCTCCCTCTCACATATAAAGTTGGCAAATATCAGAGGCTTTTAAGGAGTAAAGGTTGGCAGGGTGCCATGGCTCATGCCTGAAATTTCAGCACTCAAGTGGGTGGTTCACTTGAGTCAAGACTCACCTAGGCAATATAGCGAGACCCCCATGTCACAAAAAATACAAAAATCAAGCCCGGGCATGGTGGCTCACGCCTGTAATCCCAGCACTTTGAGAGGCCGAGGCAGGTGGATCACCTGATGCCAGGAGTTTGAGACCAGCCTGACCAACACAGAGAAACCCTGTCTCTACTAAAAATACAAAAAATTAACCAGGTGTGGTGGCAGGCACCTGTAATCCCAGCTACTCCAGAGGCTGCAGCAGGAGAATCACTTGAACCTGGGAGGTGGAGGTTGCGGTGAGCCAAGATTGCACCATTGCACTCCAGCCTGGGCAACAAAAGCGAAACCCCATCCCAAAAATAATAATAATAATAATAATAATAATAATAAAATTAGCTGGGCATGGTGTTTTGTGCCTGTATTTCCAGTTATTTGGAAGACTGAGGTAGGAAGATCACTTGAGCCCAAAAGGTTGAGGCTGCAGTGAGCCAAGATTGTGCCACTGCACCCCAGCCTGGGTGACAGAGTGAGACCCTGTCTCTATTTAAAAGAAGGGTCAAAAGAGCACATCTAGAGTCAGAGTGCACCTGTCCAAGAGCAGGGAGCCTGAACCCAGGATGCTTAGATTTGAATCCTAGTTTGGTCACTTTCTAGCTCAGTGATCTTAAGCAACTTACCTAATCTCTCTGTGCCTCAGGTTTTTTTTTTTTTCAACTGTGAAATGGGAATGATAACACTAAGGTTATTGTGAGGATTATATATATTATGAGATTTCATTATATTTACCATTATATTTATAATTTTCATAAAGCCCTAGTATCATCCATAATCCTAGCTATCTATCTACCTACCTACCTATGTAGCTACTGAGAGAAAAAGATTCTAATGGTCTAGAATACAGCCATCCAAAGCACACAGCACACCGCTTGGCACATGGCAAGCTCTGATTGTCCGTCACCTGATGTCACCTGTGGCTGACACACTAATTCATTCCAGCATGCTTTCCCACAGAGCTCACTGGTGGCCCAAAATTCTGTCTCCAGACAGTACTCCAGGCAGCTTCTGCCAAACCGCCAGGTTTGCACTCAGATGAAATCCATGTCAGCTTGAAGTATTGTGCTGTAATGGAACTCAAATGCATGTTTCTGGCCCCCAAACCTGTACTCTTTTTACTACATCACTTCTGTTGGATTAAAAGCTTCTTCAAGGCCAGAAACTCTGAGTGTCCTATTCATGGTGCTATTCTGGCACCCGGCAAGGTCCTGGACACAGAGCCGATGCTCAAGTTACTACCACCAGATGAGTGCATGAGTGGACCAATGCATGAATGAATATGTCTTGCCCAGATATTGCTTTCCTCAAATATCTTTTTCCTACATGCTTGCCACAATATCCAACAGTGTCACCTAGAGAGCCAGTCCTTTGAGTTCTGCTGCCCATTTCCACTAAACTACCCAAAACCAGAAGAAAAAAATGTGTCCTGACTGGAATCTCTGAGGGGCAGTATTAGCCATGTCTTTTATTTTGTATATTCTTTGACATCTGGGGCCTTGCTGACCCTGGAGAGACTGCCCCTCCCAGGGTTAGCCAGTTCCTAGAGACAGCAAACGACTCTCCTACAAGCACATTTTTCAAATACAAACCAATCCAGAGCCCACATCCCCAATAACCCTTTTTATTAGGTTCTCATACTCCAAGCCACTATCCACCTGCCCTAATCATCCCAGGGCTGAGTATCAGACAACTAGGGAGAGTCACCATACCCCAGAGTCCCCAGAAATTACTCACACTAGCCCATCCTAAGCCTGCTTACCCTGCCTTACCTGCTCCTTCCCGCAGAAACTATAAAGGCTCTTCCTCACAGTGCCCCCCCACCCTCACCGCTGTAATCAACCTGGGCATTTTCAGGTGTGCATGCCCCACTCCCCATCGTGTTATGCGGCTCATGCTCCCCGCTTGGGAACTACGAATAATAAACCATCTTTTCCAGCAATTGTCTCCTGATCTGTTGGCCTTGCCAATACCTCAAATTTTCTATTAATATGCTCTATTTTAAAGCAAGGGCAGAGCAAAAGAGAATCCCCTTCCGCGAAGCTTAAAATTTTATCTTTAATATGGAATCAACCTAAATGTCCATCAATAGATGAATGCATAAAGAAAATGTGGTACATAGACAAAATGAAATATTATTCAGCCATAAAAAGGAATTAAATTCTGTCATTTGCTGCATGGATGGAACTGGAGGTCGTTCTGTTAAGTGAAATAAGCCAGGCACAGAAAGACAAACATTGCATGTTCCCATTTATATGTGGAAGCTAAAAACAAAACAAAACAATTGAACTCATAGAGATAGAGGGCAGAATGATGGTTGTTCCCTTTTTTTTTTGAAATAGTCTTGCTCAGTCACCAGACGCCAGACTGGAGTGCAGTGGAGCGACCTTGGCTCACTGCAGATGGTTTTCTTTTTATCCCCCTCTTCTCCACTACCTGGGAAAGGTAGTGGGAAGGAGGGGGGATAAAAAGGAAATGGCTAATGGGTACAAAAGTCCAGTTAGAAGGAATGAGATCTAGTGACTGGTAGCATAATAGGAGAACTACAGTTAACAATGATTTATTGCACATTTCAAAATAACCAAAGAGTAAGGCCGGGCGCAGTGGCTCATGCTTGTAATCCCAGCACTTTGGGAGGCCAAGGTGGGTAGATCACTTGAGGTCAGGAGTTTGAGAGCAGCCTGGCCAATGTGGCAAAACCTTGTAAAAAATACAAAAATTAGCCGGGCCTGGTGGTGCACGCCTATAATACCAGCTACTTTTGAGGCTGAGGCAGGGGAATCTCTTGAACCTAGGAGGCAGAGGTTGTAGTGATCTGAGATTGCGCCACTGCACTCCAGCCTGGGCGAAAGAGCGAGACTCCGTCTCAAAACAAACAAACAAAAAATAACTGAAGAGTGGAGTTGGAATGTTCCTAATACAAAGAAATGATGAATACTTGAGGTGATGGATATTTCAGTTACCCTGATTTGATCATTACACATTGTATACTTGTATCAAAATATCACACTTACCCTATACATATGTATAAGTATTGTGTACCCATAATTAAAAAATAAAATATTTTTTAAAATAAAGTTGTATCTTTAAGGTTCTATTCTAAATGTTTGTTTCCTCACCAAAATATATCAGTACCTATTTTCACAAGAAAGTAAATAATTCTCCTAACAACATACTGCTGAGTAAAACCAATGCTTTAGAAGAGAAATCATGTTCGTTCTGGGGCTTTGAGTATACCTGGCACAGTGCTGAGCCACGCTAGGGATAAATGTACCCAGGTTGGAAATTTGGCATGAACTCGTTTTACCAATTTGTATTTCAGAACAGATTAATTTTAAATGACTGTATTTAAAAGGCATTGGCACAGTGGAAGGGTTTAGATCTCATTAGTGCTTGGTGTCCGGGAAGGAGATTTGGGAAGAGCACAACAGTGAGATGTTCTTTGGGCAGCGTGCCGACATAGGTCCCTGGGTAGATATGGGTGGGAAAGAGAAAGGAATGAAAGGAAACTTCAGCTATTGCACAACTTGGCCAAATGCAGTCCCGTGCAAAAGGGGCAGGTGGTGGGAAGAGACCACAGGAGAAGGGAGATGGGGTACAGAAGGAGGCTCCTGTAAGGAAGAGCTGCAAGCCGAGACTGGGCCGGGAGAAAAAGAACTGCCGGCAGCATCTGATTCCCTTGCCCTCAGCCTGGCGCTCTCCAAAGAGGATGAGCAGGGTGACCAGAAGCCGGCTGTCCACATGAGGCCTGGATCACCAGTGACACTGAGGAGGGATGACCATCTCGCTGGACTTACATATGTCCCAGGCCTTCAGAGCCCAGCACAGGCTGCAGGAGAGGTAGAGAGGGTGAGGTAAAGGGGAAAAAAGGGCTCTCTCCCACTCAGATCGGGAGTCTGCCTGACACAGAGGCTGCCCACGGCCCAGCAGTGCCTTCCACCCCTGCAGAAAACCTTGCTGCAATTCCTTCTTTATGGCCTCTGCCAAATGAAGCACAAACTTAACTACATCACCTCCCCGATAAGGTGGGGAGGGGGCTCGGGGCAGCGTGCTGGGCTTCTTCAGCCCCCTAATCTAATCACTGGTGTGGGTCATTTCAATTACGGACACCAGAGTGTGGTGGGGGGCGTGGCTGCTCGTAAAAGCCTCCATGCTGTTGCTCAGCTAATTATGAAGCTCTTACTGTCTCCGCAGGTAAATAACTCAGGACTGAGCAGTTCCGGCTGCTGAGATGGAGTCTGAGCCAGGGAACAGGACAAGGTAGGCTAAGCTCGACAGGGCGATGGCCAAGGTGGAGCCCAGGGTCACAGATGGGCTTGCAGGGAAGAAACTCAGTGTTTCTGGAGGGCTCTCTGCCCTGCGGAGACAATCCACCATGCAGGAATTGGTGGAGTGACTCGTTACCTTAAAACCCAAGCTCTCAAGTTTTCTAGAAGCCTCAGAGCCACAGGGCAGGATAAAACTTAGACTCCACCCACTTCTACTAACCTTCCCTTAAAATGTGTAATTAAATCTCTGAGAAGTGACAGCATCTGGAGGATGAATTTTAGCAAGGGCGGGGTTCACTCTGGCTCCCCTCATGGCCCATCCAGGCTGGAAAGGCAGACCACAGGAGACGCAAAGTGGTTTAAAAGGTGAAAAGCTCAGCTAACTTGATCTTGGAGCTCCCGCTCCTCTAGGACAACTGCAGAAGGTGTGGTGGGTATCTTGGGAGGAAACGGAGACCCTCTGTCACCTGATTATTGGCAATTCCCAAGGCTGCAGAGGCTCAGGGAGGTCATCAGAGCCCCACTCAGAAGTCATCTTATAATACAATTGAAGTCAGGCATGATGGCTCATGCCAGTAATCTTAGCACTTTGGGAGGCCAAGGCAGGTAGATCACCTGAGGTCAGGAGTTCGGGACCAGCCTGGCCAACATAGTGAAACCCCATCTCTACTAAAAATACAAAATTAGCTAAGTATGGTGGCACATGCCTGTAGTCCCAGCTACTCAGGAGGCTGAGACACAAGAATTGCTTGAACTTAGGAGGTGGAGGCTGCAGGGAGCCAAGATGACACCACGGCACTCCAGTCTGGGTGGGGCAACAGAGTGAAACTCTGTCTCAAAAAAAAAAAAAAAAGAAAAAGAAATATAATTGAGACAACCTAGTATAAAGGGGGAAGATCCCTGGAGAACCCCTTACCAGCCTGCACACTGGAAGAACAGGGTAGAGCCATGGAACGTTCATGCCCTTTGCAGCGCGGAGGAGCCTGGCCTCTCTCTCCTGTTCTGGGGTGTGGTAACTGGGAATTCAATCTGTGAGGTGGGAAAACTGGCCAGCAGGTCTGTCCCTTTGCTGAGAGTCCCTGTTTCCATTTTTTTCTTCCTTTTCGTCCAGTAAATTCCATTTTTCTTGTTCTTCAAAATGTCTGCAAGCCTGATTTTTCATGGCTGTGTGACAAGGACCCTGTTTTTAGCTGAACTAAGGAGAAAGTTCTGCAACATCATGAACTGGGGCTCTCTGGCTAGCCTGGGACTGTGCTTAACTAAGTCTTTATTCTAGACATCAGTGTAGTCCCCAGAATTGGAGCTGTGATTTCTTGGCGAGTGCTGAAACCACCTTGGATTCTGGCAAAGAGCAGATGGTAGGCGCGTTCACAGCTGGGAGAATCCCATTTTTGCTCTGTTCCTCAGTTTCCTTTCTCTATGAAACAGGAATCATGAAATGTATGAACATTTGGAGGGGCTGAGCTAAAGCTGCTCTGCAAATAAGGGCTGCTGGCACCCCGTATTCCTCCCACAACAGAGGGACACTATTCCAGGAAGAGGTCTGTAGTGCCATTTGTTCGTGATGTTGTTGAAGAAAAGAGTCAAACTCTGTAAAATATTGGAAGAGATGTATTCCGAGCCAAATATGAGAGACCATGGCCAGTGACCCAGCCCCCAGGAGACCTGGAGAACTGTTAAACGCACGCTCTGAATGAAGAGACACCCCAAACAGGCTTTGTGTGAGCAACATGGCTGTTTATTCACCCAGGTGCAAGCAGGCTGAGTCTGAAAAGAGACTCAGCGCAGGGCTGTGGGATAGGAGTTGGTTTTGTAGGTTTGGGATAGGCAGTGGAAAGTTACAGAAGTTACAGTTCAGGGTGGTTGTTGCAAGCTGGGAGGGGGTGATAGGGTCTGGAGTCATGAGGTTGACCAAGGTCAGTTACGAAGTCCAATTGCCTTATCAGTTGAGGAGAGAATAAGGAACAATAGGAGAATGTCACAAAGTTAATTAGGCACTGCAGGGGTTGATCATTCTTCCCCTTTTTATGGTCTTCCAGTTACTTCAGACTTTCTAGTTCCAGGAACTCTCTGGAGTGTATGTGCAGTCACAGAGGTTACCATGCTGTCTATGGTGTGGTCAGTCAGCCTAAAAGACCTTACAAAAACATGTGCCCAAGGTAGTAAGGGCACAGCTTGGTTTGTGCATTTCAGGGAGACATGTGACATCAGTCAAATACATTTAAGATATATATTGGCTCCATCCAGAAAGGTGGGACTACTCAAAGCCAGTGGGACAGGGGGTTCCAGATCGTAAGTAGATTTAATTTTTTCTGATTGTCAATTGTTTAAAAGAGTTATTATCAATACAAAGAAATGTCTGGATTACAATAAGGGATTGGGGAGACCAAAGTTTTATCATGCAGATGAAACTTCCAGGTAGCAGGCTTCAGAGAGAATAGATTGTAAATGTTTCTTATCAGACTTAAGATCTGTGTTGATTTTTATGCTGATGCTGGTCAACATTTCCTGAATTCCAAAAGGGAGAGCATCATGAGGCATGTCTGACACCCGCTTTCAACATTGCCTGAACCAGTCTTTCAGGTTAACTTTGGGGTGTCCTCACTGAGAGAATGGAGTCCATTTGGATGGCTGGAGGGCCCTTAGAATTTTATTTTTGGTTTACGATGTCATTCCTTCAGAATGCAGATGTGACTCTGGGGCTTTCAATGAGTTCTGGGTTGCAGTTGAGATTAAGGCCATTTGGCACTAGACAGAGGAAGGGCACACTGGGACCAGCTTGGCGGCTAGGTTTCACTCTGAAAGAGCTGCTTCTTAGAGGCTGATGGAAAGAATCTGGGCAATGTCGTCTGAGAATGGAACAAAGGTGAGCTGCATGTGAGATGGAATGGGAAGTCCCTTTGGCAACCCCTGCTACACAATTTCTCTGTAAGGAGGCATGTAATGACTTCAGCCTTGCCCTTTGCATCCTATAGTAGTGGTACCACTGGGGGAGAACCAGAGTCCATGACTGGATTCTGATAGAGGGAGCTGGAAATCAGATCCCACACCAAAAACTCAAGACTGAGTCCATCTGTTGATGGCAAGCAGGTCTTATCTTTATTTTGTGATGCATTATTTACTTTTCAGAGCACTATTCAATATATTCTTTCATTTTGATCCTCATAACTCTGTGATAGCAGGTAAAATAAACATAATCAGTCCCAGTTTCAAATAAAGTAAGTTGAGGTCTGAGAAGTTAGGCTCATGGAGGTCCCTTGGCTAGATAATGACAGAGCCAGGATCATAATCATCAGGAATCCTGACTCTTACACTGGTGCTTTCTCCAAGACATAGTTGGGAAGGAGAGAGACCCCACAGTGATGAGTTCACTGCAGGCCTTTTCCTCCTTTGCTCCTCTGTTAACTGGAGGAGGAAGTACAGAAAGCCAGAATAGACATGGATGGGAAGCTAAGGGGCCGTCGGGACCGTGATGCCTAACTGAGCACATCAAAGCAGAGGAGGCCAGCAGTAGAAAGTAGGAAGTGAGGAAGGAAACAGGTGGAGGTTTGCATGGACACTTCCTGTTCACAAACTTCTTATGTTCCTCATTTCATTAACAGCAGCAGTGGAATTTCATGGACAATTGGCGCTGAGCACTAACTGGGAGGTAATGAGAGAGGGGGATGCAGGTAAAGGCTGTTTGAATTTAAATTCTTTTTCTTCGGGGGGATGGAGGGCGGCAGATTTTTTTAAAGGCAATTTTAGTGCTGGAAAAAGTTTCTCACAAACAGCTTTTGGACTTTTGTATCCTCTGCTGACAGCATTAGGACTGATGACTATCACACAGCCCACTGTGTTCTACTCATTGACCTTTAGATGATGGCACCAGATGAGGGAGAGGGGAATGCCCAGAGACTGGGGGTCTGACATTGGATAGATTTTACCTCTCAGACTTGGGAAGACACACTAGATACGTGTCCGCTATCAGCAGTGAGCTAGCATGAGTCTCCCTGCAATAGTTATTGCAGAATCACTATGATATAACACTCTTTTTTTTTTTTTTTTTTTTTTTTTTTTTTTTTTTTTT